>NW_026929567.1:0-383526 GCF_032062105.1 Saccostrea cuccullata | reverse complement strand
CTTTAAAGTTGGAAAAGCCAAGATTAAAGTTGGAATTACCAACTTTAAAGTTGGAATTACCAACTTTAAAGTTTGAAAAGCCAAGATTAAAGTTGGAAAAGCCAAGATTAAAGTTGGAATTACCAACTTTAAAGTTAGAATTACCAACTTTAAAGTTGGAATTACCAACTTTAAAGTTGGATTACAAGCTAAAGTTAGAATACCAACTTAAAGTTGGAAAAGCCAAGATTAAAGTTGGAAAAGCCAAGATTAAAGTTGGATTCCATTTTTAAAGTTGGAATTGCCAACTTTAAAGTTGGAATTTCCAACTTAAAAAAAAATGTTGCATGGCACTAATACGCTTCCGTACTCCTTAGCTGCTATCGACCTGCCTAGTTTACATTCCGGCAGAAGTATCAGGATATAAATTCCCCCATCTTTCAAACAGTTATCACAAAGAAAAGAATTAAAATGGAAATATTAAAAGCATCAACGATAGTTTGAACCATGGGATAAATAGCACACTTGTCATGCATTAATTTTTCCATGTTGCCAACTGGCGTTGATGTTGGCATACCAAACAAACTTCTATACATTTATATGTGATATAAGATTGTAAATATAAATATGAAAAATGCTGTCGAATACACGGGGCCTCTCATTTCAAATTCAACAGTTCAAGCCAACTGACGTCAGACACAAAGCCAGCCACACGAGATTTACATGCATATCGGGCACTTGACCTTTCACCGTGCGGTATTTACATTCAGGTTTAATTATCAAGAAATCAACTTACATGACTTTCAAAAATTCAATTAAACATGTAAATATTTCGTGATGCTACACCTGAATGTATATTTCGCGGTGAAATATCAGGAACCTAATATCCAAGTCAATCTCGTGCAGCTGTGTTTGTGACTGCATGATGTCAATTGGTGCTAACTGAAATTATTAAGTGAAGTCTCGTGTATTTCATTTCTATCAGACCCAGCATTTAAAAATTTACATTTACAATATTTTACAGATAAAGATTCTCTGTCTCATTGGTAGGGTATGTCACCTTGAATAACTGATGCATAGCAAGCATCGCCCTTTATACAAATTATCCCATGTTTCCATATTGCCTTGATGCTCTAGCCTACTCAACAAACTACAGTGTAGGTAACGATTCTGTATAAAATAACACGCGAGAAGAATGTATCATTACAGTGTTTCTGTTAAATAATTTTAAAAGTGAGCAGGGGTGGATCCAGAATCTTGCAATTGCATTTTATAATCTTTTTGTAGTAACTTACAAATATATTAACATAATGCATTTTGATAAATTTTATATTTCAGTCAACATAGACCATAAAACAAATGATTCCAGATATAGAGAGATGACATCAAGCCTCGCCATATCTGAAATGCAAACAAAGATCCAAAACTTAGTATCAGGTAATGGCAGTGTCCCCCCCCCCCCCTTGAAAAATAATAAATTTAGCAAATTCTAAATTTGGTGGACCCGATAGTCAATTCAGATGCATAAAATCATATTCTGGAGTTTTTGTTACAATACACTGTACAAAAATTAAATTCTGCAAAATCTTTTTCTGTTTTTATGTCCAGTGATAAGATTTAGGACCATGTATTTTAATTCATATTTAAGTTTTTTAAGTGACATCCCAAAATATAACATACTGTGTGCCTACATTTAGTTTGTGGAAACTTGATTAAATCATGTCTATACCTTTGGAAGGTTGTTGCTTGGGTAATCATATTTTACTTAGTATGTATTCCTTATGATTTATTATAGTACCAATGATATTAAATAATTTTACTTTCATGACCCTGACCTTTGAATTTAAAATTAATTTTTCACATTTATTCCGTTTGACAAGACTTTTCTTCGGGTACTGATGTTTTAACTTACAGCTGAAATATAAGAACTTTGCCTTGAACTGCTATACAGAGGCATAAGTGTTTCACACATCAACACACATCTTTTTTTTAGATGTAAATACCAGAATTAGCTTCACAGCCGGGAGAACACAATCCAAAAAGAACTGGACCGTGGGAGAAAGAATTGTATTCACAGACGTGATTGGCAGTCAAGGGGGTGGATACAATGCAACTACTGGAATATTCACAGTCCCCAAAAACGGGACGTACCTCTTCTTCTGTAATATTTTGGCGTATGCTAACCACACCTTTAATGCCGATATCGTTGTCAATGGACGAACAAAGGAGAGGGTTGTGACGATCGCGTATGGTGTACCCATAGCGTCATCCAATCTTCTAATAATACGCCTAAAATCAGGGGATCAAGTCTATGTTAGGCTTGCTTTAGGAAGCCATTTGCTCTGTGACTGGGCACATGAAGTGACATTTTCTGGCATAAAAGTAAAATAGTGGATTGTTTTTAGGTTTTGTTGTCGATGGGGGAAAGGGTCCTGTCAGGTGTATTTTCAGTCTTATACAAAGTAATTTGTTTTTCATTTAGGAACAAAGAACAATTTGATATTTTTTTTTTATATTTGGTCACTAAGATTGTCATTTGACTGTGTGTGATAAGGAATTATAACTTGTAATTTAATTAAGGTTTACCCTTAGTCCTATTTCCAGTTTGTTAATAAAATTTCCAACAACATCGTAATAAAACTTATATAAAAGTATGACATTTTATGATATTTACAAACTGGAAGCATCTTTGCTTATCAATGCTGAAAACGCTGCTATGTTATTATTATTGTGAAGAAATGATATATCTAGCTTGGGATGTAAGGAGGGGGTTCTGAAAGGAACATTCCATTCGTAAAATAATTAAAATGAATTTGCAAGGAACTTATTTTTTGCGTGAATTTTATACTCGTAATAACTGAACTGAAGAACAACATAGCATTTATAAAAGAATTAGAATGTTGTAAGTTATTACATGTATATTGAAGATAGAAAGAATTTAATACAAGAATAAAACTCTTTTCATCCTAAGACATTCTATCGTACTTCTGTAAGGTGAAATCAAAAACTGCTTTTGAATACCAGGTGTATTTTTTGTCTTTGTTATTTTTATGAACAGGATTTTTAGCTCTCGAATATAAAAGAGAATTACAAAACAAGCACAAATATTAAATGTTCAGCCAACTCCAATATTAGCGTGCGAGATTCGAGCCTTGCAAGGAACTGGTAGAGAACACCCGGCCTTTAGACTCTCCCGAAAAGGTCTTTTGTTTCCATTAATAAGCTGTGTTTTTATACAGAATGAAAGAACGGTGTTGTAGAGAGAGAACACCCCGCCTTTAGACTCTCCTGGGAAGTTTTTCTCTTGAGTACCCCTCCCCTTTTTGGGAATTTATTCAATTTAAAAAGGAAGGAAGCGCGGGGATGTATCACACTACTGTCATCGATCCTGGTTGTAAAGTCAGAGTTCCTCCATGACAGGTCTCCTTTCTTTAGATTTTCTATAACTAGTACAACAGATTCTCTATAGATATAATTTTGGTACCAAAACTTCATATATTTTCCTGCTTTCACCGAAAAATGGAGAATGTTAATTAATAATTATAGCATGACCATTCATGACCGACTGTGTGTCGGACCGACTATTAGGTTTTTTTCTTCAATTAACAAACTATTTGATAAGGTTGTATTTAAAACATGACTTAAAGTCCTACAGTACATTGTCAATGCCTTCACACGCATTGTTTTTACCGTTTCCCTACTTTTAAATGAATCGCATAAAATAAAAAAGAATGTAAAAGGCTCTTGAGTACTTTTATGTCGGTATTACATAAACTGGAGATAAAAGGTACATGTAGATGCGAAAGGTTGAGTGTTTTCCAGACCTTTTATTTCAGATTATAACCTTTCGCATATATTTAAGTTTTACATACCGGTAATTTTACGACAACTTTACTGTTAATTTGCTTTTTTATTGTTTTTTTAACAGGTAATTTTTCATCGATCACTTTTACAAAGCATTACGAAGAGCCGTAATTTTGTACATTTTCCCTAAAACCCAATATTTGAAATCACCATTCTATTGAAAATATAGAAGGATAAAACGTACGCTGAACTAGGACCTGGAGTCCCCCGCAAATAGTTCGTCATTTTGCGTAATAATACAACATTCTAGGAACTCTCCAGGCATTAAAGGCACAAAAGTAAATTCATCGATATCAATACGGAGACCTCAGGTCAGCTTATATAGTAATTGAATTTTATATGATAGACAATTTTCTTTGTCTTACTCCAAAATAATCATATTTATAACTTTATAAAGATCAACTTTCTAATATATATATTAGCAGAAACGTGAAAGTAATAAAGGCTGACCAGAGGTAACCTCATATTATACATCAATAGGGGGACCAAAGATCACCTTACATTGTACATCAGTAGGGGGACCAGAGGCAACCTTATATTTACCATCATTAGGGAGACCAGTGGTCACCTTATATTGTACATCATCAGAGGGATCATAGGTCACCTTATATTTTAAATCAATAGGGGTCCAAAGGTAATCTTTTATTGCACATAATAGGGGGACCTGGGGATACCTAGCTTATATCGTACATCATTTGGGGGACCAGAGGTCACCCTATATTGTACATCAGAAGGGGGACGGCAGGTAACCTAATATTGTACTGTACATCAGTAGAGGGACCATAGGACACCTTATATTGTACATCAGTAAGGAGACCAGAGGGCACCTCATATTGTGCATCAGTAGGGGGGGGGGGGGCAGAGGACACTTTATACTATACATCTGTAGAGGGACCAGCGGACACCTTATTTTGTACATAAATAAGGGGGGGGGGCAAAGGTCACCTTATATTGTACATCAGTAGGGGGACGAGAGGACACCTTATATTGTACATCAGTACGGGGACTAGAGGACACCCGATATTTTACATTAGTACTGGGACTTGTGGTCACTTATTATTGTACTGTACATCGGTAGAGAGACCAGAGGTCACCTTCTATTGTACATCAGTAGGGGAACCAGAAGTCATGGTATAGTGTTTAGCAGAAGGACCAGAGTTCACTTTACATTGTACGGGGACGAGTGGTCACCTAATATTGTACTGTACATCTGTAGCGGGACCAGAGGACAACTTAAGGACCTGAGGTCCTCTCTTGTATATCAATAGGGGGACCAGAGGACACCTTATACTATACATCTGCAGGGAGACCAGGGACACCTTATATTGTGCATCGGAAGGGTGACCAGGGGTCACCTTATATTGTACATCAGTAGGGGGACCAGAGGACATCTTATATTGTACATCAGTACAGGGACCAGAGGTCATCCGATATTTTACATTAATACGGGGACTAGTGGTCACCCAATATTGTATTGTACATCAGTAGAGGGACCTGAGGTCACCTTATATTGTACACCAATAAGAAGACCAGAGGACACCTTACACTATACATCTGTAGGGGACCAGAGGACACCTTATATTGTACATCAATAGGGGGACCAGAGGTTACCTTATATTATACAACAGTGGGAGGAACAGAGTTCACCTTATATTGTACATCAGTAGGGGGACCAGAGGTCACTGTATATTGTACATAAGTAGGGGGGACCAGAGGTCACCTTATATTGAACATCAGTAGGATGACCAGAGGTCACATATATACATCAGCTGGGGTACCTGGGGTCACCGTATATTGTACATCAGTAGGGGACCAGAGGTCACCTTATATTAACATCAGAAAGATGACCAGAGGACACCTTATATTTAACACCACAAAGGGGACTACAGGTCACTTTATATTGTACATCAGTAAGGCGATGAGAGGTCATTTTGTATTGATCATCAGCAGTTGTACCAGGGGTCACCTTATATCTAACATCAGTAGAGGGACCAGAGGCCACTTTATATTGTATATCAGCATGGGGACCAGGGGTCACCTTATATTTATAATCAGAAGGGGGACACCAGAGGTCATCTTATATTGTACATCAGTAGGGGGACCAGAGGTCACCTCATATTTAATACCAGAAGGAGGACTAAAGGTCACCTGATATTATACATCAGTAAGGGGATGAGAGGTCACTTTATATTGATCATCAGCAGGGGTACCTGGGGTCACCTTATATTGCACATCAGCAGGTTGACCAGAGGAGACCTTATGTCTTTACATCAGCAAGGGGACCAGAGGCCATCTTACATTGCATATTAGAAGGGGGTCAGAGGATATCTTATATTGTACATCAGTAGGGGGACCTGAGGCCACGTTTTATTGTATATCAGTAGGGGGACCAGAGGTCACCTTTAATTGAACATCAGAAGGGGGACCAGAGGTCACCTTATATTGCACATCAGTAAGGGGATCAGAGGACACTTTATACTGTACGTCAGCAGGGGGACCAGGGGTCACCTATAATGTGAATCAGTAGGACCAGAGGCCATCTTATATTGTACACCAGTAGGGAGACTAGAGGTCACCTCATATTGTACATCAGTAGGGGACCAGAGGTCACCAGAGGTATATAATACATTAGTAGGAGGACTAGAGGTCACCTCATATTGTACATCAGAAGGGGGCCAGATCACCTTATATTGTACATCAGCAGGTGGACCATTGGTCACCTTATATTATACATCAGAAGGGGGACCAGAGGTCACCGTATATTGTACATCAGTAGGGGGGCTAGAGGTCACCTCATATTGTACATCAGTAGGGGGGACCCAGGGACACCTGATATTGTACATCGGTAGGTCACCTTATACAAGGGTCGTTTAATAAATAATGTCTTCTGTGCTCCAAAAGAAACAAAAGTCGCTTTTCAATAATTTAGTTATAATGATTTAACCTAAAATTATCTTTTCATTAAAACGCATGTAAGTAACATTTTTTTTTTCCAATTTCTGATTCATTTTCAATTGTTTTCTGAACTCATCTTCTGGGATGAACCTTTGTACGGTGTATACTGGATTATTGCAGATCCTATGATTTCCTGGACTTGTTTCTTCCTTCTGAAAGGCGTTTTCTCAAGTTTGGTAAATGGATCAAGTCAAAAGGCGAAAGATCTGGCGAATATTGTTAATGTGAATGAACATTAACTTTTGTTTATCCCCAAGATTCCTTTACTCTTCACGGCTTTCGGGTTTGGACGCTGTCATGAAAAAAATCTAATGTTGTGGATTCCGTATTCTCATTAACCTTTTGATTTTTTTGCTGAAAAAATGCTTTCTAGATTCCTTCAGAAATTAAACTGCATCCCCGAACACGAATTTGAACAATAAGACCACTAATATTTAAGAAAATTGTCTATAAATCTATCTTTGTGCTCTTGCAATTCTCTGCTCTTCTCAGACCTTTGCTGTTTTTGTCAAGTACATCTTATTGTAAATTTTGTTTTGGGGGTTTTAAGCAACAGATTCAAGTTTCATTATCTGTTTGAAATTCAAATAAACGTGGATAAGTACAATTGCTGATATTTTAATAATTGTTCATATATTCTTAAACGCAGTCGTTTTCACTCATTTTTTTAAAGGGTTACTTTTGAGTACAAAGCTTTTTTTCCTGTCAAACGTTTTTAAAAGTGTGAACTACTTCCGAAATGATGTCTATTTTGAAAGAGAGCGTATAAGGCGTGTACAATCCCCTGCTCTGAGACAAAATGTTTTTCAATTTTCAAAATCCACAAAAAAGCTATATTTTTCTAAAATCATGTTCTCAGTAATGTCATCTTTAAAATACTAGTATTTTATTATTTTATTTTTCTGAACGACTTATCATTTGATAATATTTATTTCAAAGTTGACAGTTAAGCATATGTAGTGGAAAATGGGTTTAATAGAGCTATAAAAAAACGAATTTTGAACATTAATGAGTCAAGTCTCCATTCTTCGTGAACGCTAAATGCAAATGTGAAACCTATTTCATTTTATCCAAAAAAATGGAATCTGAACCCATCCTTTATGAAAATCGAACTTTTCTGGAAAAAATTTCCGCTTCAACAAACCCGTCCATTTAAATCACACTGAAAGACGTCAATAGTACATATACTTCGTAGCGTAGTGGTTAAAGCGGTTGGTCTTGGACTAAACCTGAGCTATGAAGAGAGTTCGAATCATACATGAAGCTTTTTCTTCTTCTTCTTCTTTTTTTTTTGTTTTCAAATGTCACAAAAACATGAATAAAAAATAAATTATTCATAAATTATTAAAACAAAGAAATACAGAATTTGATATATAAAAGATTATATAAACTATAACATTTTGAAAAAATACTACTATTAGAATTGAGAAATGTCCTTTTCAGAGCGGGGGATTGTCCTCACCTTGTACGCCTCCATTCTTTGCTACTAGATAAGCACCCGCGCAAGCGTGGGAAATTGAATTTATATATAGTTGCCATATACAACAGAAAATTAAATATATTGTTGCAAGTTGTAGATTTTACTGACAGACTACAGACTTATAGAGGGAAGAAATACTTTGTTCAAAAGTCTGCTTGAAAGAAATGTACGTCACCATTCCCACCCACATTTGTGTAAACTTGAAAAATAAAAAAATGCTTTAATTGACGTTTATGTCTTCAAAACTTCATACAACGTTATAGATATTGCACTTCAAATGTTCTTATTTCATTTTCATGAAGGATAAAAGCAACGAATATACATAATATACAAATAAATTGATTTTGGGGAGTTGGGGGAGGGTAAAAATTCAAAGGTACTTGGGTTTTGATTTATAATTATATATGTACCCTTATCGATACGTAAAAAGGTTGAACCCCCCTCCCCCCCCCCCCCCCACTTTATTTTCCCACCAATACTTTTACTATTGGAAATGTTCAGTGAAAGGCTTGTTGCCTCCCCCCCCCTTAATACTACAGGAAATTCATATAAGGGAAATTCAGTGTTGAATACCAAAAATTTTGTTCTGAAAGAAGTTGGCATTTGAGAAAGACTTTTTTAGAGAAAAAAAAAACTGAAATGTCTTTATTAAAGCACAAAACTTTATAGCTGTAATTAATTGTATTTGAACAATACCTTATTCGTAAGTTTTCTCTCTTATTGAACGCAATTAAGTTGATCACAAATTGTAAGTCGGGTTCGTTACCACGATGCTCTCTCAGTACAGAAAATACAGTTTTTACCGATAAACTCATAAGAAAAACATACATATACACTACATATCTATTTTAGTCTTTCCTTCGATGAATGTGTTTCCTGTATTTATAAATTTACATTTGTCTTTCACTCGTCATCAATTATTGATACCTGCCTGTCAATTAAACAATAAAATGCTTTCTTTGTTTGTTATTACTGGAATTAACGGAAGCAGCTGTTGGAGAAAAAAATACATTATGTAAATTTTTTTTCTGCAATAGCTGCCACCGTTAATTTCAGTAATAACAAACAAAGAAAGCATTTTATTGTTTATATTTATATCTTATTAAATAATCATTTAAAGTAGGATTAAAAAGATTAATTATTGTATTAATGATGCAAACGTCTTTATACGTTTCATTGATGGAACAGCCACTGATCAAGAAATCTGTACAGGTGACATGTCTAATGTAGTTCATGCAGTGATTAACGCTATGGGTTTTCTTAAGAAATAAAGAAAATATTCAGTGGATGTATAT
Source organism: Saccostrea cuccullata (assembly GCF_032062105.1). Classification (NCBI taxonomy): domain Eukaryota; kingdom Metazoa; phylum Mollusca; class Bivalvia; order Ostreida; family Ostreidae; genus Saccostrea; species Saccostrea cuccullata. Next base: position 373,953 of record NW_026929567.1, on the reverse strand, counting down.
ATTTTGCCATGAATTCAAATCGGATACTCATACTATCAAACTATTGATTGTCAAGCACCATTTGTCTACTTATATAATCCTTGTATCAATAAATATTAGTGTTTTCCCGGCAACAATATGTTTCTGATAAATTCCAAGCATATTTTGCTCGTTTTTACAAAACTATTGTTTTTATTGTATTCTAATTTATATAATATCATTTGTTGTAAAACTATTTAATCAAATAACCCGTTAATTACAATATTTATAGTTATTTCTTGATTAAAACAATGTAGCAAAAGGGACGTGATGTTCTAGAAGCTTCCGTCAATATTGAGATCTTTGATTGACGAAAATAATTTACACTCTTCGCTTTTTAATTGGTTACCACAACTTATTTCTTTTATAAAAATTAGATCGAGTTTTGATTGAATAATTCAGTGATGACATTTTATGAAATAAATAATAGATTGTGTGTTGTCAGTTTCATTAAAATTTGTCAGTAACTTAGATCCGCCAACCGGAAACGCCACAATACTCTCGTTGATGCTATTTCAAGGCTGTTTTCAGAAAATTGAAGTAGACTTTTAATTTTATGTACGATACTTACTATCCGAGTGAAATCTTAATATAGTTTACGGACATCATCTTGTATGTAGTGTAGTATTAGGGGGGTAAGTAAGAACTCTTGTGCACCCGTTACGGAGTTTATTTGCAAAATTTATTAATTTATAAGTATAGATGTGTCGTATAGTCAATCATACACTATAAGTGAATATTTGTTGAAATTTGGCAAACAGTACATTATTTGTTTAATTTTTGTTTGCAAGAACGGTATCCATTTTTGATGCTCATTATATATATTTTATCAAAGAAATCCACCTGCTCAAATGTCTATAAAACAAACAATGATTGCAGTAAATTTTACATATTTCAGTGAGTATTTCTTCGGGATTCTTAACAAGTTTTACAGGAGCTTTAATGGACGGTTTAATTTTACTTTAGTTTACTGATTCTTTACAATTCATTTTTAATGCAGTGTCTCGAATACCCTTGTTTTCCAGCTTCTCACAGTTAAACTATGTGATAAAAAAGAGTTACATCAATTGTTATAAATTCATTAAAGATGCAATAATGCGAAAAAGTCAAGCTTAGTATTGTACGATGGTTGTCCCGTAAAATCGTGGACAAGTTGTCTAGTTTGAAAAATAATCATCACTGCGTTCTGAAATTTTTACTACTCTTAAGTACATATATTATGAATATACAGAGCAAATTTCAAATAGATATATGCATAAATAAACAAATTATTAGGTGTTATGTAATGTATTGTATCGCCCTACGGCGCACGGATGATAACGTCAAAGTGTCTAAAACGGCGTAACGTTTCATTTTCGCTTAAAATATAGGTGGATAAGTCTCATTTAAATTAAAAAATTCCATTGATTTACATACATCAGTGTCTACAACCAGATAAGGAACCCATCCGGCTCACACATGCAATCTTATAAAATTTCATTAGCAAGTTTTGGACAGTACTCTCACCAGCATTCAAATAACAGAGAATCTTATATCAACGGTCGACAATGACAGCGTCTTTTGCTATTTCAATAGCAGTTTGTCCGTATATTTTGTACTACCTGAGGACTCAATCAAAAAGAATTCGCTAAGAAAACTTCTATTTCATTTATATACTAAAGGTCTGGTGATTTTTGTCATATTTTCTTTCTTCTGTATTCATTTAAAGACTCTTATGGTGTCATTACAACATCCAGATCTAACTGAACTGCTCTCCGGTGCGCCGTAACGTCATCAAAACTCACGATTTTTTGTGTATTTTGTTTACCACTTTCTAATTTCAAATGCTCGGGGAACTGCCAAAAATTCACCAAATACCTTGAAATTTTTACAATGACGACAAAATTGATTAAGGAATCGAATTATGATACTTTTCATCCCAATTTTATGTATTGAAAACTTTTATTACGAATTAATTCTTGTATATTCTCTAATATAACCTTGTCATTTTTACCGTGCTTCGTAGGACTGTACCCTGTGCACATTCAAGCATAATAAAATCTTTATTTTTGTCTATATATTATCAAAAACATAATGATGCACTTAAATATGATGAATAAACATTTACTGAAAATTTCATCTTAGTGCGCCCCTGTTGTACGATATATGGTGTCCTCTGGTCCCCCTACTGATATACAATATAAGGTTACCCCTGGTCCCCCTACTGATGTTCCCTACTTATGTACAATATGAGGTGACCTCTGTTCCCCTTCTGATGTACATAAAATGTGTCCTATGGTCCCACTACTGATGTACAATATAAGGTGACCTCTGCTCACCCTACAGGTGTACAAACAGAGATGACCCCTGGTCCCCCTACTGATGTATAATATAAGGTGTCCTCTGTTCCCCCTACTGATGTCCCCAACTTATGAACAATATAAGATGTTTCCTGGTCACCCTGCTGTTGTACAATATAAGGCCTCCTATGGTCCCCCTACTGATGTACAATATAAGGTGACCCCTGTTCCCTCTACTGATGTACAATATAAGATGACCCCTGGTCTCCCTACTGGTGTACAATATAAGATGTCCCCTTGTTCCACAACTGATGAACAATATAAGGTAGCCTTTGGTCCCCCTACTGATGTACGATATAAGGTGACCCCTGGCCCCCCTACTGATATCCCCTACAAATGTACAATAAAAGATGTCAACTGGTAACCTTGCTGTTGTACAATATAAGGTGTCCTATGGTCCCCCTACTGATGTACAATATAAGATGACCCCTGGTCCCCCTGCTGATGTATAATATAAGGTGTCCTTTTGTCCCATACTGATGTCCCCTACTTATGTACAATAAAAGGTTGTCCTATGGTCCCCCTACTGATGTACAATATAAGATGACCTCTGGTCTCCCTACTGGTGTACAATATAAGATGTCCCTGGTTCAACAACAGATGTACAATATAAGGTGTCCTTTGGTCCCCCTACTGATGTACAATATAAGGTGACCCCTGGTCCCCCTACTGATATCCCCTACAAATGTACAATAAAAGATGTCAACTGGTAACCTTGCTGTTGTACAATATAGGCTATCCTATTATCCCCCTACTGATGTACAATATAAGATGATCCCTGGTCCCCCTGATGATGTATAATATAAGGTGTCCTTTGGTCCCCCTACTGATATCTCCTACTGATGTACAATATAAGGTGTCCTTTCGTCCCCCTAATAAGTTAACCCCTGGCCCCCCTACTGTTGTACAATATAAGGTGACCCCTGGTCCCCCTACTGATATACAATATAAGGTTACCTCTGGTCCCCCTATTGAAATACAATATAAAGTGATATATGGTGTCCTTTGGTCCCCCTACTGATATACAATATAAGGTGATCTCTGGTCCCCCTACTGATGTTCCCTACTTATGTACAATATGAGGTGACCTCTATTCCCCTTCTGATGTACATAAAATGTGTCCTATGGTCCCACTACTGATGTACAATATAAGGTGACCTCTGCTCACCCTACAGGTGTACAAACAGAGATGACCCCTGGTCCCCCTACTGATGTATAATATAAGGTGTCCTCTGTTCCCCCTACTGATGTCCCCAACTTATGAACAATATAAGATGTTTCCTGGTCACCCTGCTGTTGTACAATATAAGGCCTCCTATGGTCCCCCTACTGATGTACAATATAAGGTGACCCCTGTTCCCTCTACTGATGTACAATATAAGATGACCTCTGGTCTCCCTACTGGTGTACAATATAAGATGTCCCCTGGTTCAACAACAGATGTACAATATAAGGTGTCCTTTGGTCCCCCTACTGATGTACAATATAAGGTGACCCCTGGTCCCCCTACTGATATCCCCTACAAATGTACAATAAAAGATGTCAACTGGTAACCTTGCTGTTGTACAATATAGGGTATCCTATTATCCCCCTACTGATGTACAATATAAGATGATCCCTGGTCCCCCTGATGATGTATAATATAAGGTGTCCTTTGGTCCCCCTACTGATATCTCCTACTTATGTACAATATAAGATGTCCCCTGATCTTCCTGCTGTTGTACATTCTAAGGTGACCTATGATCCCCCTACTGATGTACAATATAAGATGACGCCTGGTCCCCCTGCTGATGTATAATATAAGGTGTCCTCCGGTCCCCCTACTGATGTGCAATATATGGTTACCCCTGGTCCCCATGCTGATGTGTAAAATAAGGTGTCCTCTGTTCCCCTACTTCTACAAAATAAGGTGACCCCTGGTCCCCCTACTGATGTACAATATAAGATGACTCCTAGTCTCCCTACTGGTGCACAATATAAGATGACCCCTGGTTCCACAACTGATGAACAATATTAGGTGTCCTTTGGTCCCCCTACTGAAGTCCCCTACTGATGTACAATATTAGGTGTCCTCTAGGCCCCCTACTGATGTACAATATAAGGTGACCCCTAGTCCTCCTACCAATGTACGATATGTGGTGTCCTCTGGTCCCCCCACTGATGTACAATATAAGTTTACCTCTGGTCCCCCTATTGATATACAATATAAGGTGACCTCTAGTCCTCCTACTGATGTACAATATAAGTTGCCTTCTGAACCCCTATTGATCTAAAGTGTAATATTAGGTGTCCTCTGGTCCCCCTACTGATGTACAATATAAGGTGACCTCTGGTCCCTCTACTGATGTACAATACAGGGTTACCTCTAGTCGCCCTATTGATGTAAAGTGTAATATTAAGTGTCCTCTGGTCCCCTACTGATGTTCAATATAAGGTGACCACAGGTCCCCCTACTGATGTACTATATAAGGTGTCCTCTGTTCCCCCTACTGATGTCCCCAACTTATGAACAATATAAGATGTTTCCTGGTCACCCTGCTGTTGTACAATATAAGGCCTCCTATGGTCCCCCTACTGATGTACAATATAAGGTGACCCCTGTTCCCTCTACTGATGTACAATATAAGATGACCTCTGGTCTCCCTACTGGTGTACAATATAAGATGTCCCCTGGTTCCACAACTGATGTACAATATAAGGTGTCCTTTGGTCCCCCTACTGATGTACAATATAAGGTGACCCCTGGTCCCCCTACTGATATCCCCTACAAATGTACAATAAAAGATGTCAACTGGTAACCTTGCTGTTGTACAATATAGGGTGTCCTATGGTCCCCCTACTGATGTACAATATAAGATGATCCCTGGTCCCCCTGCTGATGTATAATATAAGGTGTCCTTTGGTCCCCCTACTGATATCTCCTACTTATGTACAATATAAGATGTCCCCTGATCTACCTGCTGTTGTACATTATAAGGTGACCTATGATCCCCCTACTGATGTACAATATAAGATGACGCCTGGTCCCCCTGCTGATGTATAATATAAGGTGTCCTCTGGTCCCCCTACTGATGTGCAATATATGGTTACCCCTGGTCCCCATGCTGATGTGTAAAATAAGGTGTCCTCTGTTCCCCTACTTCTACAAAATAAGGTGACCCCTAGTCCCCCTACTGATGTACAATATAAGATGACTCCTAGTCTCCCTACTGGTGCACAATATAAGATGACCCCTGGTTCCACAACTGATGAACAATATTAGGTGTCCTTTGGTCCCCCTACTGAAGTCCCCTACTGATGTACAATATTAGGTGTCCTCTAGGCCCCCTACTGATGTACAATATAAGGTGACCCCTAGTCCTCCTACCAATGTACGATATGTGGTGTCCTCTGGTCCCCCCACTGATGTACAATATAAGTTTACCTCTGGTCCCCCTATTGATATACAATATAAGGTGACCTCTAGTCCTCCTACTGATGTACAATATAAGTTGCCTTCTGAACCCCTATTGAACTAAAGTGTAATATTAGGTGTCCTCTGGTCCCCCTACTGATGTACAATATAAGGTGACCTCTAGTCCTCCTACTGATGTACAATATAAGTTGCCTTCTGAACCCCTATTGATCTAAAGTGTAATATTAGGTGTCCTCTGGTCCCCCCACTGATGTACAATATAAGTTTACCTCTGGTCCCCCTATTGATATACAATATAAGGTGACCTCTAGTCCTCCTACTGATGTACAATATAAGTTGCCTTCTGAACCCCTATTGATCTAAAGTGTAATATTAGGTGTCCTCTGGTCCCCCTACTGATGTACAATATAAGGTGACCTCTGGTCCCTCTACTGATGTACAATACAGGGTTACCTCTGGTCGCCCTATTGATGTAAAGTGTAATATTAAGTGTCCTCTGGTTCCCTACTGATGTTCAATATAAGGTGACCACAGGTCCCCCTACTGATGTACTATATAAGGTGTCCTCTGTTCCCCCTACTGATGTCCCCAACTTATGAACAATATAAGATGTTTCCTGGTCACCCTGCTGTTGTACAATATAAGGCCTCCTATGGTCCCCCTACTGATGTACAATATAAGGTGACCCCTGTTCCCTCTACTGATGTACAATATAAGATGACCTCTGGTCTCCCTACTGGTGTACAATATAAGATGTCCCCTGGTTCAACATCAGATGTACAATATAAGGTGTCCTTCGGTCCCCCTACTGATGTACAATGTAAGGTGACCCCTGGTCCCCCTACTGATATCCCCTACAAATGTACAATAAAAGATGTCAACTGGTAACCTTGCTGTTGTACAATATAGGGTATCCTATTATCCCCCTACTGATGTACAATATAAGATGATCCCTGGTCCCCCTGATGATGTATAATATAAGGTGTCCTATGGTCCCCCTACTGATAGCACCTACTTATGTACAATATAAGATGTCCCCTGATCTTCCTGCTGTTGTACATTATAAGGTGACCTATGATCCCCCTACTGATGTACAATATAAGATGACGCCTGGTCCCCCTGCTGATGTATAATATAAGGTGTCCTATGGTCCCCCTACTGATGTGCATTATATGGTTACCCCTGGTCCCCATGCTGATGTGTAAAATAAGGTGTCCTCTGTTCCCCTACTTCTACAAAATAAGGTGACCCCTGGTCCCCCTACTGATGTACAATATAAGATGACTCCTAGTCTCCCTACTGGTGCACAATATAAGATGACCCCTGGTTCCACAACTGATGAACAATATTAGGTGTCCTTTGGTCCCCCTACTGTAGTCCCCTACTGATGTACAATATTAGGTGTCCTCTAGGCCCCCTACTGATGTACAATATAAGGTGACCCCTAGTCCCCCTACCAATGTACGATATGTGGTGTCCTCTGGTCCCCCCACTGATGTACAATATAAGTTTACCTCTGGTCCCCCTATTGATATACAATATAAGGTGACCTCTAGTCCTCCTACTGATGTACAATATAAGTTGCCTTCTGGCCCCCTATTGATCTAAAGTGTAATATTAGGTGTCCTCTGGTCCCCCTACTGATGTACAATATAAGGTGACCTCTGGTCCCCCTACTGATGTACGATACAGAGTTACCTCTGGTCCCCCTATTGATGTAAAGTGTAATATTAAGTGTCCTCTGGTTCCCTACTGATGTTCAATATAAGGTGACCACAGGTCCCCCTACTGATGCACTATATAAGGTGACCTCTGGTCCCCCTATTGATGTCCCCTACTGATGTACAATATTAGGTGTCCTCTGGGCCCCCTACTGATGTACAAATAAGATAATTACTGGTCTCCCTACTGATTAAGAGTGTTAGATAATTTTTGTTCCCCCTTCTTATGTAAGGGGCATTATAAGGTTTCCTACTGTTATTCAATTTAAGGTGACCTCTGGTCCACCTACTTATGTACAATATATTGTGATCCCTGGTGCCCCTACTGATGTACAATATAAGGTATCCTATGGTCCCCCTACTGATATATACTAGAGTAATATAAGGTTACCTCTGGTCCCCTTACTGATGTACAAAATAATCTGGTCCCCCATATGATGTAGAACAGAATTTGACATCTGGTCTCCCTTTTGTTGTACAATATAAGGTGACCTATGGTCGCTCTTAAGATGTACGATATAAAGTGACCTCTGGTCTTATTAACTTTTTATCACCTCTGGTATTTGCAAAAAGATTATGGAAACAAGCGGAAGTCTTATATTGTCAATCAATAAGGATTTCATACTTCACAAATTGTAGTATATGATTGAGACAAAGGTAATCTTATGTTGTACATTATTACGATGTTATTAAAGGTTGTAAGTAGGCAATAATTTAAAATCATGGTATGTGTAGAATTATTTTTCAAATCCTCTCAAAAAAAGAATTGCGACCCTAACTTTTTGACCGAGGAAAAAGTGTTTCTCCGAATTCTCTAAATGTACATGTATGTAATTGGAATTTGGATGATTAGTCAACTTGCTTGTCTTCAAATACAGTACACTGTATATGTATCCCAAAGTTAAATAACAATTGGTGCATTTTTTAAAATTTCATTTCCTTTTTTTTAATGTAGTTTTGATGGGTTTATGAATTTGATGTGTTACTTCCAGTGAAAGGGGAGGAGAACTCCATGCAGCCCCAAACTTTGTAATACAGAGGTTACATCTTCTTCGTAAGATAAATTAAAATCAGGGATTTCCGGCAAAGAGTGTGAAAGTGATGAGGTCGCCTATTAAAGCATGACCTGATAAGGAAGACAAAAGAGACATTAAATAATTTATTAACAAATAATTATTCCATTATGTTAAAGGATTGGTGAAAGGTCCGAGCGAAATGAAAGGGGGTGCTAGGGGGCAAAATCTTCACACACACCCTGCTTGTTAGAGATCTGCGAATGCAGAGACTGGACGTACATCGTTTACTCTGAGTCGCTTTCTATTAGTAAGGAGATCAGAGGTTAGGCACTGTGTTATATAGATACTATAACATTACATGGAATAATAAAATCATAGGGGAGACCACAGGTCACCCAACATAATCCATAAATGTTAAACTCTAATATATCATATATACATGTATATCTTATAATATTGCAGTTAATGTTGCTCAGCAACCCCCCTCCCCTTCTTTGTTTTCTAATACCTACACAGATGGTTATTCCCTTGACAAAAATAAATTTTCTGTTTTTTTTACACTGAAAAGGCTTCACAGTATTACGATTTATTCTATTTTCACTTTACGTATGCAACGCACTACATTTTGTAGCGGAGTAAACAAACCCGATAGACGTGAACTGCGCGGGGGACCTAAGGTCCTAGTTCAGCGTACGTTTTATCCTTCTGCGAAAATATGCGGACCTTGACCTTGCAAAGCTCACAACGTTTTAAAGAAAGAATAAGATAGGACAAGTAATGTCGCATGGCCCCCAAATTTCTCAGAAAATAGATTACTTGTATATAAAAAGACACCCCAGTCTTTTGAAAGATGGAAACACCTACTTTTTATAGAACATATTAGATTTCTTCTCATTCGTCCATAAAATGAATTTTAGAGGACTTTGTTTCTACACGATCACGAAAAATAGTAAGAATATGCAGTATTTTCAGCATTCTTACGCTCTAAAAACTATGAGCGACTAAGAGTACCACTAAGATATTTTGTTATTTGAGAGCAATACATAAGTACTTGCTTTGTATAAAAAATCTTCGTGGTACTCTTAGTCGCTCATGTTTAAATATTAAAAAAATCAAGAAAAAAATCGTGTTAATTTTATAAAACTCGATTGATAATGATCAACCTGCTTTTTCCCGGATTAACAATGTGACGGGTATGTTACGTTATACAAGCTGCTCCTTGTCAAACGGTAGTTATTTGTAATTTTTTGCGCAAGAAACATAATTTACACACGTTTTTCAAACCAACAATCGTCTCGGATAAGGAAAAAGTTGTTTTGAATTAATAAACTCACCGGTGATATTTCAAGTCAAAATAGCTCAGTCGACGAGTCGTGCGACACTGCTGACAGGACATGCCATAGAAATTTCGACTGGATTTCCACTTTCCTGATAGGATCAGTCATGTTTTGGTGAAAAATCAAATGAATATTTTCCTGCATGCAATGATACTAATCGAAATTATCCACGATACTATTTCCACTTGAGGTATTTCACGAAATTACGATGAGTACGAAGCGTCTGCTGTACGACGCCATTTTTGTTTTGAGTGGGAGCGGATCAAATCCACCACACGCACCTGCTTTGAATAAATCTGCAATAGGTTATTTTTATTGATTTTTTTCTGCTCATATCGCTTCAGAATTATAAGGACAACCTTTTAAACTTAACATAACAAGGTGGATTTGTATTTTTCATTTTATTACTATTAAAAAAATTATTTATTAATGGGAATATGAGATTAAAAAAAAAACAACAACACAAGTTCTGGATGACGAGAGTACAAAGACATCCTAGATTCATCCTTGCAGAAACAATGTACCTGTTCTCACTTAACAACTTGCTCCAATTGTTTTTTTTTTCCTTTGAAAGATCACACAAAATTAATATATCATGAAAAATGAGGTTCTATTGAAGATGGCCGGGGGTGCAAGCTATACTTTCCTTCCAAGATCCTTTTTGCAACTCAAAGTGATTTTATAGCTACAGAATTGGAAACTGAAACTCTGGGGCTGAAGGGTCTAAAGCCTCTTGTAAAACCTTAAATCATAATTTGACAGTAAAAAAAGGCGAATCTGTCGTACGTTACAAATATTTCATGAACTTGTAGATTGACAGGCCCTAATCATTTTTCCTCATAAAATACCAATTTCATAAGTATTCCAATAATCAGTCGTCTTATAGTTAGGAAATATTGTTAGAATCATCACTCTAAAATCTTTTTGATCAAACTGTGGTAGATCTAGGTTTTTTTTCTCGTTAAATTATGAACTAATAAAGGGAGGATGTCACTATATAATGTTTAAAGTATCCTACAGGAAATGAAATCAGACAATTTTTAAAAATTATTTTTTGTAAAGTCTTGACGAAATTATTGCAATGCTGATCTACGGTTACAAATGCTGAAGGACTGTAGCTCTCTGCTTGGGTAAATTCGGACAGATAAATTGCCCCCCCCCCTTTAATTCTCAAACCGGTGTATGAAAATGCAAATATTTGCCGAATACACATGATACATACACGTACACTGTACAATGTAAGACTCTTTTAAAAAGTATATACGAGTATGTTTATAAGTTTTTCCACTGTTAAGAGAAATGTAGTGAAGTAAACGGGAAGAAATCTGTTGCAATATTCCACGTATAGATTAAGCTACATGTATTGGGGAGTCTGCGACAGAAAATGCATTGCGTATTTTACAGGGAATCTGCGACAGAAAATGCATTCTGTATTTTACAGTTTGTTATTTTTTTGTTAATTTTTTACTTGTAACCAGGTAGATCCAATATCAGCTTATATGTTTCCTGCCGGTGACAGCTGTAAATTTTGTCTGTGTCTGTCAGTCCGTCTGTCTGTCTGTCTAGCTGTACTCTTTCAGTTCACATGTGCCACTTGTTTTTCTTCACTTTTTGTAAACATTTGCAAATATTGAGCTGCGTGATTTTTTGTATGCGGGTTTTTCTTGCTGAATTATAAATAAAATTTGCATTTTTTCCGCTTAAATGATCTATGACGGAATTTTGGGACTTTCTTGTTTATAACTAGATTAAACTGTATTGCGAGAGCAATGATAATACCCCGATGTGTGTTGAATATTATTACTAAGTAACTACCTAACTATTACTTGTCTAGGAACTTAGTTGGAAGATCATATAACTTTCTAGAATTTAGGTTGCATACACGTAAAAATGCCTTTTAAACCCCTGCTTAAAATTAGTTGCCCCTTTGTAAACATGCTATGATTTCGACCGTATGTTTGCCACTTTTCATTCATCTAAAATCTTTAATACAACAGTTTTAAATCATAGGAGAAAAGAAGCATGTCCCTTTCTTTTTTCTGCTAAATGTATGTGTAAAATGCCCCTATCCACTGAGATAATTACGGTAGCTCGTATAGGACATGGTATGAGATTTTTTTTTTCAATTTGTGGCCACGAAACAAAATTCGTTGGAACGAAATAAAAATTCGTGGAAACGAAATAAAATTCGTGGGGTTATCAGTTACATGTACTTTTTCTGATTAGTCTGTAATGCACATACGGTTTTGAATGCAGCTACTGGTATAGCATCAAGGGTACAAGTTTATAGTTCATCTTTGCAAACATAAAGATTCCACCATCTCTGACAGATTTGGTTTCTAGCTAGTTTTGATATATTATATTCTCCCTCACTTCGCTCATCCAAATATGAATTTATTAAGAACTAAATAATCAACATACACATGTGTCGTAAACAGGATGCTGCTCGTTGGCTCTTTATTTTCAATATTATACAAATAATCTCAAGATAACCCCAATTCTAAATCATCTACAGAAGATTTAATTTGTATATCGTCCATTTTTTACACAAAATGTTCTTAATACACAGTGTACCTTACTACCTAACAACTTGATATTCAAAGAACCGAGTGAGCATAGATAAACGCCCAACCCTGCGAACTGCTATTTGTACCAACAAATTACGTGGACCTAATTTCGAACGCGCGACAACTACGGCCGAACATAAGTATAACTTGTATGTTCACATTCAATTTATATATTTTTATATCCATATCAAAATAAGTTTCTTTTGTAAAATAAAGTCTTCAATTTGTAGTCACAGATGCCAAAAGAAAAACTGCATTTTATGTGGCAATAGTCTAGTCTCATACAATACATGTATGGATCAAACCTGTTAGATTGACTTTATGCAAAATACAATCATAAAAATGTGAGGTCATTGCTGCTGTATATTGAAATAGAAAAATACTTTGTATAAAGAGATATCTTATTTAGTTTAATAAATAAAAAGAACTACAAATGTTTTTTTTGCCGACTACCCCAAGTCCATTAATCGAAATGAAGATATTTTCATCTATGTATGCTAGTAGATAATTGTATGAATGTTCACAAAACAGACTAGTATTTGGCATAAGAATGATATATATAACGTTATAATTTTTGTAAAACTTGAATAAAGCCGTAAACCAAGTTGCCATTAATATTCAATCAATTTTCAAAGAAGTGTAACATGTAGGCAGGAGTCGAGAATTATCGTGCATAGTTCTTTATTTTTGATATTTTATTTGGTTACTAGGGATATATATGGTTACTAAGGGTTTATTGGGTAACTGAAAGTTTAATTTTTACTATATTAATTATATTTTATGTATATAGACAGTGTACATAAAATACACAAAAATATGTGACTATCACATTATTATTTGTTATTCTGTTGTTCACCGTGGTTGCATACAAACTGTTAAGAAATCTTCCTACACTTTTATACATTTTTTTGTATGACTGTTACGCTGTTGCTAAGGATTTCTTTTATGCTTGTAGGATAAAATTTTGAATTCTAAAGATACATAGATCTTAATCCTTAAGATACAAACATTGAACCTTACAATTTCATATCATAGTACACAAACATCCCTTTTTCTCAATATTTTTATGCATTTAAAGTTGTTACTAGGGACGTGTTTGGTTGCCATGGAAAATTAAATTCTGTATTTCACCTATAATTTACAATGTTTCTAGGATTTAAATGATTTTTATCATGTGTTACTTAAAAAATATGGAATACATACATAATTTTATAAATAAATGTTTCTGAAATTGACTTTAAATTCAATTCATGGTTGTTATATTTGATGTGTTGCTAGGCAACCAAATTACAGGGATAACACCAAAAAAATATCATTTCCTGTTAGACTGGGGTATACTCTTGGATTATATATAATATTAGTTTTTTTGAAGAGGGGGCCTAGATTGGCTCTTGTCCTATCTTATTCTTTATCGGTTGACTTACTTTAAATTTTACTAGGCGTCAAAACAACTGCTCAAACTATGGGATTAGACAGATAAGGATATTTAAATTTGGGGTCCATGGGTGCAATGAAAATGTTGAGCACAATTTGTGTGCGTCCAAGAAAAAGTAACCCTTGCAAGCTTGAAGTATAACGTCAATGATCAGTTATTTCCATTTTACCTCACATTGGTTTTCCTTCCCTGATAAAAGAATAAATATACTAATAATTCAAATAATGAAAAAGGCAATCTTTAAAAAGCATCTAAAATACACCTCATTTCTTAAAAAAGACAATCGATTTATAAACTTCTTCACGGACATTTTTATTGTGCAAATTAAGGACTGGATATATTTACTACAAGTACATTTGTACTTGCCTCTGGTTTTTGGGCTCTGATTGATGCGTTTGTGGCTTGGTGTTCATGTATTCTAGAGGATTAAAATGTGTTTTTTAAACATATCTTAAGCTTACGTGTTTATATGTTCCCCTGTCATCAAAAACTTATATATCTGGCGTTTGATATCGTGTTTAAAGATTAGATATCAACACTTTTGTTTTTTTTTACTTCCTGATTGTGTTCTTTAATGAAACAAATGATTATTGATCACTAATATGACTGTTACAGTATTAGGGTATAGGGGGTATTTCCAAGACAAGATGCGGAACTGTATATCTGATGTTAAGAATATAATATCTTCATTCAGATAATTAAAAAAACCTAAATTAACTAGAGCCGAGTTCGATGCAAAGCAACGAGTAGGTCTTCCGTTGGAGCCGTGGACAGGAAGTACAGACCTTGGTTCTTTTTTATGTTTTTTTATGTTCCCTTTCTTATGTTAACAACCTTTCTTCCCAGCATGAGCCTCCAGTAAATTTTAATTATAAAGTCATGCTTAAACATTTTTTTCTTTGTCACTGACCTTGATTTGCCAGAAAGACATTTGATCAGGGTCATGACAAAACCTCCAATCATAAGTAATGTATATTTCAAGTAAGAGCCTCCGAAGATTTTCATTTACTAATTCATAGCGTAGTAAAGAAAATATTTCTTCTGTCAGTGACGTTGATCTAAACAGAATAACCTTGGCTCTGTGTCAAGACAAACACCTTTTAGTGATTAGAAGTTCATAACCCTGACAGGAATTTTACAACTTTTCTGTCATTGGCCGATGAAGATGTTTGAAATTGGCATTATCTCGCACCATTTTGTCACAGGTCAGAAAAACAACATTGAGGTATTTTAAAACATCACCGGATATTAATATTTAAACAACATGGAGTTTCTATTTATGAAAGATTGACGGGGTTGAAAGTCCTTTCCATAATACGTATGTTAGGGTAATAGCTTTATTTTCAATGAAATTAAACCAAAAAGTCAACAAATAAAATATCTTTCCTCATTTATTTCAAAGTTTGGGTAAAGGGGGTGAGGAGCATGGGGATGTCATGATGTATACATTCGAGGTTATTATTCTGTCAGACAGGAAGACCCGAGGAGTTGTGATTTGCTGATCATGATCTAAAACACGTTGACAAACCGAAACCACATGGTTTTATACACGTTATTCAATCAATTCATTCATTATTATTTTCCTCGAAGGAGGAATGCATGGATAAAGGATTAAAGAAAATTCCCGATGTGCAATAGCATCCGTGCATGGACTTCATTTTAGTACTACATAATGATATTGTGCTTGAATAAAATCATCAAATAAATTAAATTTAAATAGGAAAGGGAGATTATGTTTAATAGAATAAAAATTAGACAATACTTAATACAGGGATTCGCCGGTAAAAACTTGAATGTACTTGAATAAAATGCCTCTCACTCGTTTTCTCTCGTACGCTTATTTTTTAAACCAAGGAAAGTAATTTGCGTTAGATATAAGTTCATCATTTTAAAGAAAATACTGAGTTTATATACGGTAAACGATACAAATGGTTTTGACTTTGGTGCCGGTTATGATTTTAACAGTTCAATTTAGGTTGTAAAAGCGTTTAATTACATGATGAGTCTGTATTATTCAGATAACATTGTTACCCCGGTATATAAGTTCTTAAATTTTCGATTCTGGACATATGCAGGTTTTTTACTACTTGAATGTACATTGTATAACCTGCTACTGATATTTAATCACGGAACAAAATTACAATGTTAGCACACTATACTTATCATTTATACGGGTTTTGAATAAATTATAAAACAAATTAAGTTCATTGCTTTAAAATCATTATTTCTTGAACTTCACTTTAAAACCTGTAATATAAATTAATAGACAGTGTGTAGCACAGAAGTCACTTATGAAGTTTACACGTGCCGGTGTTACTTATCGATGTTTAGTCCATTTCATTGAGTATAATTCTCTCCTTACGATGCGGAAGATTCTCTTTAAAAGTTTAAAATTGGTATAGCCATGGTTAATATCTGTGATGAAAAATTGTGTTTCGGAAAACTTATTGTGTTGAAAACGGATTTATGTGTGTGTGAAAAGAGCAAAGCTTGTGCATTTTAATCAAAAGTAACTGCAGATCGCCAGTCCTTGCGCTATGAATCGTCAAATTACAAATGGATCTAACGAATATTTAAGAATTGAAGACTGATTAATGTACATGTAAAATAAATGCCCTAGCGTTTTTTACTAAAGTCAAACCTAAAACATTTAAACATATTTTTGAAAGATTTAATTTACTTCGAGAAAATAATATTTTCTTACTGTTGTAGAATGGTTTGTATATACCAATTATTTGCCTATGACTGCGGGGTCAATGGTTCACCGCGGTGTGTCGCTTTAGAATTTCTCGGCAGCGTGTACTCGAAACAAAGATTACGTAATGGTAAACACACTTTTAAAAAAATCTTGGTTCCAGGTGAATTTGAGAATCGCGCAGTAAATAATTGTGTATTATTTGACTCTTAAAAGTTTTTTTTATGAAATCCGGGCGTATATTGTTTCCGTTCATATTGTTTATGTTCATATTTAAACGAATAAAAGATACTCGTACTTTTTTTCTATAACTCTTTCTCTTGGAAAGATCTTTATTAATAAAAGGAAAAAGATACCACCGAATACTCTGAACGGGAAACAAAGAACACGTTTAAAACCTAAATTTAAAAAGATATATGATACAGCATGGTAAAATATTTATTACTTACGGCAAGTTTATTTTAATTATGTACGCATAAAGAGTTCTTCGATATCAAAATGAGAACGGAGCCTTGTTTACGGTGAAAACGGATCTAGCTTTCTTTCCTACCATACGTAAGACTCGAACAAAATAATATTTTCATGCATGGGACAGAGATAGTATAAGAAGGAACAATTTTATCAAGAATTAATTTAACCATTCTGTGGGAATGTTAAAGCCGTGCACTTAATGGCTGTGAATAGTATATGTGCTTTTTAGTTATGTTTTATTTTCTCACTATATTGTTTGCTTTTATGTGATAAGAAGAAAATATTATATTTTCTTCCCTTTTTAGTAGACTTGGTTTATACGATTTAAAAAAAAAATGAAATAAAAGGGAAAGTTGTCAGTGCATAAACATGATAATTTGTAAGAAAAAATCACAAACACTTCGAGAACTTTATTCTGAAGAATATTAGCTTCCAATGAAGCCATATTTATTATTTATATAAAGCTTGCTTTGGTTACACGCATGAGGAGCTTTCGTTTACGTGCTGAGGGAAAATAATTACCTGTGTATATATAGGTCATGCACCAGCTAATTTAAAAGAAGACTCGAACACAATTACAATTTCATGAGATCAGTAAGATGTTTAAGCACAACTTTATAATCGATAGTCATTTCGAAATATTTACCGTTTTTAAGTTATAAAGCAAAAACTTTCAAAGTCCCTTGATCCCTAATTATAGGGGCCAGCCCCTTTTGTATATTGTTATATGAAAGCCCTTGCAATTATGCAAAGCTTTTGTTCATTATGTCTTAACAAAATATTTTTAATTTTCAAGATAAAAAAAAAAATATGTGTAAATTTTCGCTCTTGTAGGCGTTCAAATTTTTGACCCCTGTATAGCGCCATTGTGAATACAGAAATCGAAAAACAAAAACCGATGTGCACAACTTCAATCCTTCTGTTACCTTAAGTCCGTAAAAAATCTACTTCAGCTTTTGTGGTCTCTGAGCCTTTATCCGGAAATGAAAGCCTATAAATTTTTGTTTTAAGGGAAATAACTCAAAACCGGAAGTGACTTTTTGAAATTTTAGTCACCATTCTGGTAGAGTTTATAAACGTCTATAACCTCTGAAATTTTGAGCGAAATATGTTGAGAAATGAGTGAGATATGAGGCCTCAAAGTTGCGGTCTAGGAAGTAGAAGAAAAAAAAAGAATAATAATCTTTACCATCAGAATCAGTAGAAGGTCTTCCGTTAGAAACGGAAGACCTTAAATATAGAGGAATTAGAATCGGACAATAGCAAATTTGTCATTGCTATTGACAGAAAAATCAAAACAAAAGGTTCGGCAATATGAAATGCATAATAAATATGATTTTTGAGGAAATTAATATTTCTTTGCTCGTATCACTTTACACTTGCCTTCGATGATCATAATTTTTCTTGCTGCAATATTTGTTCGTAAACTTTTTTTATTATTTGATTATATTTTCAGATGTAGAATAATTTCCCCTCTCTGCATTATCAGGTGCTTGAGGCAGCTACAAGGGGCTTCCACCTGGCTCGGTCTGCAGCTGCTTGTGGTGCTGTCCCCATGGGTAGACCTCTGCTCTCAGGTTTCTCCGGACAGTTCGTCAAGTCTCCTTCGGCCCCTGTTTTTTTCCCCTGGGGGTGTCCTTTGATGGCAACCCTGGGCAGTGAGTTGGGCGGAATGCACAGGGCATGACCAAGCCATCGCCAACGTCGTATTTGGATGGTTTTTGATTTTGTAGGCATCCCAGTTCTTTCCAATAGTTCTTCATTTGTGATGGTGTTACACATAAGCCAGATATAGAAGATCTCGAGGATGTATCTGATGGACTTGGTTTTTAAGACTTCTAGTTTTCTTTCAATCACCAGGGATGTTTTTCAGCACTCTGATCCATACAACAGGACACTGAGAACGTTGCTGCTGAAGATCCTGATCTTGGTGTTGATGTTTAGTGATAAGAATCTCCAAATAGGTTTCAACATTGCAAAAGCCTGATTTGACTTGCTGATGTCATCTTGCTGATGTCGACCTCATTGTCGCAGTCGCCCGCTGTAGTGACCTTGCTACTCAGGTATGTGGACTTTTCAACATCCTCTAGTGCCTTGCTGTTGACCAGTACTGGATTACTGTTAGTGGTGTTTAATAATAAAACCTGTGTCTTTTAGGTATTCAATTTCAAGCCTATTATTTTTAGATGTTTCACTGAGGAGCTCTTCTGAATATACTGTATAATCCAGGTCCTCTAGGTCAGTGTCCATTACAATCCTTGTCTTTTGCCATATGTGGTGTTCTTCATAACCCAGTCAATTGCAATTGAGAATAGCACAGGTGACAGAATATAGCTTTGCTGTGTTTACTGCGAAGGGCTCCTTTGCCTGGCTTTTTGTATCATTTTGCACTCAAAGTTGTTGTGGAGGGACTGGATAATGTGAACCAGTTTCTATGGGATGCTGTCGTGGCGCAGGATCTACCAGAGAGATCAGTGGTGTTTGCTGTCGAATGCCTTCTCAAAATCAACAAGTACAGCAAGGAATGTGTACAGAATTGGTCAATACAGGATATCCCTTTTCTGAAACGGCCTGCTCCTGAAACAGCTGTGATGTGTTGTAATTTCATGTGGCTGAAGACCTTGTTGTTGAGAGAGAGAGAGAGAGAGAGAGAGAGAGAGAGAGAGAGAGAGAGAGAGAGAGAGAGTTGGGAGAGAGAGAGAGGGACTGAGGGAGAGGGAGTGAGGGAGAGATAGGGGACATGTACTGTTAATGCAAATACTCTTTTGATCAGAATGCTTGTTTACATTGTCATTCGACTCAGAAATATGCTGACCTTGACTGCGCAACATTCTCGAAATAATTAAATGTTTTACTGCATGTTATCGGGTAACCTTTAAATTCCACTGAGGCGTCAATATGATCTGTCATACTACTATGAATTCAGAATAAGATGGGTTAGAGTATTTAAATTTTTGGGTCGCTGGGTACATTATTGATCATTGTGTGTGACCAAGAACAAGTAACTCTTGCAAACTTAATTTACAATGCCGACGATCCGTTGTTTCCACTCTTTCTCACATGTTTCTTTCTTCTTTGAGAAATATAAAATACAGAATTTTTTTTAATTGATTATGACTACAAATAAGAAAGAAAATGAAAAATAAGTAAAATTTGATACTTATGCCATTAAATGAGCTACGAACGACTTTTACATGCATACAAACGTGTAATTTACAGAACATAATCATTTGCATTATCTATTGTATTGTTTTAAAATTATTTTATTATGGATATACTGGTAAAATCTAATAAATGTTAAGCAGATTAATGAGCAGTATTCAAGCTCAAAGTTCAGTTATCAATACACATCTGGATCCTAGGAAACACAGACTTCCAAAAACGGAGTTTGCATCAGATGCGTCGGAGTAGCGAGCACATTCACAGGGGCCGGTAAATAGAGAATATTATATACACTGTACATACTAAAACCCATATCGTATATCATATACCTAGTAGCAGTACCTGATACAGTCGTTTTTGACTAGGTGAGACAGCTCCTCGGAACTAGTGCTGTCTCGCCCTCGGTCTGAGATATTTGTCTCGGCCCGTTGTCAAGGGGCTGTATTGCCCTCAAATTTCAAATCATTATCTCCGGGCTTGGGATGATACCAACCGCTAGGGCTGATACCAGGGCCGAGATCAAAACAGCACTGTGATATTCTATATATGTCCCATCATCCCGAGTGGCCCAATTTCATTCGGCCCCCGGGCTGATATGGGGCCCGATGTAGCATTGTATCTATCATATATTTAAAATACTTAATACACGAGTTCACATATGGTCATTGAAGAATTTTTCTAGTTTTACATAGTTTTATATACCGTAATGTTAGCTAGAGATATATTATTCTTTAATTCTTGGCTTATAATTCTCTTTAATTATGATTTATATCGTAGGACATATGGAAACTTTCCATTTCTAGAGATTGTTTGTTAATTTCAATTGTATTCAATAAAAATGTATGCAGTTTTTCCATTAAATTGAGAGGATGGAAACATCTAAAAAACACAACAACAACAACATTTTGAGTATCTCTTATAAATATCGCCATTCTTCATGATATGGATTTAGTCGCTTGTTTTAACAGGAAATATACTATTTATATAAAATGGAAAGTCGTCGCCGATTATTTCAAGTCCGAAAGTATTGAAAATGATGGTTTTGCGATATATCTTTTTTTTTCTCTCATTCAAGTTTTGATTCTGGTATCAAGTGAAAAATGCATACGGTAAATATCATGATATCCGTTTAAAAAGACGAGACTGCTGCTTAAATTTTATTTCACATGTCATGATGTTTTTGTAGATGTGGTTTCCAACGTGTTGTCCAGGATTTTTCTTTCATAGAAAATCATCAAAAAATTGTGTATGATCACAAGTACTGTTTTTGTGGTTTAATTTACAAGGGGTGTTATATTGATCTGTATCAGCCCTGCAGGGCTGATAACGTATATCAGCCCTGCAAATCCATATCAGCCCTGCAGGGCTGATACGGCTATTGTGACGTCGGCCATATCACATATGCAAAAAACCTGTATTTATTACTAATTATGTAATAAATATAAGTAATTTATTAATGCACATTTAATCATCTTTCAAGCCTCTTTATAACATTTGCACGTTATAAACTGTTTATGTTGAAAAACTGAACTTTTAAATCATTATGTATTTACCGTTTACTTACACTAAAATTATGTCACATATATTATACTTTGACATCTTAAATTCGATTTTTGTGTAACTGTGTTGTGCAGACCATAATTATGTGTTTTTGTAGCATATATTTATATGCATATCAATACATGTGTAATGTATATATACAGGCCAAGGCGCAACCATTTCCTTGAATAATATGAAAAACAAAAAGGATTTTTTCTCGAATATTCAGAACTCTTTCAACATCTCCACAATTTCCTTTCCTGATGAGAAGGATAGGTCAGATGAAGCCAATAACCAAACTCAGTGGAATACAATGTACATGTACCAGCATAGAAGGGACAAATAATCCAATAGAGAGAAATGCTGAAATCGATCTATCATGTTACAAATATGTAATCATACTGTGCTCATTGTGGTTGTTTGTTTTGTAGCTTGAAATATTTTGATGCATAAAAATGTTTATTCAGATACATGTAATAAAGAAAAGAAAACAATCTTTCATTGTCTATTTGCTATGCATCTGCTAATATATAGCAAATAGACAATGAAAGATTAATTGAGATACTTTCCTAGACTTTTCAAGCGGATATTCTCTGTGAACGAAATCACAATTTTTAGTGGTACGAGCTAGCAGGCACCCTTTCCAGTATTTTTTCCATGGGAGGGGGGGGGGGGGCACTAGCTGAGGAATTTTACACAGAAAAATATTTAATTCTTTTTCAAAATATATTAAACTCTAGAATTGATAGTATTTCATAATTATTCTTGTCTACAAGAATTCTGATAAGTTTTAAACCAGAGTAAAAAGCACACCTTATGGACAGTGAGAGTGGGTTTAATCATTTATTATTAAGAAACCTAGTGCATTTTTATAATTTCTTAATACTCTATAATAGCAAAATTTGTATTGGTCCGTGAGTCTTTATTCATTTTAAAGTAAGGAATAGGATGAAAAGCTTGGTTCAAAAGAGGGATAGGTTAATGCATGTTTACTAAGATTTATATGGAATATGCAGTTTATATGTCACAAAATAATTTTTTGTCAATGATCAAATTTAGAATGTACTTATAAGAGATGAACACTTTCTTTATGTTCTACAAGAATGTGTAAAGTCATGTCTTTTACGGCCTAATATATCAGATTCTGAGTTATTTAAGAAATTCCTATGGAGAAAATGTTACTTTTGAAGAAAGGTTGAAAGCCTGGACGCACCTTAAGGAATTATATTTGATAACAACAATACGACTCTTAAAAACTTTAGTTTAAAGATAAAAAAAAACCTGCTCATTTAATTTTTACTGATCTCGTGTTCTTGTAAATGTTTTAGAAAAAATAATCTGTCCCCAAACATATGGTGAATCTGATAATAATCCACAATAACCATATGAAATATAATATACAGTCATATCCGGAGAAAACCTCTGGATATAAAATTATGTCAGGTTAATTTTATCACTTGAAAGCAGTTTGATTTTTAGACAATTGTTTGTCTAGCTTAACAACATCATCGTATTTACATTAGTAAAATATAGACCAAGAAAGTAGAACAAACAATCCTCACCTGTCACCTCTTTCATATTTAGACAATACTCTAGTTACCAGATTTAGTTTAAACTAAAGGACTTTCGATAGCAATTTTATATTGATTATTTCAACGAGGTTGGCCTGATATTCAAAATCTTCAAACTTTTATGCATGTATATTTTTAGTTTTTACACATAGAGCTAAGTTAAAAATCAGAACAAAAATTAGAGTTAATATGCTTCTTTTAATGGTACAGTACATTTAATATGACCTTTTTAAAAATTGTATCTTCATCACAAATTAAATTTTAGACGTTTTCTCTTTTATCGTTTTTATTGACTAAGAAAAAGTTTCAAATTAGCTTCAGATCTCTATCAAATCACTTATATTTCAATTTAGGATTGATTTGCCAATTTAAATGTTAATTTAATGTCAAGAGCAAAGACGGAAGTAAATCTTTATAGATAGCTTTTATAAATACGAGGATAACAAAAAAAGGAGGAAAAAATCAACAATAACACAAAGCTCAACCATGACTGCATGATGTATGTTGTGTTGCGCTGTATACTTCTTATGAAAATAGCCCGTTTTAAATAATAATAAAAGTTTCATAATTTTTTTGTCTCGTGAATAAATTTGCGTAAAGAGTTAGCAAAATAATCCATTTTGTCTTGATTTTTTAGTCACATCTTGGGGTTTTATTTCTAAGCCTCCTAATAATAGAGCACATCACATAAATCATTTATAAAAGCTTGAATGTTTTGCCGCTTACTATCAATACTAACAATGAAGTTCACCTGTATGACTTTGGTTGGGCTTTATGAGAGGGAGCTTCATTCTCTCATGCTAAGATAGAAAGTAAAATACTATGTCAAATTTGAAGACGGGCATCATAAGGTTAAACATCCCTCCAAACATCCGTATTTTAAAATAATATTATTTCTTTTTTGTTTTTGGAAATTAAAACCTAAAAATGTCAGATTTAAAGAGTCTTTTAAAAAAATAATATATATATGAATGTTCTTCCTGATAAAGATTGCATGTACAGGAAATGTCCTTTTTATGTAAATTAGGAAATCTGTTGACAAAAATTCCCAATATGGCTGTATTGATGAGAATGCTTTCACAATATACTGTTTTTGGTCTTACCCAACTTTTGATTTCAGCAGTTTCTCAAAATTGCATAAGGTAAATATAAAAATAATTATGTTGTGAAAAATGCCATTGTTGGTTTAGAATGATTTACAAATACATGATGTTTTTGCAGGGGAGGAAAACCAGCATGTTGCCCAGGGAAAAGGTTTAATAAAGACAGTGAAATGTGTGAGGGTAAGGATTTATTGAAAAGGGCTTAAATTATGTTTTTACAACAGAAGAACTAATCAATATTTCAAAGCAATGATAGATTTTGTTAATTTCAGAATGCCTTCCTGGATATTATCACTGGGATTGTTCACGTAAATGCCAATATCCATATTACGGCAAGGCTTGTAAAGAAGATTGTTTATGCCCAAAAAACCTTTGTAATTTCTCATATGGCTGTACATTGTTCGAAGGTAAATAGTCATCCTAATGAATGAGTACTGAAAATTCATGAACATGACTAGCATTTTTTCCTTTTTGATACTGAAACAATTTTAACCATATTATTTACTTATCATATTTGCACGTTAGAAATTGAAAGACTGAAATGAAAAAAAAAATCAATTGTTTATCTACCAGAACTTTTTTCATTAAGCTGGAAGATTATACATGCTTACTACGACAAAAATAATTCGCTTATAATAGATATTATTTACAAATTTACATAAATGTATATACACAGGGCAAAGAACAGTCGTCTCTACGCAGAACTTCAAAACCAAAAATGATAATTTCTCGAGCATCCACCATTCAGTTAATATATTCTTTACTATTACCTTACCTTACAAGAGGAATACGTTGAATGAGGAAAAATACCAAATCAAATGGAATAGCAGTACACAAATGACTACTGAAGGAAAGGCTGAAGCTTTTCTTTCAAGTAACATAATAGTTATCATGACGTGTTTAGCGGTGTTATTTGTTTTGTTGTTTGCGATTTTTGTTGTTTTAAATGTTTACAAAATGTTTATTAAGAAACGTGCAGTTATACGTTCAGCTGAGAAAAGCACTCTAAAAGAAAACAAAAATTACTCGTCTATTGGACAGAAAAAAGACATCGAAGAAAGAACTATTTCCCTAGGAATTCAAAGCGAAAATACCTGTGATGATACATGTACTTCATATTTATCTCCGCTGAGTTTGGCAACGAGTCAGTACGAGGAAATTGATTTACACGATATTCGAAGAGAATCAAAATACATTCCATTTGAACATACATCCGAGGAACAGCAAGATGCGTATCTTACTCCTACAGCTGTATCAGATGGATTGTATATAGAAATTATTGGATAAGAAAAATATGTCTCCAGGTAGCACAAAACATCTATGAAATATAATTTATTAAAAATTATTGACTGTTCTCGGGCAAAGTGTGTTTTGTTGTTCCTCGATCCAAACTGTCTGCCTTCTTTTGTCTTATTAAAGAAGGATATGGAGATAACGAACAGAATTCAATCTTAAAGTCCATTAAACAATATACAAAATAAGAACAGAGCAAACACGGACCTCCGAAACATCAGAGGTGTGAGCAGGTGCCATGGAGGAGTAAGCATACCCTGCCGACCGGTCACACCCGCCGTGTGCTCGTTGTCATGATCAGGAAATAACGGGAAAAAATATGTCGTCAATTCAGTGTATAAATAATGGACTAACAATTGCTATGAAAAACGTCAGTCAGCATTTGACTCAATGATAAATTGTATTTGCTGACAAGGTCATTGTATCGACCATAGAACTTACGAAATGATGACTTTAAAGGAGACTGGGCTATTCTTGTTTCATCAACTTGCTTGTCAGTAATTTACCTCGTTTAAGAAATTGTTGATACGTAGAGCATGCTTTTGCGTATCGAATCAACTGAGTTACATAAACTCCATATGCAGGTGATGTAGGTATATTGCTGCATAAGTAAGGGAAGTTAACGATAGAAAAGTTAAATTCATCACGTTTATCATAGAGTTTGGTTGTTATATTACCATTAGTGTCTTTTTTAAGTAAAATATCCAAGTATGAAGTAAATATATTTATTATAAATAAATATTATGAAATAGAGGAGAAAAAAAAATTAATTATAGTATTAACTACAATGGATTATTCTTGTAAGATGGCAGTACCTCTCAAAAATTTGAAAAAAAGATAGAGAAAACTAAGATGCATATTTATTTCACAGATAATTTTTTTTTGCAAGAATAAATGTATTTCATGTGTAAGGCATTCGGAGGGAATTGGTGACCTTTTACATTTTATTGATATATGACACTTTAGTGTCACTTTTACTGGTTATGGGATATGGACTAGAAATACGAAACTAAGATCCTCCCCCACCTAAGGAAAATAATAAGTTTGGGAACATAGTAAGTTGTACAGTACTTGTCCCAATCGTTTCGTTTTAATCAATAGAATATGTTCAAAACGAAAACAAATATTACGGTTTGCATATTTTCGTCATATTTTGTGAAGAACAAAAAACAAGGAATCTTATATACCGTATAAGTAGAATATTTAGCGAGGATTTAATTTTGGCATTATTAGCGAGGGTGCCAAGATCGCTAAAATTAAATACCGCTAAAAATAAATTGCGTTATATTTGTAATAGCTTCTTTAATGTGGCATTTTAAAATCGCTAAAATAACATCTCGCTAAAAATAATTACCAGTTTTTAAGGACAAATCGCTAAATTTGCGTCTCGCTAAAATTTCCACTTATACGGTATGTATATATATATTGGTAACTGGGCTGTTTACAGTGTATTTCAGGTTTTTTTTTCAATCACAAAAAATATCAGCTCTTTCCTTAAGGTTTATCAAGTCAAGCTTACGGACATCCTGCAGCAATCGTGTTACTTCTCAAATAAGCGCAATTAAAATATTTTCAATATGCCATAGAAATGATTAATAATAGAGAGGAATTATATATAACATTGCGCATTTAACTCTAAACACGACATATTCTAGACTTTTTACTACCATTT
The DNA here is from genome assembly GCF_032062105.1 of Saccostrea cuccullata. NCBI lineage: Eukaryota > Metazoa > Mollusca > Bivalvia > Ostreida > Ostreidae > Saccostrea > Saccostrea cuccullata. The sequence continues at coordinate 346,599 of NW_026929567.1, read as the reverse complement.
TTAATTGTGATATCAGGTTTAGGGTTAGGATGTGTTATTATGTGAGAAATTTAGCAGTATCCTAGGGTCTTGTTTTGAGTTCACAAACGTTTCCACTTTTAAGATATGAAGTCCTAAAACTCAGAATCCCATGGGAGAATGCATGGATTTTTAGTCCCACCAACTATCCCACGTTTCTCCCATGGGAGAAAAATATTACATGGGATATTTTCTCCTAGGGGATATTCCCCTATGAATTTGTTCAAATGGGATAAATCCAATGGATATTGACAATGAATTATTTTCTCCAATACATTATTATAGCAAGTATATTTTCAATATATTATGATGAGAAATTTTTCATTGTCATACTGTATGCGAGAAGTTGTTTGATTGTCAATATCCGTTGGATTTATCCCAATTGAACAACTTTGTAAGAGAAGAAATCCCAATTAGAAAAAAAAATCCCATCTGACTTTTCTTCTCCCATGGGAGGATGGTGGGATTGATGATGGGATTTAAGTAGAAAATAGGTCTTCAATACATGTAACAGATACAATGTAATATTTATAAATGTACACCAAGACAACAGACAGGTGCAATCAGAACATATATGGGACAAGGGCAGTGAAAAGCAGAACATTCCCTCGCTAAGAGCATAATCTATATTTCAAAGTAGCATTTGATATCTATCCCGATGCAAAATACTACTGTTTCATACAATACTATTTAACACACCAACAAACAAACACACCCTAACACACAGCCCACACACCCTCAATCCCCTTCCAACAAATCCCCAATTCCTCTGTCTTATTTGTTTGTCCATTGGTTCCTGTCCTGCTCTTTTCCATATTTCTTCATTGGAGATTCTTTCAGGCCATCGGATGTTGAATATGTGCCTGACACAGGTGTTATAAAATGTCTAGATTTTCTACAGGATATCTCAAGTCATCCTCCACGTCTCTGCACCGTACAATAGGACGGATTTTACATTTGAGTAGAGGATCTGCAGTTTAGTGGTAATACGGATGTTCTTTGGGGCCCAGATGTACTTTAAGATGGTGAATGCAGTTCTTGCCTTGCCAATTCTTGACCTGATGTCGCGGTCTGTGCGACCCTATCTATCCACCACACTCCCCAGATAGATGAAGGACTCAAATTTCTTTGATGGGCTCACCACCAACTCTGACTGGTGCTTGGACAGTGGTGTACATCTTCATCAATTCTGTTCTTTTCAGGTTGATTTTGAGGCCTGTTCCTGCGGATGTTGTTGCAGGGCGAGTTGTTTTATCCTGCATCTGGCTTTGGTTGTGTGAAAGGAGAGGCGGGTCATCTGCAAAATCGAGATCGTGATTATAGACATATTAGCTAGATAAGATAAATGGAAATCTTTAATTGTTCAGGACGTTTTAAAATGTGAGTTTCATTCTTTTCATTTTGAAAACACAACGTTTAAATTGCAAATATCATTTTGTATTGTCGTCAGAGATAAGCACGGAGCAATCTGACTTGCAGTTTTTCTCTAATTTGTGTCTTTTGAATGCTCTCAGCCATTTCTTATGACTTTATGTGTGCACGGCTATCCTTTATCCAAGGCATAAAAAGGGAGTGATTAAGATCTACATAATTAGTATTATTCAATAAATACCGTCATGAACTGTATGACATACAATACAGATAGCATATGACATTTAACTTGACCTTCTCTCATAATTGAATCTCTAATGACTTTACAACAGTTTATGTGACCACTTTTCATCACACAGTTTCATCGTGAGAAGCGGGGAAACAAGGGCTTTTCGAGACACTGCATTATAGATGAATGGGAAAGAATCAGTAAACTAGAGTGAAAATAAAAGCTTCATTAAAGCTGTAAAAGATCCAAAAGAAATATTCACTGAAATATGTGACATTTACAGCAACCAATGCCTGTTTTAAAGACAGGTGGATTTCAATTATAAAAGAATGTATACTGGGCATCAAAAATAAGTACTATCTTTACCAACCGAAATTAAAACAATTTATGTACTGTTCGCCAAATTTCAACGAATAATATTTGATGATGTATGATAGACTTTAACACACATAGCAAATTTGATAGACAGCATATCAGGAGTAGTTTACACTGTTTTAAAGAAACATTTGATGGTAAATAAGCTTGGTACTCAAAGGTCACCCTATATTTTGAAAAAAATGAGTGAAAACTACATGCAGCTTGTACGAAAGTCTTAACAATCATTTCAAAATATCAGTAATTGTAGTTATCCACGTTTGTTTTATATTCAAACAGATACTGGAACATGAATCTATTGCTTAAAACCATTATAACAAAATTTACCATAAGATGTACTTGTTAAAAAGGTGAAGGTCTGACAAGAACTTTGATTTGCACAAAGACAGATTTATATGCAGTTTTCCTAAATATATGTGGTATTGTTGTTTAATTTGTATTCGGGGAGACAGTTTAATTTCTGGAGGAGTCTAGAAAGCATTATTTGCAAAAAAATTCAAAGGTTTATTAGCGAAAGGACTTAGAATTAGGAATCCACCACATTGAATTTCTTCATGACAGCGTCCAAACCCACTTGCCCTGAAGAGTAAAGAGGTTTTCGGGATAAATAGAAAGTTAATGATTTTCACATTAAAAATATTTGCTAGATCTTTGACCTTTTGACTTGTTTTTATTTCCAAACTTGAAAAAACCCCACCTTTCAGAGGGGAGAAACAAGTCCACGAAATCATTGGATCTGCCATTTTCCAGTATACTAAAGGTCATACCCAAAAATGACAATCAGAAATTGGATAAAAAATGTTATGGACATTGTTTGAATTAAGAGAGATTAATAAGTAAAATCATTAAGACTTAATCATTGAAAAGCGCCTTTTTCTTCTTCCTGAGCACCGAGCACATTATTTATTGAACAGCCCTCGTATATAGTGAAGAGAATAAGTCTATATTTTTATTAACAAAGAATACTCCTAAGATTCCTTCATAAAATTTTTCACCAATGTCAAAACAATGAGAGTTAAACACTGTTAAACAGCCCGTCGTTTACCACGACGCCCACGCTTTCTGAACCTTTTGGTGCATGAAGGCTGACATGAATTCCCCCAACCGCAACTTTTTCATCTATGTACGACTTGTTTCATACAAACTTTAGCCGTATTCCACCATATTTCTTTCAGATACCTTTTCTTATTGTAACGATATATACCCAAATGCCCTCGTTACACTTGAATGATTTTTTGGCTTGGCTATCGACTTGTGCACATCTCCGATGGTAAAACATTTGAGAACACATGGGTTGATCAAGACATTTCAAAACCACAACAAACAACATGATAATCATATTTCTGAATAATTATTGAGATGAATCAAATGTAATAAATAAATAAAAATAAAAAAAAAGGAAAATGCAAGTTTGAAAGAAAGATTTAGTTGCACGAGTACGAATTTTTACACTGCGCCAAGTTATGAAGAATAAAGATGAAATAAAAAGCACTAAAACCCGTAAACACACTTTGAAATTATTATCATTTGAATGGAACAAAACATCCAGCGTCATTGATTTGCAGGTTTTATGCAGACTTTGATGCATGTCGAGAAAACGCGTCGAACGCTGTAAACGTACTCATACCTGATAATAAGATCACCGCATCGATTCGAAGATGTTATCGTAATAAAAATTGCAGTAAATATAAGAATGAAATAAATGTTATGAGTTTGCAGTTTTAGTCTGACAAAAGATAACGAACGCGAGATCTACAGATAAAAGTAATTAAAGAGGGTGATCAATAGGAATTAAACTTTTAAATTGGACGGTCCCACGAAATAGATCATGGGAATGCAGCTGCTACTTGCTTGTTTATGAAAATATGTATTTAGTTAGGGTGAATAAGGAACCAATGGTAACACTCTAAAAAAAGTTTTACTCGTTGCTTTTAAAATAAGATGTTAGATTAAGAAAAACTAGTAATTATTAGTAATCCATTTAGTCAGAATAGCAAGTAAATGACTATCATTGTTAGTAATTGTAAACATAATCAGTAATTAGGGTGAATTCATTTACTTATAAAATGATTTACTAAGTATCAATACTTAATAGGAATTATATTACTTAGTAAATGAACTACTCATTTTTAGTAAATCATTATTACTTAATTTAGAGATGATATGCTTTCTATTTACTAGGTTTTATGAATTATTACTAAGAAATGTAATTCTGAAATTAATTAAAATCTAGAATGTAATTACTTAGGAGAACTAACTTAGGAGTTACTAAGTAAATGAAGTACTTATCATATTTACTAAAATCGACATTATTTCTTTGTAATTGTTTTATTATATTTAGCAATAAAACATTTAATTCCAACATCAAAAGCCTTCTAAATTGAATAATTTGTATATTTTTAAGGACCATTTTAAAAATGGTTTAAAGTTTCAAGTACTTAATACAGCATTTTAATTAGTATAACTTTTTTTTTTTACATGAAGGAATATTTAGAAGAAAGATAACTCCTCCTCACAGACAATTAATATGAAAATTTAAGAATTCAATCCTGATAGTAATTAGACTACCATTTTTAAGTAATTATTTGTATTGCAGCTGCTCTGAATTCTCCTTGATTCAGTAAATAAATTATTGTTTTAAGTAAATCAGTTGAATCAAATGGTCAATGTAATTGGTATCTAATGAAAGGTCCTGCCACAAAAAATATATATCTGAAATATGAAAGCACTAGCCCCAACCCTTCAGAAGTTATGGTCAAGTTTACCAACTTTGAAATGTAGATCAAACTCCAAGGTCAAGGACAAATAGTCAGATTTGGTGGTACCCAAAGAAAGGTCTTGTCACAACGATGAAATATGTAAAGTATGAATGCACTAACCCCAACCTTTGTAAAGTTAAAGTCAAGGTTTGCTTTTTAAAAGTGGGTCAAACTCCAAGGTCAAGGTCAAATTTGGCGATACTCAAAGATAGGTCTTGTCAAAAGGAATGGACATGTGAAATATGCAAGCCATAGCTCCGCTAAATCAAAAGTTATGGGAAAGGTTAAAGTTTTTGCGGACAAACAGAAAAACAGACAGACAGAGAGACAGACAGATGGACACGACAAAAACTATGTACCCCCGAAACGAAGTTTAAAAAAAATAGTTATATATAGGAATTAAAACAAAATTCTGATATCTTTTTTTTTTCATTATAGTATATATATAGTAATTAGACTACCAGATTTAAGTAATTTGTTCTGCAGCTGCTCTGAATCTTCCTTGGTGCAGTAAATAATTTATTATTTTAAGTAAAACAATTAAATATAGCAATTTAAAAATATTTTAGTAATAGCTAGTAATTAGTGGTAAACTGTAAGTAAAAACCAAGTAATATGTTATTACTTACATACACAAATTTAAGTAAATATAAATTACTAAGTAAAACTTTTTTTAGAGTGAATGAAGTGACCAGAGGTCAGATATTTGAATAAATTAGCTACAACAAATAATATTTAAAGATTATACAAAAGATTGGAAATTATTTTAAAAGTGCATTAGAAATTTAAGAAGTACTCAAGGTCAGAAGTAATAGTAATTAAATTCAAATTCAAATTTAAATTAATTATTGCAATTTTCGAAGGAGTTACAAATATGCAGATGTAAATCGACAAAGGTACACCTAGTATAAAATGACTGGCCGGGATAGACAGGACTTCAGTGGAAAGCTGAATCTTGACTGTCTTGGTTGCATTTTATACAGGTGAGATTATTTTGTAGCTTTGCGTCCGTTTTGATCAAAATTATATAAATTTTCACATGGCTTATTTTATTTACAAGTTAAACTTTTTATATTATAAGTAGTTATAGTTTTAATATGGTTTAGTTTTTATGTAAAATTATTAATTGTAATTATAAATATTACAAATAGAATGTTTAATTTAATAAAGAGTGGAAAGCTGAATCTTGACTGTCTTGGTTGCATTTTATACAGGTTGGGTAACATCTCCACTCCCCAACCATGGCCGCCGCTCTGGTAGACAAAATTAAAAGGAATTAGATAATAAAAGGAACAGAGAAATAGACACATCCCGGTACCATCACAAGCAAAGCGATGTTATACGAGTTCCATGCATCAATGATATAATAGCTTATAGGAAGAAAACAAAGAACAATTATCCTTTTAATTTTTTTTATAATAAATGGTGGAGAAATGGGGTCAGATTCAGAAGGAAGGAAATGGCCTTTAACCGTTCTCTAAGTCCCCCCCCCCCAGACGAGGATTAGTGCACAATCCCCCGCTGGATTTTCGAACAGAGGACTTGAAAACAGGCGAGACACAGACCAGAGCTGTCAGACGATCGAGGCCATAACACCTGACACTCCCTGGGCAGAACAAAACTAGGACTAACACGTTTTAACGAACATGTGCCGACCGCGAGTCCATTGAAACACGAAAAGAACTAAAAACTCTTGTGCTAATAGGAGTTCGATACGACTACTACCATCCCGTCCTTTGGTGGCCGAAAAAAAGAAACAATTTCATATACGTATTTTAAAATAACGACTGTAATTCTGTGCCGGAACCCCTCCTTCCGAATCCAAGTGCCGATGTGAAGACGAATTATCCAATTGTTGGACGATTTACTTTTCAGTCCTACGAGTAAGACTTTGAAAAAAAAAATTAAGTACAGGTAGGATAGCATTTTTTTTTCAAAATGTCTACCTTTGTGATGCAAGAAAATTTTTTACGACGACGGTATTTAGAATGTTGTCACATTGTTGATAATTTTTTTTACATGGGCAATGTTTTATGAATTACCTGATAATAAAATTGTTGACGCTTATAAGCAAATATAAAGCGACTTGCATAATATGAGATGAAGTGTTCTTAAAGTTATATTTATGAGACGAAATCAAGTGAAAAAAAACCTATAAATAGGAAGGGTCATAAAAGTAAAGGAAACCCCGTTGACCATTTGTATAGGTTAAGCACGTTACAAAAATAGATCCTAAATGGGAAGGGCCTTGAACGATAGTAAAGGAAAACCCTGTTTCCATTCATTTAGGTTGAAAGTAAAGTCACAAACTCTTGCGAGAGGATCTAATTAAAACCTAAAATGGTAATTTTAAGGGCCTTGAAAGAAAGGAAAAGGAAACCCTTATGCCATTCATTTAGGTTAAAGGTTAAGTCGGGACTTTATAATAGTCAACCAAGCATGAGGTTTGGGGAGAAAAATTTGAAGGGAAATGGTCGTAATGGAAGGGATAAAGTTATTTCCATTCTTCCGAAATAATTACGAGAATCATTCCTCCTTTCATAAAGACTTAACTTTTAAAGATTTTTTTTCAAAGCAGGCAAAAGAGCAGAGTATGCGTCAGATGTAGGATTATTATGCATGTAAATGGGAAAGTGTATACCTTCCGGTACTGTGAAAAACACATTTTTGTCAATTGTGAAAAAGGGGTATATCCAACGACAATAATATTTTTGTAAAGTGTTTCAATCCATACAACGAGAGTGTTTACATATATTCCATGAAGTGTCAAAGCATTTGTTTTTGTTAATCAAGATTATTTTTTACGTTTTTTTTATTAAAAAAAAAATGCCACCAATGCCCAGAGAGAGAGAGAGAGAAAGAAAAAACCAAGACAATTGTATATAGTGTTTTTCGTATTTATGTCTTTATATGTTGTATTATTTTAGAAAGTATATTTTGTAATTCTATACCATTCTGTGTGCATTTAGATAAGATAATATATATAGTAATATGTGCAGATGTATTTCCTTTGTTAAAGCCATCTGAAAATACGTTAATTTTAAATAAATTTCAAATAAAGTTTAAATCGGCGAGATCATATCAAATAAATATCACTTTGAGCATTCGGTTTTATGTGATTTCGCAGCAAGACAGATTATTTCGTATCATAATCTCTTTAAACAAATCTTGCGGACAAGATTTTCGACAGTAAGGGGATTTATCGTAATAAAAATTGCAGTAAATATAAGAATGAAATAAATGTTATGAGTTTGCAGTTTTAGTCTGACAAAAGATAACGAACGCGAGATCTACAGATAAAAGTAATTAAAGAGGGTGATCAATAGGAATTAAACTTTTAAATCGGACGGTCCCACGAAATAGATCATGGGAATGCAGCTGCTACTTGCTTGTTTATGAAAATATGTATTTAGTTAGGGTGAATAAGGAACCAATGGTAATGAAGTGACCAGAGGTCAGATATTTGAATAAATTAGCTACAACAAATAATATTTAAAGATTATACAAAAGATTGGAAATTATTTTAAAAGTGCATTAGAAATTTAAGAAGTACTCAAGGTCAGAAGTAATAGTAATTAAATTCAAATTCAAATTTAAATTAATTATTGCAATTTTCGAAGGAGTTACAAATATGCAGATGTAAATCGACAAAGGTACACCTAGTATAAAATGACTGGCCGGGATAGACAGGACTTCAGTGGAAAGCTGAATCTTGACTGTCTTGGTTGCATTTTATACAGGTGAGATTATTTTGTAGCTTTGCGTACGTTTTGATCAAAATTATATAAATTTTCACATGGCTTATTTTATTTACAAGTTAAACTTTTTATATTATAAGTAGTTATAGTTTTAATATGGTTTAGTTTTTATGTAAAATTATTAATTGTAATTATAAATATTACAAATAGAATGTTTAATTTAATAAAGAGTGGAAAGCTGAATCTTGACTGTCTTGGTTGCATTTTATACAGGTTGGGTAACATCTCCACTCCCCAACCATGGCCGCCGCTCTGGTCCACAAGTTTAAAAGGAATTAGATAATAAGACAATATAGCGAAAATGAGCCACAAGTTTAAAAGGAATTATTTCATAAAAAGCGAATAGCGAAATTGAGCCATCCTGGTACCTCCACAAGCCAAGCGAGTTTACGCGAGTTCCAGTCAATGATATAATCTGCTTATAGGGAAAAACAAAGAAGAACAATTTTTCTGTTATTTTTTTTTATAATAATGTGCACAAGTCAAGTGATATACACCCTGAATTCCATTTATTGAAATATGCATCACAAAAAAGAAATAAATTCCATAAAAACTCTAAAGTAAACACTGTTACTACTCCGTACAGCGTAGCACATATGACTTAGTCCGTGGTGATCAGATTTTGGTCAGGGAAAATATCACAAGTGGAAAAGAGATGTTGTCTGGTATTTGCGCGGCTGAAAGGGGGGGGGGGGGGGCTAAAGTATAATTATAACGATTTTTTAAGGTATAACTGAAAATTGTCTATCTAGTTCTAATAAACATAATCGAAGTCTGCAGTTGTTTTGCATCGCAAAATTCATTTGTTAATTACATGTACAACTGATTATTTTAGTACTAATCTCAAATCTAAACCAAGTAATTTGATATACGGTAATTATTTAGTTCAAGACTTAAAAGCATTTAACCAGAATACAAAAGTTTATATGTACATCTGTACCTTCTTTAACAAACACGGGAAAAAAATATCCCCTGTTTAGATTGACATTTAGGCATTTTAATTTTTAGGGGGGGGGCAGAAATAATTGACATGACCGTTACGTAAATATTCTTGGAAGACAGACATTTCTGTCAAATCAATTTTTGCGATTTTTTATTGTGCCGAATGTGGTTGTTCTTTTATTATTGCGGCTACCTTTTCAGGTAAGGAAACTGGACAAAAATTATTTAGACAAGAGGTATAAATAAACTATTTTTTGGTAAACAGTATTTATTTATAATGAAAATATTTGATTTAATAAAATCCGATCTTTTTCAGAGAGCGTAACGCATTCCCCCCCCCCCCACCCCCACCCCCACCCCCCGTTCACGGGATAATCTCGTCAAAGGACGATGATTCGTATATTGTTGCATGCTATAAAATAAATTTACTGTAGTTAAACCATGTTTATAAATTTTGTTTACATTTACATATACAGAGTAATATTTATTTTGAAATATTTGCATTTTTTCAAACAACCAAAATGCCAGTAAGGTTCCCACCTTTGAAATTTCCCCTGACCAAATAGACTGATTGTTGTGGACCACGTGTGTCCAAGTGCTATGTGGTGACAATTTTTTACTGCTCAGATAGCAATCGATTACATGACTTCTGAGATGAATATTTCAATAAAAGTAAAATAGGATATCTTTTTCGACATGTGCACATCCCTGTAACGATAGCAGTATTCAGGTAATATCTTTATCACTGTGTTCGATGCGTATTTTCGACCTGCATGCGTGCATATCCAAACGGTTTTTGCTGTTTTCCGTGTTATTTTTTCTAAATTGCAGCAAATGCATTTAAAAATAATTTACTTATCTGTATAGTTCAAGTTTTTGTTGGATTTTCACTTTTAAAACATGCATTTGATCAGTTTATGGATTTATGACAACTATGCTATCGGAAATGTGTAACATGTCGACCGCCAGACTAGAAAATAACTCAGGTGAAATAACTGTACCAGGCTTTATATAAGAGGTTCAGGTGGCCAAAATTCTCAAGTTTATGGCGGAACCAAAGAAATATGGCGGACAAAGGCGTACAGGAATGTAGTAAGTCGTACAAAGATGAAAACTGATGCCTTTTTAAGAGTTCATGTCTGCTTTAATATGAATATGAGTGCGGTTATAAAACCCAATACATTTAAACCTATGCTCTGTTAAGGACTCTTTCTACACCAGTGCAAAATGTTTTTTGTACATTGAGAAAAATATATTGTGAATAGGTGTTAATGTTGAGCCAATTTATTTAATTTTCACTATACATTGCTATAATTTATGGAGGGTGGCATTTACCCCTAGGAAATATAATGAAATAAAACACAGTATCGGTGAACTGAAATCACTGTTGTTTACTTCCATATAGACAAAACATTTAAAAAAACATGTTCAATGAATTTATCTTGGCCTTCTAAATTGTTAAGAATACTTGAATTAACTACAAATTTTGTAATAAACAGATCACTCTAACTGCAGAAAAATACAATAAAATCAGAACTCTTTAGTGTGCATTGTAGAGAGGGTTCTTAAGTCTAACTGAATGTGTTTCTTTCAACACAACAATATGACAATTAATATACTTTATTATTTCAGTTCTTAATTGTTCATTTGAGCTTGTCCATCCACAAGCATTTTTAAAATGTTTAGACTACCTGTGGGTCGGGTTCTGTCCTACTCATCCTCGTAATCGGAGAAAATATCATTGATCCGTGCGATTGCTTTTAAATAACTCTGCCGTTTTGTGTAACTCGAAACTGTTTGTCGTGCAGCATTTCGTTTAAGATTATTAAGTTCGATAAGTCTTTCAGTATATGGCTTTTACACGATTTAAGAAAGACGGTTTTGAACTTTTCTATTTCTCGGAGTTGACGCTTTCCCCCTGACAAAGCCTTTTTTCAGTAATAGAGGATACCGAGATCTTTACAAGGCCTGGTCTGTTACCCCTGTTTTTCAAGCGGCATGCTGTCACGACGTTTACATTGTCTTAAGATGACCTATGATTTCTCGCACAACATAAAAAATTTCCTGCTCTCTATTGCAATATGTGTTACTCTAGGGTCATCAAGAGGGTTTATGGCAATCAATATGCTCTAGATCTGTGACAAAATATCGATCTCATTTTTATGAATAGCAAGTTTAAGGTCATTACCGGTCTTCATTGCTTTGAAATTGTTCATCTATACAACTTATGAAATCATTTCGAAACTTGTCTAGCTTGCTTTCTATCATCGACTGTAAAGAAATATGCCCTTTCTGTAATCTTTCAATAGCTTTGGCTATGATAGTAAACCGGGCGACGATGTCGGGTTCTTCGGATATCCCATCCCCATGAGAGATACCTGTGCTACCTTTGAACCTCCCTCCGCCATTTTGACTGACTACTGGCTTCGGTGTTTCATCTGAAGATAGCCTTCGTTTACAAAACCAAGTCTTTCAATAGTTCATGCAAGTCTTAACTGTGATAAAGACGCTTTAAAACACGAGAAAACTCCATCGAAAGCGAAGCATAATCTTAACACAGCTAGTCTACCTTCATGCATGCGCATCAATCAACCTGGTACTTTAATATAAACATTGAAAAGACAAGGCATCTGTTTATATTGTATTATTCATGCTGAAAATTATTTCACCAGAACACAACCGATACAGGTAGAAAAAAGTATTGAAATACACCTAACTGAAAACGGTAAACTATTTTAACAGAATAGGAATTTCATGAAATTCAGGAAATACATAAAATTCCTAAATACACTATTTATCGCTAAAATATATACATTATGGATTTGAAGTCTACAGGCGAGCTTTGCATACCTATTTTTGATGCCCGTGAGTTGAAGCGAGCAAGAAGACTATGTAAGTATATTCATTATTGTTATTAACAATAAAACTTTTTTTTAAAATTTAACCTTAGGTAATGATTCAACAAATTTGGCCACTTAATTAACTGTAATTTGTGCCTTAAAGTGTTTTAGTATCTTGTAGTATTAAAAAAAGTACTTTCGATTTGTATCGGAATTGTCGAGAAAATTCCAAACAAAAAATGATAACAAATAAAAGCCACATTGTCTTTCAGAGTCTTTGCCTCCTTACTTTGTAAATCTATTCTTGAACATGTTTTTAGTTAATTTGAGAAAAATTAATATCGTGCTATTATTTGCCAAATAAAAGAAAAGATGACGATATATGCCATAAATATATATCTATAACTCCAAAATTAATGTGTTTGTACCATTAGAGATAAAACATGTTAGAATATTTTCTTAGAAATGACTTTGGATATGTTTGAATGTTAGCTTACGTTTACAAGTGATTCTAGCATGAACCCTTAAACAAGTTCTTTTTTTTATTTTAAAGACGGTTCTAAAGAGTCGCCTTCCCTTGCTGAAAAAATAATGTAAACGCAATCACACTTTTCGTACAAGATAGCTACTGAATATATTTGAGAATATCTTTAAATGAAAGTAAGGAATAAGTCCTTCAAGTGATTAATAAATCTAATTTATAACTATCTACTTATTTAGTCGGTAAATATACATGGGGTACATTGATAAACAAATAATTTACTTTTCTTTTTATCAATACAATATTAAAAATGATTTACTAATTTTAGAACTCCAGATTGCGTTGTTAAATCTTTGATCAAAGGAATATCATACAATTATTAGCAAAGTAAGTAAGACAAGGTACATTCACATTAATACGTGGAACTGTTTGAAAGGAATATGATATTATCATGACATGATGGTACTGTGTGACTGCCACACATGTTAAGACACGGTTAGGTATTAACATTTTTTATTGCTTCTGAAAAAAATATTGAAGTTTTTGCAACCTGAGGAGGACACTATCCGCGAGCTCGAGGAGAGAAATAAATATAATAAACAGATATTATGAATATAATGAACAATATTTGTGATTATAATTTACAGTAAACGTGCATAAGATTTACAAAAATTGTTAGAAGAATTTACAATAATTGTGATTATAATTAATAATATTTATGAATATAATTAACAATAATTTTGAATATAATTAACAATAGTAGTGAATATAATTTACAATAATTGTGAATATAATTTACAATAATTATGAATATAATTTACCATAATTATGAACATAATTTACAATAAACGTTATGTGTGCAATTCATCATTATTAAATGGTAAAATATTGTCATCTTAACATTAACCGGAAATTTGAAATTTTACTATTTTCAGTTAAGAAATAACATGTTTTTACTGAATATTTAAAGACGATTACACTTTTTTCCCGGTTCAGTTTTAAAAAGATAATTTTAAATATGAATAAAAAGATATGAACATATGCAAAGTAAATAAAAAAAAGAAACCTAACCAGTTTAAACCTAGTGAGCTTAGTTTAATAATTTTTACATACATAGTCAAATACTGATATACTTTCCATTTAAAATGGTTTATTCAAAGAACCAGTAAAACAAGAGGTCCAGGAGCCACATCGCTCACCCGAAGAACTGTACAAGCAAAGGTCAGTTCAGTATTGAAAAGATTAAATATGAAAAATATAAAATTGGGTTCAGAGGAAAGGAGAGGGTATTTGAACAAACTTAAATCTACACTCCCTAAGGATGCTTTTGAATTAATATTATACATAATATATTTGCTGTTTATAAGATGAAAATTATTATTGAAAAAACCTTTAAATTTCTTTTTTAATGATCCACTCTAATGGCTCCTATTTTCTCCCTATTGTCACAACATGAACAAGTTTATTGACATTTTCCTTTTTGATGCTTCTATGATGATAATCAATCATAGCTTTGTTGAGAATAACACAATCTGACTAAAGCCAGACCTCTATTTACGCTATCAGCGTAAATAGAGGTCTGGCTTTAGTCAGATTGAGAATAACATAACCTATTTTCCATGTATTCCTACGAAAACCTTTTTTACCCTTTGTAGCTCCTGTCTTCCCCCAGGGTATCATGATTTGATCAAAATTGGATGCTTCCTTATAACTATGATTGGCATGGCTTTGCTGTTCTTGATAAGAGTAATTAAAAAGATTTTTTTCTTTGCAATTCTACTTTGATGTATTCCTATGTAAAATGTGGAACCCCAACCTCCCAATGTGCCCCCATTCTACCCTCATGATCATGATTTGATCAAACATTAATCAACATTAACAAAAGATGCTTTAATATATATATATGCTAGAAAGTAAGCACCTTGGGCAACTTGCCCGTAGAATAATTCGCCCTTTTCGAATAAGAATCAATGCCATTTATTGGCAAATCGCGATATCGCATTTATATATTTAGGGAAATCCAATTTTTTCTCATACGTTTACTTTTATCGATTCTACATGTTCTATGGCACAAGCATTTCCAAAAAGTAGGAAGAACTTGCAGTATATCAATACATGTAACTTAACTTGAATGAAAAACGTCATTCAACGACTAGTTAAAGCTTTTAAAAGTTAAAACAAGTTTTCACCGGCATTAATTTTGTGCATCAAGGCTCGCAAAATAATTTGATATTTCAGTCATCTAATCACCATCTAATAGAGGTCGATAGCAAAGGTTTTTAATGTTGGGGGGGGGGGCTCTGACAAAAAATCTGAGTACTACAGAGCTGTGCCACACTTGAACCATCAGATCTATTTTTACCATGATAGATTTAAACAATTTTGCTTTGAGACTACAATCCTTTGGCCTTGGAAGCAAATTGAAAGTGGGGGGGGGGGGTAAGTGTAAAAAAAACCCATACCTTCAAAAGGAAATGTCCTTTTCCCAAACACGAAAATGCTATTTCGAGGAGGGGGGGGGGGTAGGTTCAAACTTCAGTACCACCACTTTCCTCTTTTTCACTTATACTGCGACTTGCCGGCGGAAAATGGGGGGGGGGCTAAACCTACGTAGCAATGTTCAATGTTTATACTAAATATATTTGGAAAAAAGAGGGACTAAGCCCCCCCCCCCCCCCCCCCCTCTACCCCGGTTCCGACGCCCATGCAATCAGTCACAAGTTGGCAGATCATTGTATTAAATGTGAACAAACCTACATGAATATTCACTTTGTACACCTATATCGTCTATATTGAATTTCGGTTAGAAACACATGCATATGGTCCACGTATTGTAGTCCTTCTTTAAAGGACAGCAACTTGTACTACTTCCATTAAATATTTAAAAAAATCGATTCCTTTTGAATCAATGCTCATGTATGTTAAGGGCTTGACGTTCGTCACTGTATTTTACATATAATCAAAGGTTTCGAACGGATAAGATTTTTACACTTTGCAAGTTATTTTTTGCTTTTGTTTTTTCTTCGATTGCACACAGTGCAAAATTTTCAATGTGTAAGCAATATTTTTTATTACCTTGTCATGTGAATTCACCTGCACGATTTGTCAGAACGCGCACAATGACGAAGGGAATCAAAACACTGGTGAAATAAAATTCTACCCCGGATATATACGAGGGTTGTCCCAGAAAAACTTTTTGAATATTTCAAATACTATTCAACCAAAACTAAGAATTTTTGGTTTGTTGTTGGGAAATCATCTTTTAGATTTTTTGACAAAATATTATAGGCCTGAGATATCATATGCATATAAAACAGCATTCAAATGATGCTACATTTTGGTGGTCGGCGCACGACGATTTATTAACTTTTATAAATAACATTGTGATTGAAAAGTTTTCGTTGTTTTCAGGCTATATGGGAATGTTATGGACTTTTTATATAGAGACTTTAATAAATAATGCTTTTTGTGATTTTATAAATATGTTTAATTACTCTAATGTTTAATTCATGTCATGATTATCGTTCCTTTGTTATAATTTATAGATGTCGCTTTAATCACGTGATAATTATACTTGTATATAAACCATGATTTCTGTTAATTTGTCAGTCTGTTGGCTCGAGGGTTCTGAATAAGAACCATAGTTCCTGGATAAGGAAATAGATGCCAAGTGAAAGTCCTGAATAAGGCAACCATTCCTGAATAAGGAAATATCGTAGATTTGATCCTGAATAAGGATACCTATTAATTTATGCTGTGCCTTGCTGTGCCATATGTTAACAAATTGGTGACTGATAGACTTCCAATAAATTCTATGAAACTACAACATCTTTTCATTCAAAGAAGTAAGAAATCAAAAGAACCCCGTAACAAATTGGTGGCAGCGGTGGGATTGGAAACTATCAGCCTTCATACAAAATGGCATCGGGAGGCGAAGGAAAAGAAAAACAGAATTGGAGTAATGTAGCGAAACGGCGCACAAGACGGAAACCAATGCGCGACTCTGGCATTGAAGATACCGCAGATGTTAAGATGGTGGAAGAAGAGAGTCCTCCAAAGTTATCATGGGATTACGAGAATCTTTATTTCGCAGGCAAGGGACCAAGTGAAGGTGTGCGTTTGCCTGAGGAAATGCGTTCGCAAAGAGGTGCGAGCATGTTGCGCACGCCGCATGATAGTCGTACGCCAAGAGGTATACTTAGATCAAGAGGTCGTACGCCGGTACTGGACGGATCGTTCCTGGATCCAGCAGAATATGAGGACAATAAATATCCAATCTCAGCAAAGTCAGAGACAAAATCAGGACGAATGACATCTTTTAAGTTATCTACAAGTAATCAAGACAAGAAAGAAGACGTAACAGTAGAGACGAATAGGCAGTCTATAGAAATGTTACAGGATGATCTAGTAGCGACATTAAATGAAGTTATACGATTACAAGAAGATTTCAAGAAAGTGACAGACGCCAAAGCGGTGAAAAAATCGAGCGAAGAGCGTAACGGCAAAGGTATTGCCGCTGATACAAAGACAAAATCTACAGATAGTCATCAAAGTACTAATCGAGAGTTGGCACACGCAGAAAACGTTGATTCACCGCTAGGCATATCTAAAGTTGAACAGTTTCGCAGGCCAAAGATAACACCATCAAATTTTGACGGCACATCACCATGGATGGATTTCAAAGTTCATTTTGAGTATTGCGCAGAATTAAACGAATGGAGCGAGAAGGAGAGATGTCTTTTCTTGGCAGTAAGTCTACGAGGCGCAGCACAACAAGTCCTAAGTAATTTAAGCTCAGAAAAGAAGGATAATTACAAAGATCTCGTTGGTGCACTCGAAAAGCGATTTGCGCCTCCAAATATTGAAGAACTATACAAGTCTGAGCTGCGAATGAGACAGAGGAAACCAGGGGAATCACTGTTGGAGCTGGGACAAGCAGTTAGACGACTAGTCACTTTGGCTTACCCAAAGGCGCCACAAGAGGTGTTGGATACGTTAGCAAAAGACAGCTTTTTAAATTCGCTGACAGAGTCTGAAGTCCGTTTGAAAATTCTGCGTGCACGGCCTGTGACCTTTGATGAAACATTACAGATTGCAGTGGAGCTTGATGCGTGTATGAGAGCAGAAGAAAAGAGAACCGGAAAATGGAGCAAGATGGTAAGAGAAGTAGATACAGAGAACTGTAGTACGCAGAATGATGACAAAGACACAGAACTGAGGAAACTCAAGTCGGAGCTCCAGGAATTGAAGCAGCTTATGCAACAGCAGATGCAATGGAGGGGTCAAGTACAGCGAAGTAGGGGTGGCAAACGAACATCAAGGAGTGACATCGTTTGTTTCACTTGCAATCAAAAGGGGCACATAAGCCGCGAGTGTCCACAGAGAGAAAGACAGAGAAAGACCCATAATGAGCAAGAGTCAACACAGAAGAAGTCTGACCAGTCGTCAGTACCAACCTGTCAGATAAGGAGCGGTTGCTTGACATCAATAGACTCTGGACTCTATATCCCGACCAATGTAAATGGAATAGACGCTAATTTCATAGTAGACTCTGGAGCTTCTGTTACAATAGTATCTTATGAGACCTATGATGCTATTCCTACGTCAAGTCAGCCAAAATTACAAGCAACACACCATGCGCTTACTTTAGCAGATGGAAAGACATTGGAAACGAATAAATCGACAATTTTCGAATTTAGAATAGGAGAGAAGATTATAAAACACGAAGCAGTCGTAGCAGCGATTAGAGGATCTGGTATTTTAGGACTAGACTTCATGATTGAGCATAAATGTATGCTAGACCTTAAATCAATGACCCTGAAGTTCGAATACGAAGTGATCAATGTACATTTGGAGCAAAATATGCAATGTTGCAGAGTTTCCCTTAATGAAACTTCAGTTATACCAGCCAGAAGTGAGTGCATAGTGATGGGAAATGTGATAGATCGGGACAGCAAGAGACCATTACCATTATTTGGGATTGTGGAACCATGCCAGACTTTTAGCCAGAAGACAAAAACCATGATGGGTAGATCACTGGTATCTGCAGACGCTGGCGGTGCTGTTCCATTGAGGATCCTTAATCTACATGATGATCCATTAGTTGTATATAAAGGGACAGTGGCAGGGGTATTTGAGCCAATAAGAACTACATTACCTTCAAATAATGAAGAGCCAACGCAAGATACGAGTCTACCCGGCCATATTCAAAACTTGCTAGATGATGCTGAGAACCTCTCTCCAAGCCAAAGAAAGCAAGCTCAATCTTTCCTGTTAAAGCATGTTAAACTTTTTGCTGAAAAAGGTGCTGATCAAGGGCACACAACTTTGATCGAACACAAAATCAATACGGAAAATGAAAAGCCGATTCGTCAACGGCCAAGACGCGTTCCATTCCATCTAAAGAAAGAAATTGACGACCAAATCGATAACATGCTTACAAACAATATTATCAGACCGTCTTCAAGTCCTTGGGCTAGTCCAGTCGTACTTGTACGTAAGAAGGATGGAACTCTGAGGTTCTGTATTGATTTTAGGAGACTGAACAATGTAACGGTAAAGGATGCGTACCCTTTACCTAGGATTGATGAGTCTTTGGATGCTCTTGGGGGATCGAAGTGGTTCTCTACACTAGATATGATGAGCGGATATTGGCAGATAGAAGTCGACGAGCATGACAAACAGAAGACCGCTTTTACATCACATAGGGGACTTTTCGAGTTTAACGTAATGCCCTTTGGCTTATGTAATGCGGCGGGAACATTTGAACGACTCATGCAGACTGTCTGCGCTGGCCTGAGATGGGATATCTGCTTAATTTATCTGGACGATATAATCGTGTTCAGTTCTACATTTGAGCAACATTTAGAGAGACTTGACACGGTATTTAAAAGGCTCCATGCAGCAGGACTTAGACTGAGAAGTAAAAAATGCAGTTTGTTTAAACACAGAGTATCCTACTTGGGCCATATCATAACAGAACAAGGTGTTGAAACTGACCCAGGAAAGGTAAGGAGCATACAAACTTGGCCAACACCAACCAACGTGGGGAATCTACGCAGTTTCCATGGATTATGCTCTTACTACAGGAGATTTGTGAAGGGATTTGCCACTGTTGCTAGTCCATTACATAATCTGACGCACAAAGATAAGAAGTTCTTATGGACTAAAGAGTGTGAAACGGCTTTCCAAGACCTCAAAAGAGCACTGACCACAGCACCCATTCTTGCACTGCCAGACTTTTCTGAAACATTTATTCTAGACACAGATGCCTCCGGCGTGGGCATTGGCGCCGTTCTAAGTCAATCGAAAGACGGAATTGAACGAGTCATCTCTTATGGAAGCAGGTCCTTAACCAAATCGGAGAAAAAGTACAGCATCACACGAAAAGAGCTGTTAGCAGTTGTACATTTTATCAAAGCGTACAGACCATATCTATATGGCAGACATTTTGTGTTACGCACGGATCACAGCGCCTTGAAATGGATGATGAGCTTCAAAGAACCAGAAGGACAGTTGGCCAGATGGCTGGATACGTTATCGGAGTATGACTTTGAGATATGCCATCGAGCTGGTAGGCTACATGGAAATGCTGACGCACTCTCAAGGATTGATCACGAGGCTATGTCAGAGAACAAATGCAATATGAAACCAGTTGCAGCAATTACCATGGAAACGTCAGAGCATGATATAAAGCGCCAGCAAGCAGATGATTCAGAAATCGCAGAAGTGAAGAAGTGGGTTGAGAATAACAAAAAAGCCAGACTGGAACAAAGTATCGACATGTAACGTGAGCTTGAAAGCATATTGGGCTCAATTTGACCAGTTGTCAATTAGAGATGGAATTCTCTATAGAGATTGGTACACTAATAATGGGAAAGTTCAAAAAGAGCAAGCTGTAGTACCATATTCCCTCAGACCGACGATTATGAAGTATTGTCATGATGCACCATCAGGTGGGCATCTAGGTAGACAAAAGACTCTCACAAAAATTAAACAAAAGTTTTACTGGCCAGGAATGGACAGAGATGTCAGAAAATGGTGTGCATCCTGCTACAAATGTGCTAAGAGAAAGAAATATGGTAAAACGCCACGTGCTCCCATGCAAGTAACGGGAGTCGGTGAGCCTGGAGAAAGGGTTGCCATGGATATTTTGGGACCTGTGCCAACATCAAACAGAGGAAATAAGTACATTTTGGTTATTCAAGATTACTTCACCAAATGGGCAGAAGCCGTTCCATTGCAGGATATGGAGGCACAGACTGTAGCTCGAGCATTCATTGACAATTTTGTCACCAAATTTGGTGTACCTAGAACGCTACATACCGACCAAGGACGTCAATTCGAGTCGAGATTATTCCAACAACTGTGTGAAATACTTGAAATCAATAAAACACGAACGACCCCTTACCATCCCCAGTCTGATGGTATGGTCGAGCGCATGAATCGCACACTTGAGAATATGATTGCCGCATACGTCGACTCCAACCAGAAAAATTCGGATGATCACCTGCAATTAGTTTGTATGGCATATAGGGCTGCACAACATGAAAGTTCAGGATTTACTCCCAATTATTTAACGTTTGGACGAGAAATTGTACTTCCCGTAGAACTACTGGCTGGACTGCCAGCGCAGAAGAAATCGACAGACCAATATATTAGTCACCTTGAAGATTCATTGGCATTGGCACATGATATAGCTAGAAAGAATTTGGGTGAAAGTTTGAAACGACAAAAACTCAGATATGATTCCAAGCTTTCCTGGAAGAAGTTTGATGTCGGTAGCAAAGTATGGTTGTATACTCCAAGGCAGATTAAAGGCATTTCACCGAAATTCCAAATGTGGTGGACAGGGCCATATACAGTTTTAAAGAAATTCAGCGATGTTACATATCAGATAGTTAAGGGCAAAGAGTATCTGGTTGTTCATGTTGACAGGTTAAAGCCTTACATTAGTCGAGAGGAAATTCGAGAACCTACAACACAAAATTTTAGGAAACAGGATGCCACTGAAACATCACACGTTCCAGACGTTATTATTGACCCTATTAGTGCTTCATACATTGAGTACAACGCTGAGCCCGCCGACGTTACCGACGCTGCAGATTCGGAAGATCAAAAGATACACAGCGAAACGACTACCCGATCTAAAAGGCGATGCCGAAAGCCCAGACACTTTGAAGATTTTCAACTGTACCACGTGAGGGAATCAGACAAGACATCAAAAGGAGGACAGTCCACTCCTTCTCATTTGCAGTCTTGCAGTCGGATGGCGAGGACGAAAAATACCGCAAGGAAAGTAACCGCCATGCGTAAGTGTCCACTATGTATTGAGATGTTCCAGAGTCCTGAAGAAGTGTTAGAGCATATTGGCCAAAAGCACGACAAAAGAATCAAGTGTGACCACTGTGAGTATACGTCAGAAAGAACGGCCGATATGAAGAGACATTACGAGCGCCGACATTCAGCACGCACAGACCAGGAGAAACCGAAGCAAAAACCAGAGGATGATGGTACAATCCGGCGCCGCACTCAGCCGATGCCTGTCTTCACCCCAAAGAGAGACAAATCAGCGACACACACAGCCATGCAGTGCGACCGAGAGACACCTTCCGTGTGTGATGCATCTACCCAGTGCAGCGGAGTTACCATGAAGAAGAGGCAAATTTCGGAGACGGAATGGACCGAATTCGAGTGAACATTTTATTAACTTTTTAAATTGTGACACTATTTTCATTTATTTTCGCGATTCGGGACGAATCTCGAGGAGGCGTGGGTAATGTTATGGACTTTTTATATAGAGACTTTAATAAATAATGCTTTTTGTGATTTTATAAATATGTTTAATTACTCTAATGTTTAATTCATGTCATGATTATCGTTCCTTTGTTATAATTTATAGATGTCGCTTTAATCACGTGATAATTATACCTGTATATAAACCATGATTTTTGTTAATTTGTTAGTCTGTTGGCTCGAGGGTTCTGAATAAGAACCATAGTTCCTGGATAAGGAAATAGATGCCAAGTGAAAGTCCTGAATAAGGCAAACATTCCTGAATAAGGAAATTTTATAGCTTTCATCCTGAATAAGGATACAAATTAATTTATGCTGTGCCTTGCTGTGCCATATGTTAACAAACTGATAGACTTCCAATAAATTCTATGAAACTACAACATCTTTTCATTCAAAGAAGTAAGAAATCAAAAGAACCCCGTAACAGGAATATAATGTCAAACTTTTTACTAACATAAATGCTCTATGATTTGGAGTACTTGTGTTTAAAAGTTCATTTATTTAATGTCATTTTTGACAAAAAATATGACGATATATACCACAGCGCTTTGAATTAGACGTAGTCCAAAAGGGTGAAGTTAAGCTGTACTACCAAGCAACACTATGTTTTAGCTGGATATGACTCTTGTCTTTATCGAAAAAAAGATGTTAACGGTGAAAACACAAACATAACTTTGGGAAACATGTTTAAATCTAGTAGAGGAGGTTTCAGGTTGACTTGACTGGTTATCTGATAGAGAATTCTAGAATAGATGCACATAAATAAAGACAAAATGAAAATTAAATAATTCGATCAGGTAGGTTTATGATCGGAATGTTAAATTGTCTTTTGAAAGAATTGACCAATCTTTTAGTATCACTAGTATTTGAGATGTATAACTTGGTGTCTAAAAAAAAAATTAAATTCATTGCTGAATGTGTGCTTAAAAATGAATATTTATAGAGGCACAATTTTCAGAACAAATTCGTAAACACTATACGAGATACATTGTACGTTATGACGTCGTCAGTGTTGCGCTGACAGCTGATTTGATAGATTCGTTTACATTAGAGATGTTTCACTGAAATTTTTTGGGCATCATCTAAAAATGTTGATGATAATGTATGTTAATTTTTAACTTTACAGTCCTAGTGAAACAAAAGATATTAAAAATGTTCGCGTTTTTCCGGGACAGCCCTCGTACATGTATAAGATATTGAAGGATAGAAAATATGCTTGTAGGACTCTAGTTGACTGTATGTGTTCAGGTTAAATAACTTTTGACAATGTCAAATGCTTTAATAAAATTTGCATATGCATTCGCATCTGTATGCATGCAATGATTTGAAGAAAACCTTCATTTTGTTCGCACCTGAGTTTTAGATGTTGCCTTTGACAAAAATTTAGTTGAGTCATTTTACTCGTTTTAGCAGGGCTTGTTTACACATTCAATACACACAGATACTACATTGACAAGTGTGTTAAAAGGTGTGATAACAGTATTACACTTTGGTTCACGTCAAATCATGGCTGACGCAAAATAATCCCGGAATCTTCCCTTCCGATTCGGGCATTTTAATACAAGACTGGAGCTGAATTTTTTTATGAGATGAAAAACAACATGTAAACTTCCTGTATTGACCAGATTTATTAAAATTAAGGGCGTGCTGATTTTTCTATATACTGTCAAGAGTGGGGAATGGTCAGGCCCTGGACTAGATTTTCAAGCACCTGCTCGACTTTGACCGAAACAAGCTTGCGTGCTTTGGATGGCTAAGTATGTTTTGGTACTAAAATCTTTATAAAGAATGGTTTTTACAAGATCTGAAAAGGAAACTTCTCAGAAGTTTGTTTTGAATTAGTTACATCTACTCAAACTTGCGCATTTTTGGTAAGAATATATAGCAGAAATTAATACTGTTGTGACACCTAAAGAGGGGGAGCAGTTATTGGCTCGATTATCCAATGAAACGCTCGTTACAATCGGACACTGCCTAGGAAACGAATCGGAGAGATCATACAAAAAATTCACGCAACGTGTAAGAAATATTGTACCAATTTGGCTCCAATGATAAAACAACACATAAGAAGACATATCACATTAAAAGGATCTTTAGAAGAAAATTATTGGTGATGAAATATATCTCTGAAAATTTGAATTTTATTGTAGATGACATGGTAACCGACAGATTCTTTTACCTGGGAAATGCTCTTTATAGATGTCAGTGTTTGTGAAATGAGAAACGGTGTAATTTTTTTTTTCCTTGTCATCATTTTGTTAACAAAAGTAAGTGGGCATATTTTTATACACTTTTTCTTCTTCTTGTGAGAATTCTAATTAGATATACATAGGATCTCTCATGGTTTGCGAGGGGATAGAAAATACACAACGAGTTGGATAAAATCATATCAAACCACAAACCATGAGAGATTCTTTTTATCACATATTTTTGTTCACTATAAATTTGTATTTTGTCTTTATTTCTACATCAAAGTTCCCTTTCAATTACCTCGGACCGATTAACGTAATAAATTATATTACGCTGTATGAAATAGTTCGTATAAAAATAAAAGAAAGAATGGTATTTCAGCACTTATATTTTTTAATTCATGAATGAAAATATATCAAATATATCAAAAAAGTGAAATTTGACAAATTAAGTCTTTCTCTCCATCATGCACAGGAATTTGTTTATTCACAATACATCACACGGCGTAGGATATGAAAACGATATCACATGAGCTATATCAATGGGATAAAGGTGAAAATATGAGATAAAAGTTGTTACATGTTATTTGCATTTGACGTTTCATGACTTTACAATATTCTTTGAAATGTTTGTTACATTAACATGTATACTCGTTTTAACACGTAGTCTATCTTTTGTGAGTATAGATAGGCCCTTAAATTTATGTTTAATCAATTTTAATTATTCATAGAATATTAGAAATAATACTAGTTTTTTGTCATCGAAGCTTTAAACTCATATTTTAGAAAATGAGACGAGCACTACTTTAATCGTTTAAGAGCAACCGTAAGAACGTAATATATGTTATAGTAAATTTGTTTACTCTACTGTAACATTTAAACACGAGCAAGGAATAGACAAGGGCTATGTGATGTTTTCAATATTTTGTGATAGCATTGTGTTTTAAATATCTGTGATTCACATTATTTTTAGGTATCATATGGATTGTATTTGTCTTTTTAGTAGCTCATATGATTGCATTTTATTGTTTTCTTGTAATTTTCATGTTGTTAGTCAAAATATTTCTTCTCAACACCTGTAATTTTTATGATAAATAAGCAAGAAAAATGTTGATTTATACCTTATGGATTTCAGAAACTAAAGATAACATTCGATTTAATTGGGTAATATATTACTGTTCAGTATGATTACATTTTCCTTTTTGGTGCTCCTTATACATTATATCCTTTCTTCTTTTGTTAACAGTTTTTTATACAAGCATTTACCATGCGTAAAAAACAGCGGGTATTATTGATTTATATATTCCAACTTAAACATTAGTAATGCTTCAACTAAAACAGTTTCCTTTAATGTATCTCCTTACATGAGTTTTTGTACATGAATTGAAACTTAGTTCTTCTTTTTTATCTTTACAAAATTTAATTCACAATGTGAATGGGATTGGGCAGAAGAAAAAGCCTATTTAACCCTCTCCCTACAAGGTCAAGGTGAACTCACACACACAGTATGAAACTAAATAAACAAAGAAAAACAAATCTTTTTTTCAAATCCTATTCATTGTTATCTATTAATTTAGAAACGGAGACTTTATGTAAAAAATAAGTACGACTTAATTATTGTTCTTATATATTAATCAATGTAAAATATAGAGCACATGTCTTCTGTAAATATTGAAAAAGAAGACACCGAGTTTATCTGAAAACTGAATAAATATAATTATGTAAAATGATCGTTCATACATTACATGTCAGATTTAAATGCTCACATTTAATCGATAATTTTGTTTTTGATTTTTCTTATTACCTTTGGCTTGAATGATATAAGTGAACCATTTCATAAATTCACCATTCAACACCGTCTCAATGTAAATGTATAATGTTTATTTCAATACGTTCATCATTAGTCTTTAGTAAAAATGTAATTGTTTTTATTTTCCCCAAATGTTTATAAATGAAAAAAAAAATAAATTGAATCACGATAAAAGTATAATATATATATTAATCAATTACTGTCATGTGATTTGTCAGTTCTGGTCAATCGTGATCCTATATTTTTCCATATGATGACGTCATTTACTGCGCCTCCCACAGTAAAAAGAGACCCATAACCCTAGTTTTCCACAGCAGCTATTTTCCTCGAAACGGCAGTTTCATTACAATATGACAAAGATATAGACTACACAATAGATGAATATGTAATTTAATTTTTTTTTTTTTAATTTTTTTTAAATTTTTTTTTTATTCACACAACATACAGCATTATATATATATTTCAAAAGAAACAGAAAAGATGTTTTTTTATTGAAAAAAAAGAGCAAGAGAGAGAGAGAGAGAGAGAGAGAGAGAGAGAGAGAGAGAGAGAGAGAGTGTAAAGGTTCTAGTAAAGAAAATAGCAGATTCCATCTGTTCCACTGGGTATCAAAATTTTCCTTTTTACCATTCTTATAAGAGATAATTTTTTTGTGTTTCATAATGAAATTATATTTGTGATATTGCAATTTTGTACATTAATAGGTTTTTTTGTGCACCTTGCAGTATAAATATAGTATTTAAGTCAAAGAAGAATAGCATTTTGAATATCAGTATTTTCCTCAATCAATCCTAAAATAAAAGATTTTTTAGTAACATTTATCATTAGACCAGTTTTATCTTCAAACAAAAGCACAAATTATTCAAGAAAAAATTTTGAAGTATCACATTCCCGTAGAAGGTGTTCTATTGTTTCATCCTCAGTATGACAAAAACTGAATAATTTACAGTCATTTTTTGTTTAAATTTTGAATAAAAATGAATTTGTTGCTAAGATGTTGTTTAAAATTCTATATTGAAACCATTGGAGTCTACAGTCTTTTGTTACACTAAAGGGCATCGTGTGATTTTTTTTCCATTCCTGAGTTCCAACTTCTAAAAGCTCACTCCAATACGTTTAGCCTGCTGTGACAGAAAAATTTTGAATAAGGATTTCATAATAGCATTTGAATTTTCTACATTTCATTACTCTGTAGATATATGACATTATTATGGGATTAGTGAGCTTTTTTTTAATTGTTTTTTCCTGACCAGAGTTTTTCATCCAATCCTCTATAGCATTCAATAATACTACTGAATTCTAAGAAATTAATCTTTATATTTGGATAGGTGTTGCAGAAATGCTCATAAGAAAATAATGAACCACCCTCATTAATAATATCATTAATTTGTCTAATGTTGCTGTCAAACATTTGTTTATTATAAAATGGTTTTCCACCGATATGCAAATGTGGATTGAACATTATCCAGGACTTAAAAACATCTATCCAAAATTTATTTTTCAATGTTTTTAAAAAAGTTGCAGTATATTTAATTCCATAACTTATAAATTTGTTTAAATTAAATTTAGGAATGAGGTGTTCCAACCCCCTATTTGTTAAGATTAGATTTCTTATCCAAAATAATTTCATGGAGGCTGTGAAAGATGTCAGATTTAAAATTTTCAAACCCCCCTCTTCATATTTTTTCATAATTACTTCTTTCTTTACCCTATGGGTTGAATTATTCCATATAAATGAGAAAAAACAGTTTTTCCAGTTCCTTCCAGAACGATTCAGTAGGATTCGGGATGGACATTAAAGTATGATTTAGTAATGGTAGAACTAATGTTTTAATAACTGTAATTTTCCCTATGGGAGTTAAATACCTTTACTCCCATTGTTTAAGTATTGATTTGATATGTACCAGTTTTGGTTCATAGTTTAATGATAATATTTTATCCAAATCTACATCAAAATGTATTTCGAGAAGAGTAAATCTGGTAGTTCCCCAGTTAGGTTTGTAATTTGGCAGCAAAATTTTATCACTAAACTTTTTTTGAGCCTATCCAAACTATTTGAGTTTTGAAATATTTGATTTGTCATTAAGACATTTCTGAAAAAATCTTCAGTGTTTGCAATGTTTCTGTGAGGGACGTTTTACTACCATCAAGAATAATTGATGTATCATCCGCTAACTGAAAAATTATTTTTCAACATTGTTTACAGAAATACATTTAATATTTTTATTTAATCTAATTTGAATTGCTGAAATTTCTGCACATATAATAAATATATATGGTGACAAAGGGTCACCTTGCCTGCAGCCCCTCTGAATGTTAATTCTATCAGAGAGATTACCACCTTGGTTTATTGCAGATGTAATTCAAATTTGATTCCAATGAACTGGTTTGTCATGGTTTTTAAAAATGGAAATATACATGTATGTGAATTACTTTCAAACCTATCCCTTCTCCTTCTACAGATTTTTTCTGATTTAAATATTATATGTTCCAAAAGTAAGCTACATTGAGAAAATAAGTTTTTACATCAGTTTTTCAAAATTGTCGACATTGCAATTTTTTTTCAATGTAACTATCTGTCAATTTTTTTTTCAAAATGCTACTCATCCTACATATTGGGTCCAACTTATATACTGGGTATCACTTTTCAAGCTAATAGACTGCACTAAGATATCTAGTTTTCTTCTTTTTTTATTCATTTATTAGTGATGGTATTTTTACAAAAGAAAATTAAATGAAATAAAAAAGGATTTAAAAAAAAATTTTTAAATATCCCCCTTGTACAGTCTAATCTGATTAAAATGTTTTCATCTCTTGCCACAAAAGATCATTATTCTATTTATTATTGTTGCGTAGTTTGAAGTCCAAGGGCATTTTTTTTTCTTCCATTGTACCAACCAGTAAAGTGAAAGTCTCTTCAGAGACTTCTGGTTCAGAATATTTTTTTTTTCATGGAAACTTTATTATGAAACATGTTCGTGGTATTAGTAAAGCAGAAGTACAAAAGGTACAACAATATATAGCATAAAATAATTTTGTTTACCTTCAAACGATTTTCATTCATTTAATGCTGTATTTATTTTAAAGGAACGCATCATTTGTGACAAAGGATTTTGTAAACTTGTGAAGGAAACAGTGAAAATTGTACAATTTTGTCCTTTGAATGAAACAGAAATAGAAAACAAAAATAAAAACTGCCAAAACAAAATAGAAAATTCTCAACTCAACAACTGCACAAACTGCACAAAAATCCGATATCACTGCGTCCTTAATTCGCATGGCAACCAGACGATTGAGGTGTGTGCACCAGAGAAAAAAATAAATGGCAAGTACCATCATCCACAATTATTTTGCAATTCGCTGAGTGCATTAATTTATTAGTCTCTTCCAACATCAAAAATAATCCCCCTGAATTTCATATGTTTTTTTTATTCATCAGGGTTTTGTGCAGAGTTCAATGAAGAGGCTTGCGAAATAATTGCTAATCCCTATTTAGACTGCTCATCATTTAAGCCATCCTGCGGCAGTCGTTACGAATCATCTAAGGCCTATCTCTGTATGCAAAACTTTTCTACTGTCTGTTTTTTTTAATTTGTGAAACTTGTCGTATCTGTACATCACACATTCCATAAAATGACTTTACTGAAATGGACTTCAACACATATGCTGCTAGAATATCGCAGCCTCATAAGTTGAAAGCTCAAGCTAAATTGCCCAATGAAGATTTGTCAGTTGTCAGTCGTAAGTGTTATGATTGTCTGATTGATTTCTGGTTCATCAAAAGAGACTCCGCAGATTTCAATAAAACTGACATAAAGTAATCTTGAGTGAAGAAAAGCATGTCTTAAATTCAAATCTTCTTTTTTCAATAATGGAATTAGAAAGAAAAAGTACAAAAAAGTATTAAAATCAAAAACCGCCGGGATAGTAAATTGGAAACTACATGTCAGTAAATTTATATTTGCAAAGATCATGACACTTTCCTTAGGCTAAGGGAAAACTTATATTAGAATAAAAAGGAAAAGCTACTCAAATATTATAAGGCTGTCCGAAGGCTGAAAATGCCGTAAAAATATACATTTTATTTTGAGCTAGATTTTAATTTCAATATGTTATCTTTGTTTGAAATTGCAGTCTCTTGAGATAATAGTTTAAGCAGGTATAAGAATAGTCACATTTAAAATTGTGACAACAAAAATAATTTCAAATAACTTCGCAAATTCAATCGTTGTACCTTTAAGCACTCAAAAATGTGATGTTTTTTAGGTGTTAAAAATTTAAAATGTAATAAAATCATTTGAAAGTAATGAATTTATTTCAAAATTAAGAGGTCTGGTTACTTTTGTTTTTAATGTAGGGGCCTATTCAGAAAATGAAATAAAAGTTGGGGTCTATGATGTTAAATTTTGTATATTACTAAAATAGTGCTAAGCTAATTCTTTTTAAAGACTGTTATAATATAATTGATATATTAGCCATAAATGATGATAGATTTCCTGACTGTTAATGTGGTTTTATCAATATTTGTTGAACACCAATTGTTGAGGATTTTATTGTTGAAAAGATCCAGGAATTCAAATGTTGATTGTTTATTTGTATTCGTAATTATATTGTTCACGACATTTTGTATCCTCGTAAACAAAATATACGAAAATTGTTAAACCACAGTAGTTTAATATACAAATTAGGACCAGGATAGAACATTTTACTGCGCAAATTACTCTGCTGTCTGCATGTTAAAATAAAAATTCAAAGCTTACAATATTGAATGTTTTGAAAGAGGAAAAATCTATCTTTTTCAATTAGTAAAATCTTTTGCCATAAAATGTAGTTCCTCTCTGAATGTTCTCAGTATGAAATTAATGTAATCACGGGGTTTAAATTGAATATTGCTTAATTTGCATTATAAAATCTAAATTTATTGTACATGTAAGAATTAAAATATTATGTTTAATATTTCAAGTCGAGGTCAAGATAAAATCAGTTGAAAAGCCGAGGAGCGAATTTCAATAGAATGATTTCTCGCAGGAAAACATCCAATTAAAAGTTACGCCAGGAGTAAAAAGAAATAGCTTGTACATAATATTATATGCAGGAATCACACATGGACACATGACTGCCATACCCCATTCATGCTTGCTCTTTCACTCTCACCAAGGACACACTAAAACAATAGTCCACAAGGCAATCACATAACATCCAAATAATCACCTTGCACGGAGCACCGTATAAAGAAGAATACAAAACAAACCTGTAGGATACCTATACAAACTGTGAGCACAACAAACATAGAGGTGAGGTGATGCAGAGATGGAATTAGGTCCTACGATGAAGTGGCAATCAACTTTCCACCAGAGTATTAGTACTTGTACAAATACTCAAACACTGCTACATAGGGTTTATTTAAGTATTTTCTATAAATTACCAAGAAATTAGAGTTACATCTGGGCTAAAGCGGGTTATCAAATTTCGATGATACACTGAAAGGAACAATTTAATTCATTTTGTTACAATTTGTTTTCCAGGTAGAGTTAAGAAAGATTTTATTTGTAATTTCTTGTATAAATATAAAAAATAAAATTTAGAGGCACTGTTCTGAAAACAAGCAGAACAAAAACAAAAAAGGTTAGAATCGGGTTTGATTATATATGTGATTACATATGTATTTCCCTTTATATATGTTTTGATGTTTCTTTTCAGACAAGAACTGCTACAATCACAGCAACAACGATATAGTAATACAAGGAATAAAGTATGGCGATATTAATGTCACTACACAAATGCAACCAACAAGTGTTTCAACTGGATTACTACCCTTGAGCCGTAGTACTAGTTTAGAGAGATTTTCAAAACTTTTAGAACCGTAAGTATCTTAGAACCATTCCCATTTTGTTGCAAAAGATAATACCTTTTTACGCAGAGCGTAAATTATTATACAAATGTTGTTTAAATTCCATTTTGATTTGTTAATGCTCTAATTATTCGAGGCATTTACACAGAATGCTTTGATGGTTAGACCAACGCATAACAGAATTCTATATGTATGACGAATTTCATGAAATAAAGCTGGCGGCCGATAATAACTGTGTGTCATCTTACAGAATTACCAAGAAAATTACATGGTATATATCAGCAGAATTGCACAGACCCTCAATAGTCTTTGGACAGTGAGAAAATCAAAATTAAGGAACAAGTGACCAAGACTTAAATTTAAGTCATAAGTCTTGGCGCAACCATGGCCAATTTTCCTTAGTTCTTATATACACTTTTACTGGTCTTTCATCAAAAATGTTTGCAACACCTGTTACAATCTTATAATCTATACAGAAACAAGTTATTACCCATATAAGAAAAGTTGAATATATCTTTAAAATAACATGCCAGAGTTGACCATATGCGAATCTGTTTACCTGACGTACTTCCCTCTGATATTAATAAGTAGGTAGACATATTGCTGTTTACTCGGACTTTTATCCTCTTCATAGCAGAGATATTAATACCCACCCTCCAATGAACACGTGGCAGTATTTGTAGCCAAATTAATACTATAGATTGTAAAAATTTTGCCAATTTTAGAATAAGTCTTTTTATTTGAAACGTAAATCAACTGATGACCCCCGCTATACCATTGAATGTTACATGTATATTACCCTCGCAATGAATCATTTGCATATATGCGAAGTATTTGCCTTGAGTAATATTCTAATTGGGTAAGATCTCTTCAAACTTCATACAATGTACCAGCTTTGCCTCGCTAGAATATGGTAGCAATATGTCGCTCTAACTCTACTTTGGTGCCAAATAGTGATATTTTGCAGGAATATAATGCATTTTTAACTATGAAAGATTCAATGATTCTTTTTCTTTTAACACCGATAAAAAGATACCGATATTATAAGGCTTAATCTAATTACATTTTAATCCCTAATGCACTTGTACTGAGATCTACCTCTACATATACAGGCAATATTTTTTTGCTAGATCCGTTGGTCCAAGCAGTGGAGGCTGCACCTATGCGAAAGAAATGAGTTTTGTAAGCTGACTTTGTTAACCTAAATTTTTCTATGGCTATAGAAGCGGGAGTACAGGGCATATTGACTGAAGGGTGGCTATTAGTAAAACTGTTGTTCCCCTCTCCTTTTGATCAGTTTTCAGGAAATCTTGGTGCTAGGAGCACTGTACATGGATGGGTTAGTTCCGTTCTTCACCTCAAACTGAATATCATAGTCATACATGTACAACCCGAGTGTCTTTACTCTTCTTTCTTCTAATATGACCTATTTTTATGCATATGAATATATTTAAATAATTGAACCCTCCTCTCGGGATAGGATGAGGCATATTTGAATGCATAAATGAAAAGAATGAACTTCCATCCTTGAGTGTCAATAATTACGTTTGCTTTCGATTTTGAGGCCAAGCCCAGTCAGCCATCTTTCAAAGAAAACTATTGTGTCACGCCATTTGGGTCAAACCCGTGTACATTTTCGATCAAAAGGCCCAAATTTATGTAGTCGCCATTTACATTTTTAGTTTTAATCTATTTGGCACTTCTTTGCCAAAACGTTATTATAACTTAATGATAAAGCAAGACAACAATCGTTTATAAAGCCGGGTTCTGTACCTGGACTCCGTTTCTTTGAGGTCATGGTTGCTTGCAGTACATTTTGGGCCTTGGGGTCTGCTGGACTCTGCCTGCTGCTCAGCATATCTTGTTGTAACTGTTTGTTAAATAATGATAGTTACAACTGGCCTGTGTTTCTACTAGTTTCTGGTTAGTCGAGCTAGATGAGTGCCATCATTCTGCGCTACACAAAACATTAAAAAAGATTGATTGATTGTATATTGTTTAACGTCCCTCTCAGAATTTTTCACACATATGGAGACGCCATCACTTGCCGTTGAGAGCTGCAAATTTTGTCCTTCACTCGGCATCCAGGGCCATTGAGCAGGGAGGGATCTTTTTCATGCCAGCACCTACTGCGACACGGGACCTCGGTTTATACGGTCTTTATACGGTCTTATCCGAAGGACCGGTCTCCACGTCCCACAGTGGGATTCAAACCCGCAACGTAAAGATCAACTATTTACTTTGCGACTCTAGAGCAGACGTTCTAACCATTGCGCCACACGGGCGACAACGAATTTCATGAAAGACGATGGAGCAGTTGGAAAAAATATCTCTGAAAAAAAAAAACCCAAACATCTTACCTCTTTTACATTTTGTTTGATCCTTAGTGACACTTTAATAAATGATTGTTTTTCGAGTTGTTAAATCACAATAAATCTAGCTCAACGTAGAACTGGCCATAGGCTGTGCAGCTTGTGTATACATAAGATCTGTTTAAATTGATAACGTTTTTAAATTACTGTGTATTGTTCTGAGTTTTAAAAATTTAATCCAATTTAACCTGTACATAAAAATATTGCTAGCACTAGTACGGCATAATAAAAACAATATATATGTACATGTACAGGTACGTCCCTGAACATGTATTTAAAATTAAAAAAAACATACAAATGTTTAGCAGTATAATAATTACTTTAGAATTGGCAGTGCGGCTTGCATATGCCTATAACAATTGTTATAGTGTATTGTTCTAATTTATATATTTCTATTACATGTATATCAAGGTTTCTATTAAAATACCGGTATTATTGTACACGTTTGTCAGTGTGGACTTTATAAAGAAAATAAAAGTAATTGTCTACGAAGTTTATGGACAACCCACGTTTGTACATGAATGTATAGAGAAGCATCTTCAGGAAAGAGGGAGTTGAGTTGATCCCCTAGGGTTAAGTCAAGATAGAAACGGACGTTTGACATGAAATTATAGACGAATGTTCTTTGAAAGTGTTTTCTCAAGAACAACCAGGTCTTGATATGTCGTATGATCGAATATGAAAGCATTTTTTTTTTAAATTATCAGCCCTTGTGCAGGTGTACAGTGAGATCAAAATATTTTAGCTTTTTAGCACGGTCTTGTTTCTGTTGTACTCTAACCAAATGTTTAGTTCAGCTATTTGGCCTGAGCACTTCAAAAAGCATTTCTTTTCTTCCAACAGGATCCAAACAATAATTATTGTATGCATTGCAATCTTGACGATTGTTACACTTCTGCTGTTCTGGAAGTTGCCAAAATTGTTTCAGTACGTATATGTTATCCTACCTAGCAATTTGACATACTTTTTAGCTAATCTGAGTTGAAGGCTGAAGTGAGCCATTCTGATCAAAGTTTGTCTTTTGCCTGTCGTTTGTTGTCGTTGTCGTTGTTACTGTCGTCGTCGTCCTTGTAAACATTTAATCATTTTCTCAAAAACCACAGGGCCAATTTCAACCAAACTTGCCACAAAGTATCCTAAGGTAATGGTGATTCAAGTTTCTTCTTGTGAAGGGGAGATAATTATGAACTAGTGAAAAATTAATGGCATATTTTAAGATTCTTTTTCTCAAGAACCACTGGTCCAGGAAAGATGAAACGTAGGTGGAGGCATCCTAAGATAGTGTACATTCAAATTGTTCAAATCATGACCCACGGGAGTATAGAAGTCTGGTCCTGATTTTGAAAAACGGCAAATACTTATTATTTGGTCCAGGATATTTAGCCTATTTTCAGTATGCTGAATCCGAAAAAAAATATGCTGGCCTTCATGAAAATGGCGTTAAAAAGGTCAAAATGGCGATTCAAAATGGCGGACAACCAATTTTTCTAATTTTGTCTTAATGTCCTTCAAACTGGAGAATTAATGAAGAATATCTAATTGAGTGTAATACAAGTCTAAAAAATGATAATAGAATTCTAACATTATTAGTTTAAGGTAAGTCACTCCTGAAATTTGTTATATCAAGGATTTTTTGAGAAGTATACTTTGGATAAGTACTCTTAAAGTGTAACTCAAAATTTTAAAAGAAAATAGGGGGTCAATCGCAAAGAAAATAGGGGGTCAGTGTTTATCTACGGTACATTTAAGTTGACCTTTTTGCACTTAAATTTCATCTCTTTGGTTAATTACATTAACCCTTATTATATTTTATCAGATGTAAGCATGGCAATAAATATAATCTTATTTCACATAAAATAGTTTGAATAATATTTATCATAAAACAAATCTTGCAAATTGATGCGCGTAAATTATTGTGTGACCTTTTTGCACTAAAAAATAACATATTTTGGGTATTAAAAAACTTAATAGGCAATAAAATGTTTTTTAATATCAAACTTTTTACGACTTAAGTGCTGATCAGTCACAAGTATCGAGTAGTTTGAAATAATGATATAAAAAGGTGGGGTCAGTGATGTTAATTTTGAAATATTTGTCAAAATATGTGATTTTCAGGCAAAAAATGGTGTAAATTTGATCTCGACTTCTTTCATATATTTTCATTTTTTGGAAAAGTTTTTTGGAAAAGTTTTTTGAGGGAGGGTGTAAAACTTAGTCTAAAAATATAAATAAAGACCTATATTAAATATTTTTAGCAATATCAAAACGGAAAATATTCTCCGAGTAAAAGTATGTGA
Organism: Saccostrea cuccullata; assembly: GCF_032062105.1. Lineage (NCBI taxonomy): Eukaryota > Metazoa > Mollusca > Bivalvia > Ostreida > Ostreidae > Saccostrea > Saccostrea cuccullata. The sequence goes on along the minus strand of NW_026929567.1, from coordinate 309,512 downwards.
GGCTAAATTTCCATTACACTAAATTTTATAAATGTGCAGATTTGCAGAATTTTATGCTAAATATCCTTCCACCAAAAGAAATAGTCCCTCATAAATCTTGTTTCTTTGTAGATTTTTTGAGCAGTTTTTTCATTGAATGTTAAAAAATTTACATTGTTGAATTTGAATATGTTATAAAAATTTTATTTTAATAAGTAGTTTTGAAGTAAAAGTTTCTGCGTGAACATTTCCTAAAAGCTGACGAGTGACTTACCTTAACTCAAAAAAATTTAGTCGTTTGTACACTTAATTTGAATTTTCTCTGTTTTTTGGTCCATTGTTCTATATTCCGCTTTGTTAAGGATTTTACATTTGCAAACATCCATACACTGCAGATTTGTATTTTTTCTTCTGCATCTCACTATTCTACAACTGAATGATGGCACAGCTGTAAGTTAAAAGTCAAAATGGTGGATATTCATCTTTTTTAAAAATTATCTCTTAATGTCGTTTATATAGAAGAAAGGATTTGTGAATATCTTACTGAGCGTAGTACAAAAATGTAAAAGGCCAACAGAACACTAATTTGATCACTTTAATTCGAAAAATTTAGTCGTTAAATTTGAAATGTGTTAATTAGCTCAAAATGGCAAATCAAATGACGTCTTATACACGCGAATTTCGTTAAATACCCAAGCTGATTAATTCTTGTTCGTTTTGCAGAAAATAAATTAAAGTTTTTTTAATTCATGAAATAATGTTCAAGTATGCAGTGAAAGTTGGAGGATATTTTTGTTAATGACTTAGGATTTTTATTACACGGATTTTTGTTTAATTACTTCTATTGTTAAGATAAATTTTTGACGGTAATTCCGAAGACATTTTACCTTTTACCTGTCTCACCATGCTTCTAGATCTGCATATAAAAAGTTAATAATATCATACAATAATTGCTGTTTTGAGGACAATATGAAAATAAAGCTACCACAAGAGCAATATCTCCCGAGCGTTAAAGCGAGTGAACATTCATGCATTTGTTGGAAATTCTTGATCTATTTTAGTCCAGTGTAGAAAAAATAACTGTTTACGTTCATGTTCAAGGTCTAGTGCAACATAACTAAGTATGATTTTCAAAATGATTGACCACGACCAATTATAGGGCTAGTAATTGTTACATCATATAAATCTGAATATATTATAATATCCAAGTATAAACATATATATATTATGAATTATCAGTATAATATACGTAAATCATAAATCTCCTTGATTGTCCAGCTCTGATTCTGTGTCCCTACATTTACATTTTGTTATTCAAGTCAAAAATTCAACTGCATTCTTAAATACTTCATGCTGTGAACGGATAATTTTGTATTAAACAGTGTATATTAATTTAAAAATTTTGAAATTTACGAAAACTGAAAGAAAATATTTATGTTCAATTCTCCCTCGACTCTTGATACAACCTTACACTAAAGAAGTGTGGATCAAGTTGCCTTGTAAAGTTCTTGAAGACTAGTGTTTAAGAAAATTTTGTTGTCAAGAGAAGTGTTGTCTAGATCGAAATCAGGAATGACTTAAGCCTCTTGGTACGAAAGCTTGCAAGTTATAGGAATCACGAGGAAACTGCAGGCTCTCTTAAATTGCATAATTTTAGAACTTTTCTCACCAAAATATATTACACAATGTGATTTCAGGTGATCAAGTTTGCGAATTTTCTTATAATAGAATGACCTTTCTACCCTAAAAGACCACAAATCTATACGAGGTCACAAAATAAAGTGCTACATGTCTTGAATATCAGAGATTTTTTTAATACCCTCCGCTTAATAAGCGGGAGGGTTAAGAGTAATCGGTATGTCCGCCGTTCTTCTGTTACGCTTTGGGGTACCAATCTCTTATCCGCAACTTCTTTCATGCCGCAGAATGAAATTTGCTGAAACTTTCACAGAATCTTTACTGCATATTGTCATTGTGACCTCCAATTTCACTTTTTGATCCGACACATATTTTGGGTTTTCCATAGCAAAACATGGACACTGTCATTATAATCATATGGGAGACCGGGTTAATATTTAGTGAGCTAATTGCTCACAGTACCTCTAGCTGATTTTGCATATGGGTTTGGAAAACAATAGACTTTTAATATTTGAACATAAATGTGTTGTTCCTTGAGTGTTGGTTTATAGATTGTAAATTGAGTCGCCCACGTGGTGCAGTGGTTGGAACTTCTGCTCTAGAGTCGCGAAGTAAGGAGTCAATCCTAACGTCGCGGGTTCGAATCCCACTGCGGGACGTGATGACCGGTCTTTCGGATGATACCGTATAAACCGAGGCCCTGTATCGCAGTAGGTGCTGGCACGAAAAAGATCCCTCACTGCTCAAAGGCCCTGAGTGCCGAGCATAGGACAAAATTTGTAGCCCTCCACCGACAAGTGGTGGCGTCTACATATGAGTGAAAAATTCTCGAAAGGGACGTTAAACAATATACAATCAATCAATCAATTGATTATAAATTGTTTAACACCGAGTCGGCAATTTTTCAGTCATGTTTCGGCGGACTATCAGTTTAAATAATCCTTGACATGGGCACCATTTTACTTGAGTGTTGAAAATACCAAAATTCCGAAGACAGACTGAAATACATGTATATAACAAATAAAGCTGGAATAGAAGATGTTAGGGGATAATACTAAGTTCTTATAAGTGCTAAAAAGCTAGAACAAAGTGTTCGATAAAATCGGACAAGAATTTCTTCTGTTATATTTGATGGATCGCCGAGGGATCTTGAAGTAGAAGTGCTAGTTTATAATGACAGGATTCGGGAGTGATTTTAGGTGGACGGGGCTCAAAGGCTTTGGAACACGTACGGACAAAAACGAAGAGGAAAATTTGGAAACTCTTAAGTCGAGTTAACTATCTCCAGAAAAAATGAATCTTTTCAAGTATATTTTGTTCATATCAATATACTATATTTATTAAAAACAAGCTGCAATTTATTTTCTGCAAAACGAACCAAAAATAAGCAGTTTCAACGAAATTCGAGAGTATCCGACGTCCTTTTGAATCGCCATTTTGAGCTAGTAAAAACATTTCTTTAAAAGACTAAATTTTCCGATTTAAAGTGATCAAATTAGTGTTCTGCTAGCTTTTACATTGTTGTTCTATGCTCAGTAAGATATTCACAAATCCTTTCTCCTATGAAAACAAAAATAAGAAATAATTAAAAAAAAAGATTAATATCCGCCATTTTGGATCGGGATTTTGACTTTTAACTTACAGCTGCGCCATCATTCAGTTGTAGAATAGTGAGATGCAGAGGAAAAATTTACAAATCTGCAGTGTATGGATATTTCCAAATGTATGATCCCAATATGGAGAAATGACGTGCAGTTTATTCATGAGGTTAATCCCACGTGATTTACTTCTCATTATTATTCATAAGATCCTGCAACTCAAAATTATACCATTTCTTTAATTTTTGATATAAAAAATGCAAGACTTTTTTATTTGAATTTCTTTAAGCACTCGACATATCTAAATGGGTAGAACATAGCGTTATCGTAATTTGGCAATTAATGATACCGTATGTTTCAATAATTAGTAGGTCAGGCGAATGCAAAAAATTGCCGTTTTTAAATTTAAAAGGCGGTCGTAACTCTTCATACAATTTTATAACAGCAATATTTTCTGAAAATAAACCTTCGTTTGCACCTATTAATCGGCGGAAGAACTCTGTCATCATGCAATAAACACTTACATTTAATCACCAAAAATGATAAAAACACTAATTCAGTTCTCTTTTCTTCATTAAAACAATGTACTCTCGCTTCGAATTTTCAAATCAAAAAGGCGGTCGCAACTTTCACTTTGGCATCAACATCATTGTTATTTCCGGTAGAGGATATAAAGAAAAAACAAAATATCGGCGGAAGAACTTTATCCAAAATAGTTAGAATGTAAAAATTTGCAATTTTTTGTACATTCTCTATATAAACCTTTACAGAATCTGCCGCCATTATAGCTCCAATATGGCGAATATGTAAATGAGCAGAATGAATACCATTTCTCCATATGCAAAAAAAAACGCAATATAGAACAATAGACAAAAAAATCAGAGAATATTCGAATTACGAGGGGTGATCAAAAAGTTCGCAAACGATCTCTATATCTACAAAATACAGAATGAAATTCGGTACACACATAGCCATGCATAAGTTCTTTAAATAGCATATCCTGAATAAAGGTTTTCTCCTCGTTTATGACGTCACTATGTGAAAATGACGTCACTATTTAGGTCACTTGTGACGAAAAATGGTTGTCTCAGTCGAACTCCTTCAACAAACGACTGTATAATTTATTGTATATCTTAGAAACCCCTCTACAGTATCATATAATAATTTGTACACAGTTTATTGAGATCAATGAGTTCCTATAAATTCAATTAATTGGATTAATCGTTTTAGTGAAGGAAGGCTGATGGTAAAAAATGATACTTGTCATCTTGCCCAGTGAAAGCAAGTTTGAAAAGATATGTATTTTTAATTAAGCAATTTGCTATCAAAGACTTCCAATTAGCACTTTGAAAAATAGTTGAATATTTGAACAATGATATAAGTATTAAATACCTAAGATATCGTTTACGTTAGATTTTAAACATATTAGATATGATAAAAAGGATGCGCCCATTCTGTGTCCACCTTGAATAAAGGTCTCTCCTGAGACAGAAGATTTGTGTTTTAATGGTCACCATGCTTATTATTGGAAAGGATATTATTATCCACCCATTATGTTGCCGAGATATGACCATTTCTGACAAATGAACTCTTCTTAAATTTAAAATAAAATTTATTCACATGGAAAGAAATATAAAACTCGGAAAAATCTTTCAACTTTTGTGACATAACGCTACGGAGGGGGTCACAATACCGCCAATATCACGTGATCTGCATGCGCAGAACGGTGGTTGATGTGCATTAAAATCGGGGAGGATTAATTTAAAATATAATCAACATTAAAACCAAATATTGTTTCTTTTATAGAAGTTATTCAATTAGTTTGCATACTTTTTGATCACCCCTCGTAAGTGTAGAAATGACTGAATTTTCTGAGTTAAACTAATAATGTTAGCATTCTATTATCATTTTTATACCTGTATTACACTCAGTGAGATATTCACATATTATTTTTTCTTTTTGAACGATATTAAGAGAAAATTGGAAAAATTGGATGTCCGCCATTTTGAATTGCCATTTTGACCTTTTTAACGCGATTTTCATGAAGGCCAACATATTTTTTTTTCGGATTCAGCATACTTGAAGTAGGTCAAAAAACTATGATGGACCAAATAATAAGTATTTGCAGTTAGAAGTATTTTTTTTAATAAATCGGACCAGACTATAGCGGGGCCACAATGGCTGATCAAAGTTTTACACAGGAGTAATTAGGAAAAATCTTTTAAAAATCTTCTTCTCCAGAAACATTAGACTAAGAAAGATGAAACTTATGTGAAGGCATTATTACAACTCACTTTGAAAAATTACGCTCTTTGAATGTTTTTTCAAAGCGTGTTAATATCGACCATATAAACGTACTTTAAAAATGCGAATGACTTGGTCAATCTTCTTGCAAACCGTAGGTGTGGTAAATAATTGAATCTTTTTTATATTTCTTAGGCGATGAGGTTACTTCAGGATGTGGAAGTGAGCGATTTTGATTTTTCTAAGCTTTGAAAATTCTTTCTCTGTTAAATGATTTACTGTTATTTATAGTAATTATTTTTTCCAGTTTGCATGCATTTTATGTACACTAAATTTATTGAAAGTATTCAACGTCATACTACTTATACATATATTTGTGTGTAACATAGGCATCGATAAAGGGAAAGGGGCGGGGGCTTAGGCACGCAAAAATTTTGAAGAGAAATACATATATATTATAGGAATTGAAAATTGGGCTTACCTTTAATTTAATTTAATTTAATTTGCTATTGACGGTTATGTTGAAGGTATAAGAAAAAAAGAGTTTATCTGAAAGAGAGACCTTCTACTAGCCTTCTCCTTATTCTCACTGAGATTAAATGAGTACATGTAAATAAAAAAGGTTTTCGAAAGATATAATTGTTACAAATTGATTCTCTCAATTACTAAATTCAAAGTCTAGATTTTTTTGTTTTATACATATATTTTTTTTTCAAAGTGCTTAATATGTCCCCGTGAAATAAAAATGTTTATGTAAACTCTTAACGCACTTTGATTTTTTTTTTCAAAGTGCATTAAATGTCTCCCAAATTTTTCAAAAAAAAAAGTTTTCAAAGTGCTTTGATTTTGTCCAAGTTTTTCAAATTGCGTTGCTACAAGTAATCCTCAGGTAGTGTTGATTCAAGGTTGTTCAAATCATGATCCCCCGAGGTAGGGCAGGGCTGCGATGGCCGATCAAAGTTTGACTTAGGAATACATAGGAAAAGTCTTTTAAAATCTTCTTCAGAACCATTTGGCCAAGAAAGATGAAACTCACCTGGAAGCAACCTTAGGTAGTTCTTGGGGATAGGTTGTTCACACAGTGTGATGTCAAGTTTTATATAGCAATATACTAAAATATCTTTAAAATATTTCTAAAGAACACCAAATACATTATTAGTATTTTTTAGGGAACAAATGGAAATATCCTCCGGTAGTTTAGAATAAAGTTTGTTCAAGTTATGACCTCCGGGGTTTAGGGTGTGGCCACAGTGAGGGATCAATAATTTGCATAATAATATATAGGAAAAAATATTCTCCAGAACAGATAAATTTTGTTAAGTCAAATTGACATGTCAGCATCTGCAAGGAGTGAAGATTTAAATATATACACATTGTGTTCCAGAAGGGGGGTTGTAATGAGTAGTCACAGTAATATGTTGGAAAAAATATCTAAAAATCTTTTTTTCAAGTCTGGCAAAGTTATATATATATGCTTTATTGATATAGTGACTTTCTTAAGTAATAGAAAATTTAAATCCTCTCTCCCCCAACAAGTAAAATTTTCAGTTATGAGCTGATCTGTGTCTTAATTAGCTCATAATTCAATATTTAATAGTATGTCTTCCCTACAAGTTTTTTTTACAATAATTTTTCCTTTTATAGTATTCATAATATTCTGAATGATGCATAAAACGGTTAAGGTAAATTTTGATTTTGAGATCTATATAAAAAAAAGCCTGCAATGCCTCTCATGGTAAAAAATGAAAGGTTTATAGGCATAATACATTTTAACAGACAATTTTTATGCATTTACAGATATTTGAAAAAGAGAAGAAACCTTCCAGGAGAGGTAATTATCAACATCAGTACCTGTTAAACTCTACGCTGTCTATCATTTTCGAAATTTCCATTACCGCTACATAGTCATTACCGCTATACAAAAGTTACATTACCACTACATTTAAAAGTATGAGTTATCGCTACATTGCTTTTTTGTAAGCCAGCCTTTTATGCGAGTACAGATATAAAGTAAAAAATATATATGCATCAGACCTGTTTTCCCAGATCACCATAGGGAATTTAAAATAGATACTAAGACCTTGGGTAGAATGTTTTTTTTAAGTTTTTAAATTAATTTGAAATCTATTCTAATATTTAAAATAGAATAAAAAAAATAAAGAATTGGTAAAGCTTTAATGCCATCTGCTGTCTTGTTTTGTCACCACTTTTATATTTTGCTTTCAGTTTCCTTGTCTTATAAGAATGCATTGTAACGTAAAATCCCTCATTCAATCAGGTATCCAAACCATGTAGAATGAGACATACATGTTCATCTAATCGAACAAAACATGGTCTCAGTACTTATATTCAAATATTTGAAGGAGAACATGTTTAAGACCAAACTTTTTTCTGACACTATCTTATACATTACCTCTGTCAACATTGCCAAAAATAAAAAAAAATGTTTAGCTGAGAATTCTCATCATCTTCATTTTTTAAAAGTTGACTTTGATTTAGGGATTGCCTATTTCAACAAATGGTCTCTTAGGTTGTAAGTATTGGAATTAATGTTGCAGAAAAAATACATAACCCTCGCTAGCGGGTTATGCTATTTTTTTTCTGCGTATTAGCTGCAATGTCTATTTCCATCAAAACAATTCAAGAAAGATATCTGTTGTTGCGTTCATTACGTACATGTAGAACTGAAAACCTTTAATATTGTATTACTGAAATGATCAATCTTCAATGTATGTTTCATGATGGAACAGATGATGATCAAGACACTTCCAAAAATTGTCCTTTCAATAGTATTAACAAACCTCTAATAAATATAAAGAAAACTTGGTTGTTCTACCTTTTGACATGCTTTTCATCAGCAAAAGATTTTTTTACGAAACTCTAATCGAAATGAGTAGGATAGATGAGCAAAATGTAAAATATACTCCCCTTTAGGAAGTATATTTAAAAGATAAACCAAGGACAATTCGATGAGTTCAATTAAAATGGTAGGAACTCATCAAGTACCACCACCAAGACATAACGTGACTTCTATTTATAGCGAAATGTTTCTTAAAAATAAGCGAACAGAAAAGCAGTACCCCCGAGTTTAATAACTTCTTTGAATAAAATACATAATTGAAAAATATCTACTATGCCTAAAAATGCTGATAAAATATTACTGTTCAGTCAGTAAAATAATTATTACAAATAAACATTCACACGAAACCTTACCCGATGTTTTAGGTCTAATACGAGGGGTGGTCAAAAAGTTCGCAAACTAATTGAATAACTTCCATGAAAGAAAAAATATTTGGTTTCAATGTTGATTTTAAAATTTTAAATTTTAAATTAATCCTCTCCGATTTCAATGCACAGCAACCAACGTTTTGTGCATGCGCGAACCACGTGATATTGGCGGTCACGTGACCCCTTCCGTAGCGTTCTAACACAAAAGTTGAAAGATTTTACTGAGACTTATATTTCTTTCCATTTAAGTTAATTTTTATGACATGAACAGTTCATTTGTCAGAAATGGTCAAATCTCCGCAACAGAATGGATGGATAAGAATATCATTTCGAAAATAAGCATGGTGACCTTTAAAAAACAAATTTTGTGTCTCGGGAGAGATTTTTATTCAAGGTGGATAGAGAACTGTAGCCTCCTTTTTATCATATCTAATATGTTTAAAATCAAAAGTAAACGATATATTAGGTATTAAATAATTATACTATTGTTCAAATATTCAACTATTTTTCAAAGTGAAAATTGAAGGTCTTTGATAGCAAATTGCTAAATCAAAAACACAAATCTTTTCAAAATTGCTTTCATTGGGCAATATGACGAGTATCATTTTTAACCAACTGCCTTCCTTCACTAAAACGATCAATCCAATTATTAATTAAATTTTAGGAACTCATATATCTTAGTTAACTATGTACAAATTATTATATGATACTGCAGAGGGATGTCTAAAATATACAATAAATTGTACAGTCGTTTGTAAAACGAGTTGGTTTGAGACAACCATTTTTTGTAACAAGTGACCTACATAGTGACGTCATTTTCAATTTGTGACGTCACAAACAAAGAGAAAAAGTTTTCTCAACATATGCTATTTATAGACCTTGTGTATGGCTATATGTGTACCGAATTTCAATCAAATCTGAATTGTGGTTTTGTAGATATAAAGATAGTTTGCGAACTTTTTGATCACCCCTCGTACATATAAACCCCAGAATTTTTCGTGAAACCATTCTAAGGATTTTAACAGCACTTTCCAAGTATTTTAGAAGTCAAGTTTTCGATCTGTACAAATCTCATGTTCTAAAATATTCAGCTTATTCTTATTGTTTTGTAATATTTATAAATTTGATACGAATGACAGAGGACAGGGCAATCGGGAAAAGTAAATATCTGACTTTTTTCAAAGATATAATCGATGAAAATACTAGTAAATGACCATACCTGTTTAATAAATTTTAACCCCGTTTGATTTTTACATAAATTTACAATTTTTGCTTCTGAACTCCCTTTAACGTATCTTTGTACATGTCGTCTTAGCTATATTCTCTTTACACATGATCATTTCCCAATTTTCTTGATGTACGCTTATAACGTCATCGGTTTGTCGATTGTGATCCAAATGAGAGAAAGAGCATAAAAAAAAACACATTTTATTTTTGTTAATGTTTACATGTATATGTTTCTACTTATTTTCTGGAGTTAAATTACATCTCTTAATAGCGAGCGCGCTTCATGAAATATGCCTATCTGACAAGTCTTTATGATTCATACACCAATAAATCCCGCAAAACTTAGAAAATTCCTTAAATAATTGCAGGCTCATGTCGCCGAAGTATCATGGCTAAATAGACTAATTTGTAGGAATAGAGGAAATTCGAAAATTCTGTACATACGTCAGGCAAATTTCTGTGTGAAACTTTCCAGAAACCTTTTACTACCGAATATCCTTTGCGCAAATAAATAAATAACGTAAAGTATAACAGGTTTTCAGTTTATAGAAATCTTTCAAAGAAACAAAAAACAAAGAAAAAAATAACTCTGAAATTTTTTTACCAAATGCACTAGGTCTAAGGTTTCATTCAGACGCTCGGCTGTCTCCGTGAGCTCCGACGAGCTCCGTGTCGTCATGTGATGTCACAGCTACATGTAGTTGAGATGTCTCATGGGGCTGATGTTTGAAGAAAGATATGGAGATAGCGAACAGTATTCAATCTCAAAGTCCATAAAACAATACAATATAAGAGCAGAGCAAACACGGACCCCCGAAACATCAGAGGTGGTATCAGGTGCCATGGAGGAGTGAGCATCGCTTGCCGACTGGTCACACCCGCCGTGTGCTCCTTTTTATGATCAGGAAATAACGGAAAAATCCGTCGTCAATTCAGTTTATAAATGATGGACTAACAATAATCTTTTATGAAAAACGTCAGTCAGCATTTGACTCAATGATAAATTGTATTTGCTGACGAGGTCATTGTATCGACTATAGAACTAACGAAATGCTGACTTTAAAAGAGACTGCTTATATTCTTGTTTTATCTAATTGCTTGTCAGTAATTTACCTCGTTTCAGAAATTGTTCATACGTAGAGCATGCTCTTGCTTATCGAATCAACTCAGATATATATACTCCGTATGCAAGCGATGAAGGTATTTTGCTGCATAAGTCAGGGAATTTGACGATAAAAAGTTAAAGTCATCACGTTTATCATATAGTTTGATTATTAGATTACTATTAGCGTCTTTTTTCAAGTAAAATATTCAAGTGGCAAATAAATTTTTCAACTGTTTTTGATGGTACTACTGTGCTCGCTCCAACGGTTACATAGTAAATCATGTTACCAATATCACCAAAAATTGTGTTCTTAACTTGATGGACGACAACTTGTTTAAAAAGACGTCATGATGTATCACTGATTTAGTCCAGTTAGAATATTCTGAATGCTTCCTTATTACCCCTGCTAAGTTTAAAACTAAAAGGAGTTCTCAATTTGTTACTTTAAATGTTACTGTTTGTACTGGGGATACTTCTCCTTATTAAGAATTACGAAAGGTTTTTATGATGAAGACCTATATTTACTTCAACTGATAGGAAGACTCGCAACATTGTCTGGTTGATATTATGCAATCGTTTCAAAACAATTGTTACTTACTTGTATCACCATTTGTTTTAATAATTTTTGGAAAGAATTCCTCAGCACATTAGAATATATTTTTTTTTACAAAACTGTCAAAGAACTTGTACATTTCATTAATAATTGATCTACAATCTTGTCTTCCTGAATTTTACAGGAATAAAAAGTTAATAATTACCTGATTAGTGTTATTAAATTTTAATTCCTTCTAATTTTTTAAACTAATCTTTATTAGGTAAACAAGGTAATCATATAAGATAAATATAGATATTTTGATTTTTTACATTGTTTTTGTAGTGAATTACTTTTCCTTAAAATTCTTAGATGCATCTTCTTCATATTTCTAATCCAAGTGAATGTGGGCATGTAGCAATAACCCAGCACTTAAAAGTGGAGTTAATGAAAGGCGATGATTACCTACTTAGCAATTGCAATGGCCTTTGTTTAAGATATCGAAAACATTTGAAATACTGTTAAAAAATGCAGGTAGAATATATTATTTTTAGAAAATGTTTTAAATGTGCCTGATTGAAAATTGATGTTTGGTGGTGTCTGAATTGATTATGTCTATTAACAACCTAGGCCTTCAGATTAAAATCATAAATCAATTTAAATGAAAAATGATTGATCGATTTTTTAAAATAAATAAATCAGATTGGACCATCTGTAAGAAAAGGGTTGGTTGCCTTCTCCCCTAACTGGCCCGATTCAAAACTTTTTTTTTTACATTCAAGGACAGAATATATTTTCCTATTATTCTTCTTATACCGTGAACAAATAGGTCGCTAGAAAAGTTCGCGGGCACATTGAATTACGGAAAATCTATTTTGTACTGTTTAGTATGACCTATGTCTAAATGAATTCTCACATTATATTTATTGCTTTGTAAAAATCGGGTGTTATGATAAAAACTTGAAAATTTACAACGATTATTCTATGAGGTCATGGGATTCACGGAGTAATCACTTTAGGTAAGGCGACGTGACAACCAGATTTCAATCTGTTAAGCTTTGTCGCAGTTCTATAGTTCTTTCTCTTCTTCAGATTTTTCGTATCTTTTTTCTACTTTAAAATAAAATATCTATATCAAGACATCTTACTTTTCTTCTCTATTATGTCTTTTTTACTGAGTCGGATATTATTGAGATCTTTAAAAACGTCTTTGCAGTTAATCGATCAGGTATGGAAACTATGCAAAACCATATAGGCGCGACGCAACGTCCTTACAGGGGTATTGAAGTATCGACGGAGTTAATCATTCAAAATGTTAATCCTTCCATTCTTATGAAGCTACGACCATTTGAAAACTTGTCCTTTGTATGTGTAAGATATTCCTGGCAGTATCTTGAACATCTTTATCTCTTTTTAGACATTTTTCAGTCTGTATACATAATTTTTACGTAGTGCAGTGCTCCTGGACGCTCAATGACGTTCCGAATTTTGGCTTTGATTTTACAATGTAAGCGTTGATCAGTTATAAACGGCTATAAAACAATCATATACCCTCCAATTTAGTTCAAAATTTCTCCCAGTGACGTTCCATGAATACCTTAGCGGCAGATAAAATATTATGAAATTCTTTACGCTACAATTGTGCAATTTTTAATTTTAATTCTGAGTCTTTGTGATTTAAACGTGCCAAAATGTGACATGCTCCATGAGCAAGTTTTATCAAAATAAAAAAGCTATATATTTTTCAATAATCATCGGAGAGCACCAAATTCTTGTATGTTTATTAAAAAAAGGTAAAGATTTTATCTAGAAAGTTTGACCGGTTTCGTGGAAATAGCGCACTCACAATAGAACTTGTCCGCGAACTTTTCAAACACCCCTCGTATGTTGCAGTTTTTTTTTTGAAAAACATTTTATCACCTTTCTAATGACTCAGTGATTTTATTGTGGGTCAGATGAGAGTACGCAAAGATTCTTGTAAATATGGCCTTGGCGAAAAAAATATTTTTTATCTGATGTGCATATATTAAAATCAATAAAATATTAATCAAATTAATCACATTTTGAAAAAAGCAATTAGTTTGGGTTTGGCCAAAATTGATACCAACATTATAACTTTGAAGACGGACAAACACTTAAAATTCATCCTTGATACTGGAATTGCTTCCGACAAAAGGACTTGCCACGACCATCACATAATATCGTTCCTGTCAGTTCAAGGTCATTGACAGAAAAGTTTTTATCAAAATAACTGTCTGTTCTTTAATTTTTGAAGATGAGATTGCTAAATATGATTTATCGGATTGATATGTCTAGAACTAAACTGGCAGGAATTGCAAAATTCCTCTCTGGGTTTTTAATTCGTAAGGAAGAAACAAACATTCCTTTCTGTTTTCTGTTTGTAATCTATGATTTTCTTGATCTGACCCATTGCTTATGAGATTGTGTTTTGACCATCATTCTAGGCCTTTAGATAAAGTTCACTGACACAATTCTTTTCCGTATATATCTTTGTACTTGCTTGAGAATAGCTTAAGCCCATACTTTCTATAAATTTTGTTTATTACCTGAGTGCGTGTCATGACCTTGACAAACTCATTAAGGCAAGTTCAAGGTCACTAATAAAAAAAGCGTAAACACTTTCACTTAAGTTTAAGTTCAGTTAGAATATGTTTCTGATGACTTGTCTGAAAAAAAAAATACTTTTGAATTTTTTAAGTCAGTAACATATACAGCTCAACACACCTTTTAAACTCACAACAAAATTTATCATAAAATGATTTATAACTTTATTTTGATCATATCCTTTTAATTTTAGAAATAATTCACACATAATTGGTAGGATTTTTATATGCTACTTGATGATATCTTATGAGTGTTTCCAAGTTGTTTTTTCATGGTTTCTCGTCATATGCAACCGTCTATGTATCCGTTCATTTAAAATCTACTTTTGCCTTGCTTTAATACCGAAACAGTGCAGTTCATGTAACTTCTTTCTTTTCTGTTAATTAATATGACACCAAGGTGAAAAATGATAGAAGTATTTATCAACTGTTCGACTGCTTTCCATCTTAAAAACATGGCAATTTTACAGATTCACTTCCGGAAATCTAGCATAATGAGATATACATGTATCTTCCAACACAAAAATTCAAAGTTTCAGATCATGATTGTGAAAAAAAATCATTTTAATATTTAAAAATTACTTAGTTGAAAGATAAACAACTCTTTATTACCCCATCCTTTTACATGATTTCTTATGCAGTTTTGTCATTTTTCGGCGCTCCATTTCGACAAAACCATGACAAGCATGGGTAATGTGCAAAGAACATAGTAAAAAAAATTCTGTAGAATCGTACACATTTAACATCATATACTTTATAAACAATTTTCCTTTTAGAATGTTGACTTTCAAAACTTAAGATAATGATTTTAGAGAATATGCACCTTTAATTTAACATGAAATATTCAATAATAAAAGGGATATTTCTTGTAATGAACTTCGAAATTTTAAATTTGATTGCAAGAACAATGTGACTTTAATTTGTGTGTAAAAACCTGTGAGTTTAAAAAAAGCATTGAGCTGTGAATGGGGTTTGCCCAGATAATTGTAAAGCGTGTAGCATGGCTTGAAGCAATTTCATTTTGACAAGTACAAGGCCTTTTTTCTCCGTTTGAAACATTTCAAGTTGATACTCCTAACAAGATTGTTTATAACCTTATAATTTTGCATGCCCTTGACTTAAGGTGTCTTTGTCCTGTCTGGAGCTCAGATGGAACACCTACTCGTTGCTTTGCAACTAACGTTGCTCTAGTTTTGTTTATATTTTGCATTTTAAAAAAATAAAAAAAATTGCAATTATATGAAACTCATAACAAGATTGCTTATTACCTTAGAATTTTGCATGCCCTTGACTTAAAGTGTCTTTGTCCTGTCTGGAGCTCAGGCGGAACACCTACTCGTTGCTCTGCATCGAACGCTGCTCTAGTTTTGTTTATATTTTACATTTTATGCCCCGCTATGAATATGGCCGGGGCATATAGTGTTTGTCATGTCTGTCTTCCTTCCTTTCGTCATTCTGTCTTTCCGTCCTTCTGTCCTCCCGTCACACTTTGCGTTTAGCTCTGTTCAAAGCAAAGTTTCAAAGAAACCATCCGAGATATTATCATCAAACTTCATATGCTGATAGATATTGATGAGAGCTACGCAACTGCGTCAACATTTTTGGACCTTTCCTTTGACCTTGACCTCATTTTTGTTAAATTAGTGTTTAGCTCAGTTTTAAACATACCATTCAAGATGCATTTATCAAACTTCACATGTTGATACAAACTTCTTGCAAGGATGATTCATCTCGGGATGAACACTACCAGACTAGCTTCGGATGCTGGATCTGACTTACATTTTCCAGATGAGTGACAAGATTTGAGTTTTTGGAGCAGGTCAATTCTTGAGGAACTATAATACATACTTGGACT
Organism: Saccostrea cuccullata; assembly: GCF_032062105.1. Taxonomy (NCBI): domain Eukaryota; kingdom Metazoa; phylum Mollusca; class Bivalvia; order Ostreida; family Ostreidae; genus Saccostrea; species Saccostrea cuccullata. Next base: position 293,482 of record NW_026929567.1, on the reverse strand, counting down.
AAACTTGGATGGATGATGCATCTAAGGATGGACACTACCAGACTTGCTTCAGATGCTGGATCTGACCTATATTTTCATTCCCGAGTAACTATATAATCCCTGCCTGAACCAAACTTGCATGAATGACGCATCTAGGGATGGACACTACCAGACTTGCTTCGGATGCTGGATCTGACCTATATTTTCATTCCCAAGTAACTATATAATCCCTGCCTGAACCAAACTTGCATGAATGACGCATCCAGGGATGGACACTACTAGACTTGCTTCGGTTGCTAGATCTGACCTATATTTTTCAAACAAGCAATTCAGTTGCATCACTATTCAAGATATTCTGATCAAATTTTATACACATACACATTTTCATGTTGCTTACTAATACATCCTTTGCGGGGCATTCATGTCCTATGGACATATTTCTAGTTAAAAATAGAAAAATATAGCAATTATATAAAAGAATGCTGATTTCGATGCTAGTTGGAGATTTTTTAAAAATAGTTTGATAGAAGTTCATGAACACATCATGTTAAGATTCCTTATTTTACTAATTTTTTTACCTTAACGAACAATCCCCCCCCCCTTGTTTAGCAACGAAAAATTTGTTTTTTTTACAATTATCTTTAAGGGTGATGTCTATGAAATGCAGTACATGTCAGACTGAAGCCTTTCCAAAGCAGACCTGCCAGTAACTCATTGATGTGGAAACCCGAATAAAGTTTTCCGTCCAGAAGTATTTAATATTAAGATTGGGATCAAATACATTAAGATAAAGAGACTGACTGTGCGTGATATGTTTATCTTGATTTTCTTTTCTTTCTGATCATTAAAATTTGAAACATTGTTGACATTTTATTTTGTCATAAAATGCTAGGCAATTCATTTCAATATATTCGTAAATTGAGAGAGGGAAGCAACAAATGTTCAAGGATTTTTCTTCTTTTTAAAAATCTTTTTCCCTTCAATTTTTGAAATCTGAAATATGTATTTTATATCGTTTACTATATAACACATGAATACTGTATTCCTCTTGTAAAGCAATTTTTATTCAGTTTTGATGACAATTTTTTTTTATTTTTATATGTTTTTTTTTACCTTTTGTTCTTGCTTAATTCCAGGTAAGATATTTCTGAATTAAATTTTTATAAATAATATCTTGTCCTTGTTTTCTTTCTGATCATTCTCCTTATCTGTTTCTTCTAGTTTCTAATTATTTTATTAAATTTTGATAGCAATTTAAGTTCTGGTCTTAATAAATTAAGTTCACTTTACGTCATACATGATCTGAATATTTTATATGTACATGTACCATGTTTCCATAGACATAATTTTCCAAGTGATATTGCAAAATTGTTTCTGAATATGATTATTATGATTTTCAAATCGAAATTCCTGTCAAAGTTAGCTGTAAGTGATATCTGCAAGTTAAAATTTGATTGCCCTCAAAATATGTAGATAAACAAGATAAAGGAAATTAGACAACATTTATTATACAAATCCTAATACCTAACAAAGGGATTAATCTTTAATCAACTATACATTTGTGTAAATAACTGGTAATATATAAGCATAAAAATATATCTTATTTCTTTAGTTTCAAATATGTTCATCAATTAAATACAAATGAGGAGATAGGCAAGCTTTTGTAATCAAATATTAATGTTTGTTGACATTATGACTGTTAGTACAGAGGAAAACCTTTTATATTCTAATGCATTTTGTAAAACACTTTTTGATTGGCTAATGCACTGATGTTAAAGCAGTAAAACGAGCATTTACGAGCCTGAAAGTTTTTTCATTGTGACGACATAATAGAGCGATGCAAAAAGGCAATGCTCCGTGACGTATTTAATGTAACAAAATTCAACAAAATAAGACGTCAACAAAATACAAAATGCATGGATTGCATTAGAATGGGAATAACTGATCTTCTAATTCGCTTATGCGTCGCCGGTAAAACTCAGTTTGCGACCGTTAAATCAGCATTGGATGAAGTTCAAGACACTGAAGGTTGTGCATAAGGGTTTAAACACCAGACTTCGGTGCATCAGTTCATTCCCTGCCTTGTATAAGGAACAATAAAGTCTCTTCAAGTCTCAAGGGATGCTGCAATTTCCGCACCGTACACACTGCTACAGGTTATATAGCAAAACGTATTGTTGAAAACGTATAGATGTAAATCTAACTTCTGACATGTGTTTTTTTCATATGTGGTGCCCTCTTATGCGTAAAATTCTCAAGAAAGACGTTCATTTACAAACCCAATATACTGTACGTATACATAAATTGGCGTTTTCGAAATTAGCGCAGTCACTTGGTAGTGAGTGATAAGCACAATCATGAATTAGCGCTACTCATGTCCTTATATGCAGACCCGAGACCTGATAAATACATGACTGATTGATTGTGTAAAGTTTACGTCTTTCTCGAGAATTTTTCACTCACATGGAGACGCCACCATTTGCCGATGGAGAGCTACAAATTTTCACTTACATGGCACTCAGGGCCATTGAGCAGTGATGAATCTTTCTCATGCCAACACCTGCAATGTTCTGCTACACAATAATACTGAATTTCCAGATACATCGTAAAATCCATATTTGATTACTGTTCAATTATATAAAAAAATGACCTATCGATATCTACGTTCTCAAGCATATTTAATGATACATGTTCATACAATTTACTTTGATTTTTGTTCAATTTACCTTCATGTATTTTTAGTACAATAAAACATTTAACATTAAAGAATTAAGTTGTTTCAACATTAAATTTACATGTTTTATTTGATAGACAGCTACATTAGATCATGATTTTCTTAAAATTACCAAATTTGGCATGGTTTCTTTAATGAGTCTTGATCTGCTATAAAGTCCTAAGTTTTATCATAAAGACGTGCATTTCTTTCATATACATGAAGGATATTCCAAAGAGAGGACACAATTCAAAAGGCTTTAAAGCTGACAGTGCCTAAAATTCAGTTTTCCCTATGTTACCTCTTTATCTCGTGAATGTAGTTCGTGTGATATTGTATTCGCATCCAACAGTTGTGATGTCACAATGTGTTTTGAGTCAGGGTAAGGAAGTACGAGGTGCATTCCAAAAATGTCTGGCAACTGTTTAATGACAAATTAACCGTTTTACGGAAATCATTGAGTTTGATATCTTTGGAAAGATCAGAAAAATGTATACATATTGTGACGTCACCTTATAATTTTTATGGCATAATAACTCCAAAAATGACGTCAGAATATACATGTAGAATGTTTAGCATACTGAAAAGTCGCGTTTTTTTTTATCCAAATGAGACGATCGATAACGTGCGGCCAAAGGCTTATTTGAAAAAAAAATTCAAAGAAAATTTAATTTTGGAAAGAAGAAGATTAGGACTATGATACTGTATATGGTTTGTTTACGAGAAAGGTTTATGTCCGGTTATGCTACCATAGAAATTCATTTAAGATTTTTATTTGCATGATACGGTTGGATTTTTGGTCATTTATATAGCTCCCCATTGTTGGAAATAAAATAAAAATTTGGGAATATGTAGAGGCACGGTTGGTTTACAACTGCGCCGCCGCCATTTTGGATTTTCGAGAAAATATGGGGCACACTAAACTTAATTTCTCTAGATCGAGCCTTCACTGATCCCACAAATCTGGTTAAAACAACTGACTAATTAATTTATGCCATCAAACTTTGTTACATGTTTGCCTTTTTTTCTTTGATTGTCAACTTTGTCTTTTTCTCATAGTAAGGTCTCTTTTACGCAAAAGTTTGAGCGAGATTCTTTAAAAACATGCTTTGTTTGACACTCGCTAAAACCATTTCAGAACAAGAAAATCTCCGAATCAGAACACCATAAGATAAATTGAAGTCTATGTAAACATGCCACCAACTGGCATTTGCGTCCGTTTGCTTGCGTCTGTGTATTTTTCAAAAGTTGTCTTTACAATTTGATCAAATTGTGTCTTTTGTTACGTCATTTTCATAATGAGTATGCTAAACATTTTATATTCTGACGTCATTTTCGGAGTAATTACGTCATTAAAATTATAACGTGACATCACAGTACACATTTTTCTTATCTTTCCAATGATATCAGACTAAATAATTTCCGTGAAACGGTTACTTTTTTTTTATTAAACAGTTGCCAAAACTTTTCAACTTGCACCTCATAAAATAAAGAGGAGTCTAAAATATACAAAAAATGTGTAAATCATTTACTGTAACGTATTAAACGTGAAATAATTTTTTTTACTAAAAATATTTAAATATAAAAAAAAATAGGAAATAAATGAAGAACAAACGAGATTTTAACTTTAATCAATATTCTAAAGCTTTATGATAGAGCCTGATAATTTTTTTGTTAAATTTGTATGAGTTGCCCTCCCTATTCTGTACTCGAATTCTTTTCTTTAAGTCCCCTTCAGTTATTTTTTTTTTCAAATAATATACAGGACGATGTTAATTGAACTTTAACATCTCCAGTTAGAAGAAGCTTAAGCTTGATTGTCAATGTTTTCTTTACAGCGTAACTCTATTATAATCTATTATAATTAGTTTTGCAACAGTGAAACGCATGTGAAGTTTAATGACGTTCCTTATTGTTTTGAAGAGTTGTACTACCTTATAAACTTTTTTTCTTTTCAGACCATACAGTGTCCAATTCAAACTCTCTAACACAAAAACCTCTTATTTTCCATTATATAGAAATGCAAGGCATTTAAAAAAAACATTTCCTGGTTTATACAGATTTTTTGAAAAAAAGTTTGTGAAAGAAGTTTTCCGAATGCAAGGCAAATTTTATTGCTACTCGCTGCTCCATGACGCCCTCCAACTTAATGTTTTCTGCCTTTTTTAACCAAGTCCATATTTATTTAGAGACTGATATCTATTAAATGGAACGATATTTGACATTGCCTGATAGCATCTGATGTAATTCAGCAAGACTTCATTGACACATTTAAATTGTAATTCGTTCCAGTTTTACATATTAAAGGTATAACTTTATATACTCTAAAGTGACAATTAGTATATTTGTCGATTTAGACGTTGCTCCGTAACCTTATTTTTGTTGTTCCAAATCTTTAATAATTTTTATAAAATGAAGATATTCCATTTTTTTCACTAAAATTATTCGAATGTGTTGTTAAGATATTGTACCAAAATTTGATATACAATATGTAATACGACGTTTAATTAAAAAGTTAGGACAAAAGTCTACGAACATCTTTCAGGAATGACCCTCATAAATTGAGAAAATGAAACTATAAAAAAAATGAAGGAGGCCACATACATATTTTTGTACGGTGTCTTGAGATAATGAAATAATACAATTTGTCAAAGACCAGTTTTTTCTTTTTTCTCCTCTTTTTCTCTGAAAAAAAATTGCAATTAACAATTTCTATCTTCTTTTCACGCGCTGACTGACATATACGAGGGTTGTCCAAAAAAGTCGTAGACAGGGAACATAGTTTATGTTCTCTTTGCTAAATCAAATTTATTTTCTTGTCTTTGCAAAGAATAACATTTCATAATAAGGTTTTTCAGTTTCATGACGATACCACATTTAATAAGAAAAACATGGAAAAATAAAGAAACGATGTAAGTGGACATCGGCGCACGAAAGCAAGCGTAATTTACGTCTCTGATAACGTCATGTTCTTTTTCTGCTTCACATGAGGCTATAAACATCCAAATGAATATTTCTGTAGTAAAAAAAAACACTTTTGACTGAGGGAATAATTCAAAATTCCTATATGTCTCTGAGAAAAACATGCAAAATCTGAAAAATTGTCCAAAAGGGTGTATAGAGCTTTTCATCTTGTCATATATTTTTAAGATCTGGGTTGTATTAGGATATAAAAAATAAATTGTAAAAGTGTGTCACATGCATCTATTTTTAGTAACAACCCAATTTCTATATTTAGCAATAATTGGCATTATATAGAAGGTAAAAATAGGAAAGTTTGAGGCCCGATAAAGTCACTGCATAATTATTTTAAATACAGTATTTTATTATTTCATAAATACATATATGTCAAAAAATTACAAATACCTATTTTCCATAATGATAACAACTATCTGCAGTCTATACTGAAGCCATATGTTAGGCGAAATTTGGAAATTCAGAATTATTATGGATATTTAGTACAGTGGTACAGCGGTGGGGGATAAAATAATTTGATCAAATAAAGTTTTTTATAATAATTGATTTGTGTTCTATCAAATATCAAAAATTCACCCTTGGCTATTTAGTGCAGATATATTTTATAAATTGTTGAAATGATGACCTAAGCATGTTAGCAAAGCTCTCATTTTGTACCATAGAATTAATCAAATACTATTAATATGGATTCATTTGATGACCAATAAACATATTTTAGTCTGAATTTATATTTAAAAAGGCTGTAAAAATTTATAAGTAGAAAAAACTTAAAATCACTCCCAAAATGATCAAAGAAAATAAGATGACAAGAATGAGTAAATGTGCATAAGAGTTATCTCCCGTTGTGGAAGTCTTGATGTGAAAAAGGCGGAAATGACATTCCAATGTGTCAGGGTCGCCAAGGGGACAATGCAACTACACTGATTTTTATCCATTTCGTGCCGTGTATGTCAAGTATTTTATTTGTATGACTGTATCAAGGATCCATCACACTGTTTGCGCTTCTTTAAAGCTCCGACCGAGATGCTATAGTATCAGGTTGTATGGGAAAAAGTTGTGGACCGACTGGAGGATTGATTGTGAAATGTGGATTTTTTCTCATGACCATGTTGACCATGTATACGGTGGTATATTTAAAGTTATGAATCTACCCAAGACATACGGATAACGTGGGGGGTTAACATGGTTAAAATGGCGAAGAAGAATAACAAACCTCTGCTACCTTGAAGTTGACGAGAAACTGAAGGATCTGACCATGTTGACAGGTAGGCCAAATATCTTATCTCTACTTCAAGTAATATGAGCTGCATTTTTAAGAAATTTATTTTGCCATAAAATTATATAATGTGTTATAATGTTACATTTGTATTTAAATTAAAACCTGTATGCTCAGTAAGACTAAAATGAAGTATTATCAAAGTGTTTTAGAAGAAAGACTTCTGCACAAGCAAATTAGAATTATTTAGAAATCAATATTGTACAGGACAACGATAATGCAATCTTGCTTCAATCATAGGTTATGAAAAAGTTCTTTCATCGCAATGTGGCAAATATGAACAACAGAAGATTATAATGATTTTTTCTCTGTTCTTGAAATAATTCTGCAATAAAAAAATTGGACATCCAAGTTGCAGCTCCTATTTATTTCAATATCTACAGTGACCTATATAGAATTTGTAATGAATGAAAATGTTCTAATTAGGAACAGTCATGTTTATTGTTTGATATGTCTTACATGTATACTTTTGTAAAGAAATTAAGAAAGTCCAATCAGTTGTTAAGAGATGGAGTAAAAATTATAACTTCTCTAGTTAAAAAATATTCACCATTCAACTGCACATATGCTTTGTTTCGCATACATGTAATTTATGCTTTTGAATTGTTGTATTGTGCAAGAAGTGAAATAGTTTGCTACTCAAAATAAGTCTAAACTAAAGAGTATACATAAAAGTACCAGGTATTAAAAGAAGGAAAGGTTTTTTTTTATCCAAATATTATCACACATTTTTCTATTATATTTACTTAAACAATTAATGTATTCAAAATGAATACACATTTTTGCAAAATTGATATTTTAGAAAGGTAATGGGTCATGATAATATGACTCATAACAGAAAGTTTAAACAGAACATTTAAGCATGCACAATATGATATTTAATTAGTATACCATATGTTGGAGAGGTCCAAATTATTCAAATTGTATAACAAACCTGGGTAAAGTTATAAATAATTTACTATTAACTTTCACTTCTTGTAGCAACATTTGTCAACATGCAGAGGATTTTTTTGGACCCCAATACATTAAAAGACAAGTGTCCTGATCCAGATGTAAATGGTAAGAATTGTCATCTGAAAAAAATATTTAAGAAGTCTTATATGAAAAAAAAACTTATTATTATTATAGTCAAATGCTCTTTAATAGAGCTATTCCGCATGTTCAGTGACACAGTTTTGTCACAATGATAAAGCCAGTGTTTTCTTACTTTGTTTGGTACATAAAGAGCTGATTTTTGCTATTCTCTTGATCACACTAATTTAATTATCTACTGATCAAGTCTAAGTGAAAATGTGAATGATTTACCCTAGGAAGGGGCCAAAATGGCCGACCAAAGTTTTACACAGAAATGTATAGGAAAAGTTTTTAAAAATTCTTCTTCTCAAGAATGACAAAGCCACGAATATAATCATATTCATATGGAAGCATCCTCAGGTAGTGTAGATTCAAATTTGTTCAAATCATGACCCCCGGGGATAGGACAGGGCCACAATGGCCGACCAAAGTTTTACATAGAAATATATAAGAAAATTCTTTAAGAATCTTTTTAAGAATCGCAAAGCCATGACTGGTCATACATGTATTTATATGGAAGCATTCTTGAGTAGTGTTGATTCAAGTTTGTGCAAATCATACCCTCTCGCCTTTAAGGAATGATTGGGACTACTTTTGGGTTTAAGCTTTTCAATAATGAATCAATTTGAATTATTTCTGCTTTTATGCTAGCCACGGTGCTCAGGTGAGCGATGTGGCCCATGGGCCTCTTGTTTTGATTATAAACTTAATATTCTTAAAATCAGTGTTGATGACAGCAATGATTTTGTCATTATTTTCTTACTTAGACCTTTCCAATGATTCAACCTCACCTTTCCTCCATTCAGCAGTTACTTATGCATGTACAAAAAATTATTCTTTATGTCATCATATTTTATTGATATATACTCAAAGAAGGAGGACATATTTCTTTTCATTTCATGGTGCATTTTGTTTCATAGGTTATGCAGTTTTTCCAAGAAAGAAGGAACAATGGAGCACAACTGAAAACCCATTTCAATCAAACCATGATCTGACTGATCAAGTGAAAGATGATACCAGTTGTGAAAGTTGTCAAAACTACAGCAAGCAAAGAGAGTAGTAATCATCAATACATGTATAACTCTTGTTAATATTCATCAGACCAAAAAGAATTTTCAATTTTGAAATTTGAAAAATATTTGGCAGTTGGAAATCTCATTTATTTTACAAATTCAGGATCAAGTAAGAACAACACAGCAAATTTGTATGCTACTAAAATGTTCAAGCATTAGAGAGTTTCAAAATTTACTGATACAAACTGCAATGCGTCCTATCAGGAACAGGCATTGGTGGAGTTCAATAAGAGCCAACAGGAAAATCAATTGGTTTGGCTTCAAAATCCAGAAAATGATTCTCCCAGAAAGTGAACAATTACTTGTCTATGATACGTGAAAATTGTTAGAGAGCAGTAAATGTCCAGATGTTGTTTTATGGCAGAAGAAGAAAGTAATGAGTGCAAATGATGAAATTTTATAAACAAAATAAATGGCTAAGTAGCTCCAAAAAAGGAGGATGTATTGTGTCACATCAAAAAAAAAAAATTCAAGCCATTTTCACCTTCCCCCAGTAAAAAGAACTTGTCTGAAATATCTCAATGTTTGTATCGATGATGTTGAAAAATTGCAGAAATTGTTTGTACTTTAACACTCAAATGAATATGTTGATCAAATGACCAGTATGATGAATAATGTGTTCACTAAAAAATGGTTCACTTGTGTAAATATTGACCAAGTATGTATACATGCATTAAATGTAATTATTATTTTCTTTATTGTTCCAACTATCTGATTGGCTCAAACTGGATCACATGATCAAGAATAAAAAGTGTTACAGACTGGATGTTTCTTTTTTAAAAATTTATAAACCTGCTGTTTCTAAAATTGGAAACGTTCTTCTTTGAAGCAAAAATAGTGCTGACGTCACAATAGTCTTTATAGACTGGATGTTTCTAAAAACAGATACTGCAGCTGGTTTTCATTACTGTGACGTCATAATACAATGGCATAGCATTGCTTTGTATGAGAAGTTACTGGGTATTTTAAAGAAGGATTTTAAGACATTTCTTTGGAACTAATAAAAAACAATAAAACAATTGTAGCCTTATGATTCCGTACAATCCCTCAATATATAGGCCTTAGAGAAAGCATATCGACCTCGCACTTCGTGCTCGGTCGATATGCTTCCTATAAGGTTTATATATCGAGGGATTGACCTCATCAAAAGGCTATAGTTGTATAATAAACGTTTATACTTAAGTTTATCCATTTAGAGGTTTAAAAAGAATTCATAGCCAGTCCCCCCCGGCCTCTTTTTCCATGTATTTTATAAAATTTAAAGTCATTAAACATTAAACTGAGAGCTATTTTTGTTTAAATTCTGTAATACAGATAGGAAGAATTCTAGAAAATAACATTTTTTTAGTTTTGGACATGATTTGAACTATTTTTTGAGTATCGCTAACTGTATCCTTGAAATTTTTTATGTGAAAATTTCAGAAACTTTGACTTTCAATATTTTCTAAAGTGTACATTGGCCAAGGGTAATTTTTTCATATTTTGTTAACATAGGTATTCTTAACAATAAGCAATAAAATTTACTGGATTAAAACATCCCCCCTTTTAACTAGAAAAGTTTCAATTCCACTAAAAATTGTCACTTTTTTTCAAATTTTGGAACATTGCCAAATTCATGACCTATTTGCACTAAAACAAAATGAATGTCAATCATTCTGACTATGCATATAAAAAGAACTAATCTTTATTCTTTTACAACAAAACAAAATATTTGAATAATTTTTAAAGTTGCAATTTTTTTTCTTCTCAAAATATGTCCAAAATGTTAAAAAATTACCTCAAATTTTGTTGCATAAGAGCTATTTTTAGTAACAGGCCATAAAACATATGTGGGGTGGATTAGCTCAATAGAAATTTGTCTGATTTCATTTTATGCATAGTAGATTTGGCTCTTAAAATTTGAATGCAATCGGAGAAACCTGCTTTCGGACTATTTTGCATGCTTTTCTCGGAGACAGGCTGTTAAGCAGATTCGAATTAAATTTAAGTCAAAATTAAATTAGTTGAAAGATCACCTTACATTTTAGGGGCAGAGAATACACCTTTTTTGCGACGTTCATGACCCTCAACGTTCCTAAATGTCTGCGTTAAACAATCAGTACTCTACCTTACATGCAATAACTATTTTTTTATATAGAGGAAAACAATCTTTGAATCCCATTCTATTAATAGACCAACTTTTCTATTAAAACATAGTGTGTTATGTCCTTTCTGTACTTTTTCCCCGTCTGTGATGAATATAAAACATACCAAGAAAAATTTATTACCTTTCGTGCTCCGGCTACGCGTTCGACGACGTCATTTTCATCAAACTGAATTCAAACAACACTTTGAAAATCATGCCACCAGCCGTCTGTTTCTAAGGCTATTTATATGAAAATTTGACATTTCATAAAAATTTTGATTATGGTTTCATTGAATTAAATTTCAGCTCAATCTTATACATATTACTAAAGAAATAAAAACAAAGAACAAGGGGCGTTTTAGCCGTTTAAATGCCGCGTGTTGAAATTTACTTTTAATTTTCGAGGAGGAAAGCCAAAACAATTTCCTTTCAGATGATATATATCAGTATATGTTTATTTTTTTAAATATTATATAAAAAATTGCCTGGAAATGCCGTTGTTTGGAACTTAACGTCGCCATTTTAGCGTTGACGTTATACACGTCAATTGTAAACGTGCTGTGATAAATCCATACACATATCAGTATAACACAATTCGTATCGTTTTAATCAATGTAAAATAAAAAGAAGGAAAAACATTATTATAAATAGAAAGCAATTTTCTTTAATGATCATTAAATAATAATAATTTGAACAATTTTTACTCGAATATGTAACACAGACCATTCATTCATTCAAACACCAACAAGAATTATGCTGCTGTAAAAGAAACGTAAGGACGATCTATATATCGTGAAAATAATCATACATGTACTAAGTATTTAAGGTATTTCAGTTGGAAATTTCTTTCAATGATAAATAATATCGATAAATGTGAAATATATCACTGCCAGAAAATACATGTAACTAGCTTATGTAGACAATCTATTCTTCAGTTGAGCTCTCCTCGCCGCTGTCAGAATCGTCGATCACGCGAGCTGCGTCCTCGAGGTGTTCTGACCAATCACGCACTCCCTGCACGGGCTTATCCTGGTGTCGGGCATGCGATAAAAACCAAATTACGCTTGTTATATGTCCGCAGGAACCAACAATACGTGCGCCGGCTTTACACTTACAGTACCATGATATGACAACACCATCTTCGTACTTTACCCAACAGGAATACTTTTTGGAACTGACATGACGACTCTGAATTTTGGCTCCAATAATACCATCCAGGTCCTCGTTCACAAGAATTTCGTATGTACCGTCATCCTGTAAGTGTTCCTGGGTGTATGCTTTTGCCATTTTTACTTGGTACACTCCTAGCGTTAACTGGCGAATTTCGGAATCAGACAGTTTAGGGAAGTCTTGCGCAAAACCGGCTGCGTCAATTTTTTGCCATGAATATGTCCTGTTTGACAGTCCATTACTTTCTACAAATTCCTGTAGCTCGTTTGTCCGCTTGGAGAGATGCAGCATTTTTAGGGTCATGGCCTGATCCTCTTCCGCATTGCCAGAACTTAAGACGGAAGTAAATCTGTTGCATAGGGCACACACGATTCTTACGTAGTCGCCAATGAAGGGAATCTGTGTATTTGGTATGACATGATTCAGATATTTCCATCTCTTCAACCTCGCATTGGCTGATTCGACAACCCACCGCACCTTTAAAATTGATTTGAATTTAAATTATTTAAACAAAGCGCCCATTTTTTAATGATGTAAAATATTTCATAAATACTAGAAGACAAGTACAATGTACAAATGTACAGGAAATTAAATGTAAAATTATAGTAAAAATAGTTAAAATACCTTGGTTATTAAGCGTGATTGGTTAGCTTCCTGTGTGGTGTGTTGAGATGTGCCCCTCTGCAAAAAGCAAGGCATTTCCATGTTGACACCAATGTCGCCAAGCACCTCGGAACTATCCCGGAATCCACGATCTACGATGAACGTGTCACCATCCTGTAGCCAGTCTCGCATTTCTTCGGTGTTGCTCCGGATCATGTGGTTTAAGATTCCGGAATCGTTGTTCTTCGAGTCGGCGAGGTACGGCCCCAGGACAGACACCACATATCCTGACGTAGTTACTACCATCATCGGTTTCACTAATGGCCTGTGCTTGTGCATACTGAAGGAGCGCCTTGAAAATCTGAAGTTACATGATTTCTGTATATAAATGTACGTCCCGTCAAGAACAAGTAGGACAGGTGGGCGTTGTTCATAACCAGGGGAAAAAAGCTCTTTAGCCAGTGGTCTAGTGTGCATGGTTAGATATTACGTCTTCTCTAGTGAGATGGCCAAATCCAAGATTTTGAGGGACAAAATCTTTTAATAATGCCCTCCGTGCAGACGATATAGCACGACGAATCTAAAATTCAAAGTAAGAGCATTTATAAACTTATTACTTGTAATTGATTTCTTATTGATTTCTAACTTTATAATTTATAAAATCATTGATTAATTTTTAAGTATTAATTAAATATATTACCTGCCATTTGTTCATGTTGAAAAGGGTACACATAATCTTGTTTTCAAGGCCACATCTAAGTTTGACGAGCAACACAGCAATGCAGGTTCTAATACTTCTAGATTTAGAAGTCTTTATATCTTGATTGTAGCTGACAACCTCGTTAAATTGCCTTCTGTCTAAACCCGTAAGATTGATGTAATCCTGATCAGACATATTGGAATCATTGTCGAAGTCAAGTCGAACAGCACCATTGCGTTTTGCAACATCTCGCAAGCTTTCAAGAAACTCGGCAAGACCAATTTCATCGAAGGACGTGTAACAGCGAAGACTTGATGAAACACCCGATTTTAAGACGTCTTCAACAAAATGACCATCATGAATGTGGCACGGGCAGCACCTAGCCCCAGGCTTCATAAAAATGAAATTTTGCACGAACATCTCACACCTTGCTTTTTCTGGAACAACAACTAGTTTGCGGGCCTTTTTCTCACATATGACACATGCATCATGTCGGTATCCTGCAGAAGACACTGGTATTGTAATGGGTGGAACACTGTTTTCTTTGTTGGTACTACATGTATCAGAAGCAATGGGTGTTTTATATGTAGGAATATTAGATCGTGTAGAGTAATACTGTTGTCGACATCGATTACAGACAATGTCATTCTCAAGTATGTCCGTAACAAAAGTCTTTAATTGATAAAAACTTTCTGAGGCCATTATTTTTCTTTCCATGCAGAAATCTCCCCTCATTTTTCTTTAATCGCTTATGGCATCCAACGCATGAGTATGCTTTGATTTTCGACATATTTATCTGAAAATAATACAAGGACATTAAATATATATCATTATTGTCGCTTTAAGTACATTTAGCTAATTTTGTCAAGCATTCCAAAGTCATCAGGTACGGATCTACGATTTCGATTTGAAAGGGGATGGGAGGGGGAATAATCATTTGATTAGGCAGAGTCTACAGGTCGCCTTGAGGAAAGTACTCCTCCCTTTTCTGGCGCCACATCGAAAACGGACTACTGGAAATGAATTTCTTTGTAGATTCAGACTTATAATTTTTTTCTTATGAGAATGTTTTTATTAAAAATTTTTTGCAGTGCATTTTAAAAATGTTTGGTCCCCGTGCCTTATACATTTTAACGTGCTTTCACTTTGTTTTATAGGACATAGAAAGAAACTTCTTAGCCCCCCCCCCCCCCCCCCCCTCTGCGTTATTACTTCGTTCCCCCCCAAAAAACAGAGTGAAAAATGCAGTGGTGTGGATGGGGACCAGGAAAGAAAAAGGGATAGAAGTTTTTTTTCTTTAACTTTAACAAAATAAGACTTTTATTGACCTCATCGTCGTGGAAAATGACCGGTATTTCTAGGCATGGATATTATAACTTTTCTATTAACTGAAGTTGAGGACTGGGTTCGGGTATGATAATCTATATGATATAAAGTAATGAAAATGTGAGACCATCTGTCCCCGGATAAATTGTCGCCACACAAGGCTCTGTGTATATTCCTTATCATGCATAAGTGCTTGTCATTTTATTTACATAAAGACACGTATTTCATTGTAAGGGTAAAACAAATACTTCAAAAAGTTTAGAAATAACAAATATTCATTCAGTAAACAGCAATGCTGATCTGTAGTATATTATAGTGATCTATAGTATATTAATATGTACATTGATTATGTTTACATGTAAATCTATAAAAGACACATAACTATGTAGGATCTGATTAAAAAAGTCTGAAGAAAAAAAAACGTGTTATATAATCAATACGTAAGGAGAAGTATATTCAAATTCAAACGTCTTTCTTTGCATGTGAAAAAAAAAATTGAGAAGGATTTTTTTGTTTCTTTTTTTTTTTTGGGGGGGGGGGGGTTGAAACTTCTCTCTGAAAAAAGGAAATCTGCATTCGTATAACTGTTATTCTAAGATCCTATAACAAATGACACTGTAGTTACACTGTATCATAGTGTCGATGGTTATAAAAACATCATGTTTATCTCTATTGTATTATACATGTAATAAGTGTCATATTTATACACGTTCAATGTTTTAGAATATGTCATGACCCTGCAGCGAATGTCAGTAAGTAACTCTAACATAACCCACGGGATGGGGGGGGGGGGGCATGGCATTTGCAGTTATTTAATGTCACTCTGTACCATCGGCTCATGCATTGAACATGTCTGAGAGAGGAATGTACGACAACTCTGTATAGGAAATTAATTAATTAATAATTATATACACCAAAGCAAGTAAAAGTGCTTGAACCACACACCCTCCCTCTCTTAGAGCACGCAGACACTTCCCCGGAAACGCGGATCTTTGTGAAATAGGTATACTGGTATCTCATAATATCGCAGTACTTAATCTTTTTGCATAAAAAGTGTTATTCCAATTTTTTACTTTGACTTTCATCAAATACTATCCATAAACCAATCTATATGGCCTAACGTTTTAGTGTCAACTTATTTCTCAAGTATTCATTGTTTCATTTGTTGCCTATTTTTAGAACAGGAAGTCTTATTTACCTCCTAAATTGTAGATTCTCGTAGTATCGCGGTATACGAAAACGTGGAAACTTGTGGATGACATGGACTTCAATTTTTCTTTTTTATATTTACAGTGTATTTCCACATAAAAAAAATAACATTAATACAAACTAAAGACTTTCAAAACATGAATTTTATTCTGGCTTTTACTAGGTTATAAAATCATTGATCTAAATATGATATAAACGGGAATGGAAATGTGTAAAATTACATTTTATTTGAATAAAAAATTACCGACACATATTCCAAACTTTTAAATCACCATAAAAGTTTACATTCGGACTGCAAACAGATTTTTGGAAAATAGCACGATGCAATTATGATACCCGGGATATAATGAGAACCTTAACAACACTGCCACGACGAAATAAACTTTTAACGTTTGGGGAATGAGTTTAAGGTTTTTTCTTCTTGTTAGGAAATTTCTGGATTTATTTTTTTTTTAATAAAAAGTACACCCCCCTTAGAAATTATTCCTAGATCCGCGCCTGTTATAAGTGAAAGAGGACCTTATGACAGAAACGTTACACCTCACCCACTCCTAGCTTTTGAATGTTGTACTTTTATTTTTTAATTAATAAATATTAAGATCTTTCCTTTACTTTTTTATCTGTTACAACAAAAAGTAAAGAGGCGCTTCTAGCATTTCGAGGACATTTTTAGTAGGAAAAGGTTACGTTTGGGGGAAAAAAGTGGGGAGGGGGCAGGTCCCCCTGATACTACGCGCTGATATCCTTTTTTTTTTAAATATACATACATGTACAATACCAGTATCATGGAAGATTAGATACGTGTGGTAATTAAATAAAATATATAATGCAAATCTTAAATACTGTGTTGTTGATTTAATATATTGAACTTGATATCTGCAGGTTAACACTCGTAATGTTTTGAAGTCACTCATCACAATTTATGATTTACATTACTTGACAGAACTTTTTCGAGTCGTCTTGTTTTTGTTTCAATGGATTGACTCTGTTAGGGAAATTCAATACACATTTTCGCTAGAAAAATTCTTCTCAAAGGGTATAAAATGTAAGATGTAATATAATTTGTATCCTTTAATTAGCCATGTACGTGGCTGGATTTGTACAGGCTAAGGGTTGTCAATCATACATAAGTGTTGAATATTGAATCATGTTTTCGATAGTTAATTAAGAATACAGCCATTAATAACATACTTACGTGAAATAATCAACAGGTAGGCACCATTCTTCTAGGTTAATAACTATTCTTCAAATCTACAACTGTAATCTTCGGCAGTTCATTTGAATAACGGTTTCCAAGGTGATTATAAATCGAAGAAAAGTTGAAATATTTAAGAAATTCTGCAAATTCCGTGAACGTTTTCTGTAATTTTCATAGGGAGCGCAGATGACAACCAACACCAAATTTGGCATACAGTAAGAAGAAGTAATATTGCATACGTGTACCAAATATAAAATTGGTTGTTACATGCGCTGGTGTTGAAAATTACGATGAAATGTTCAATTTAATGCATTTTTTCTTATTTTTCATTGAACGCACTGTTTTTGGCGCGCTATAATGACGTCACAGTAAGTCATACGTCATTTTTTAATAGATGTGAATGAAGTACATAGCCTTGTCAGTTTATTGAACAACATTGATGCATGAACTATAGGAGATTAAAATATACGAAAATCCACGGCTATAACATGTAAATACCGCTCCTAGTTCTTTAATAGTTATATTTGTAAATTATTCCAAATATTGGTCGTGCGCCGACAGACCATATCGGCGTTCATATAAATAGTCCCAATATAATTAATATGAAGGATATATATTTAAGAATTCACAATTGTAAAGAACATTGAATGTATTATATCTATGCAAAATTTGGTTAGTATTGGCTACGTGTTAAAAAAATTACTAACATTGTCTACGACTTTTTGGGACAACCCTGGTATATTTACCCATTTTATACCAAAAAATGGACTTAAAATAAAAAAAATAAAATAAAAAACAATACATTTGCTTTGTTTTTCTGGTAAGCAAACAGTGAAATTGATTTGAAAACCCTTTTCGTGTATACTCACGCGTAGAAATATACACGGAGAAACGTGCGTTTACGTGACGTCACAATGAAGCTGCATGCAGCGACGTTAGTAAAAATGCAACGATATAGGGCAGCGAGAAATTCCAACATTTAGCATATTTTAGTCGCTTCCAAACATGGTAAATGTAAATATAAGGAATGTTTTTCAGTTTAGAGCATTATTGGTGTGAGAATCACACCGACTTGCACGTAGGCATTTTTTTCATGAAGCGCTAGCGCGCTTCATGAAATATGGGAAATATGCCTACGTGACAAGTCGGTGTGATTCACACACCAATAACTCCACAAAACTGAAAAACATTCCTTAAATAAATACACAATTATGTAAATACCTCGAAAAAATGTATTTATTGCTCTGATAAACAAAAACTAAAGTAATTATATAGAAAAAAAACATACAGCCCGGATTATTAAAATAAATGGGTTCGCTCTCTGGTCCCACTTAAGGTTTGATCGGCGTCCTCAACGGGTGCTCTACAGGTTCGATCGGGGTCAGAACATTATTTTGAACTTCTTTTATCAATATAACTTTTCAAAATATCTCGATATAAAGCGTTAAAAATTAGCATTATGGCGTTTTGTGGTCCCTAGTCATAAAATTCATAATGTGTAATTGTAGATTGCTGATAGAATATGTTTGCTTCAGTAATGTATAGCAAAATATTTACTGTAACAGAGCTATCGATTAAAGGCTTAGGGCTCTTTTTGAAGCCTACTTAGAGGAGTTGATCTCTTTTCTTGATTTGCATTAAGGCTCAAAGGATCTTGAACACTTTTTGTTCAGCAACTATTCCGAAAGTTGTTAATTTTTTTCTTTATATCTATTGGACCCTTCTAGGCTTCCTTATTCAGTGTGTGTTGCAACATGGATAGTTACTGTTGTGGTTACTGTTGTTACGCAATAGAGAAATTAATTTACTTTGGCCCTCATTATTTTAAACGCATGCGCAAATTATGGGTATGGAATACAGTAAGAAAGCACTGCCACTAATAAGAAGGTAAGTATTATATTTAGTTTAATTGAGTAATTTTGACCCTTATTATTATAAACGCATGCGCAGATTATAAGTATTAGATACAACAAGGGAGCACTGCCACTAAATAAGAAGGTAAGTATTATACATGTATATGTATAGTATAAGTAAAAACAGTAATATGTTCAACAAAATATTTCTTTTCCATGAAAAGTCACCCCGAGAAAATCCTTTGACTTATTTTGTGTTCGAGATGTACTTTGGAGTTTAAATCTATCTTTGTAACGACAAAAGGTCTATATTGAAGAACATGGCTGAAAATATGAATTAAAAGGCCAATGTTTATGGTGTCTGCATTTACAAAAAACCTTTCTTTAAGGGCGAAAACGTAAGTCTTTTTTAAATTTAAAAAAGCACCTCTTAGATTTAAAAAAAAAATACGGATTAATAAAATCTTAAAACACGATATTTGAAAGCAAAAACATATTTTTAAATATAATTATAGATTTATTTTCTGATAGAAATAAACCTAAACAATTTCTACTTTCCTATTTTCGACCATTGTCATCTTAGAGAGCTGGTCAATCTTTTGTACAGTTGTGTTTAAATTTTGTATTTACTCCCATGTTGGAGATTTCACCAATAAACACGACTTGTGGGCTCTAATACTGTTTGTTTTCCCTATCAATTCCCTCCATATGATTCGGAATTTCATTGATAGAGAACTTCAACTTTTAATGAAGAATAAACACTTTTGGCCTTATTGTGCCCTAAAAAATTCCATGTTCTTAAAGAGTTATGAAATTGGCTGTAACAAAAGTTGAGTAAATATATAGTGTATTAAAGAATATGTAATGAAGGAGGACCTTTCTGTAAATACGACATCATTGATTTGGCACATTTCTAAACTTAGTGCACAAAAGCTTTAGAATGATTCTGCGCTTATTTTCCTAAGAAAATGGTGCGTGCCACTGGCGCCTATTTCAATTTTCCGATAAATTATGGACAGTGCTTTGAAAAATCACATTTCTAAAAATTGTTGTCGGCTGCGGTGAAAGAGTATGCTTTCTGAAAGAAAATTCCACTGAAATTTGATGTCGTCTGCAACCTTTAAAAGACAATACGAGAAAATGTACAACTTTATGACGTCACAATTAGCATTTAGGAGGTCATATGAGAGAAACGATTTGTGTATTTTACTGCAAGGAATTCCTAGAAATCTGTAAAAATGGATTTTAATTCTTATATCACTTTCATATTTCAGAAAAATACAGGGCTTAACTTGTAGCGAAACTGTGGCTTGTTCTTCGAATGAGATGCTCATGACATCTACCTACTACGGAAATGTTATTGTAATGATATTGTATTATGTTTTCATAATTCTGCGATATATGGTCTGTGTCTCAATTGGCCCCTTAAAATGAATATCTTAATTTTACTTTATATATAGCTTTAATTTGAACAGTTATATATGCGACCTCTATTGGTCATTTTCATTCTGATCAAATGCCATTATTTTAGAAATATGTTATAGGTAATATGGTAAAAAGTTTATACATGCCTTAAAGCAAATCACACAAAAATAATATTCAATATTAATAGTTCCTTCATATGATAGATAAAAAAAATCGCTCGGATTATATGGAGAATAAAGTATAATTGAGTTATCCCCCTACACATTGAAAAAATGAAGCAAAAGACCACCCTTAACCAGAAAAAAAAATCAATTTCAGTTTGATTTGACTGCACTTCATTACATTTAGATAATTTTGGTTAAAGGTGGTCTTCATATTGAAAATGTTGAAAAAATGTAATTAATTTTCGTCTACAATTATTTCAAGATTCAACAATCTGTCTTAATTTTATCCATTTGATTACCACGATTTCGAGGCGTAGTAGTATGATTGCTAGATTGAAGACATAATGTTCGTGAGTTCGAGTATTACAGTCCGTGTTTCTTCTGTAAGATTTTTTTCTCTGTACATTTTTTTTAGCTCTACAGGTCGGAGACTAGAAGAGCTTATGCGATAGTAATGCATCCGGCGTCCGTCCGTCTAGCTGCCTGCCTGTCTGTCTGCAAACTTTTTTTTTTAAAATGTACTCCTCCTACAGTTTTGGTCTGATTTCAATATAACTTGGCACACAATTCCTACAGTGACTTCATCGTAAAAAGTTATCAAACCAGGATCTGTTATTTATCATACTGATTATTTGAAGGAATATTGATCAATCTTTCCATTTTTATCAAAGTGCGTTAATATGGTCGATATTAACGCACTTTGAAAAAAAATTATTTTTCTTTTCAAAGTGCGTTAGCTTGGGCCCAAATTTTAAAGCACTTTGAAATTTTTTTTCAAAGTGCGTAATTTTTCAAAGTGCATTGTAACAGTGCTCAGATTTCCGGATAGGTTCGTGTAATGAGATTTGAAAATACTGGTTAGTAAACTCGCAGGGCGAAAAGTGTCGAATTCCCGAGCATTGTTTTCTTATGTTTTATTTTAAGATAAAAAATGTAGGAGAGGATTTAAAATCAACAGGGCACAAAACAGAGACTCCCCATCCCTATCAAGAAATACAAATGCGGTGTATCCTTCAATTTTGTATGTCCTCAATAAACACAAGAACATGTTAATTGAATATAATCAGGAGCATTGAGGCTTGTCGTGAATAATAAGAAAACATTGATAGAACATACAAAGAATTGTGTAATCTTATAGCAAAGGAAATGGAGTGTAAGGTTCCAGAATATGACTGGTCTAAAAGTTCACGTAAAAAATTCCGTACACAAAAACCTGACTGGAATAATGAAATAACTGATATATGGTGTACCATGAGGGATAAAGAAAAAGTATAAGATACAAAAAAGAAAAACACGCATTAAAACACAGAGCATTTGATGAATATAAGAAAGCTCAACAAGACCTAGACAGACGAATGCGATTCTTTCAACGTAAATACAACCTGGACCTAGCTATTAATCTTGAACGCTTTTCGTCAATAAATCCGAAACGATTCTGGGAAGAACTTAAATCTCTCGGACCTTTAAAAGGAAAAATAAAATTCCGAAAGAATGTTATACAGTTGACGGGGATATTTCTACTGTAAACTTTTGAACAAAATGTATGGAAATCGGAATTCTCTAATTTATACAATCCTCTCCTAACAGGCACTGTTTGCAACGACACCTTTCTCCAACGAGTAGAATAAGTCAACTTTATGGAAAGTAACATGCTTGACCCTTTGAGAGAACATAATCCTCAACTAAATCGATATATAGAACTCTGGGACCTCAAAGATGTCATCCTGAAATCTAAAAACGGAAAATCCCCTGGTGTTGACAAAATCCCGTATGAAGTTTTGAAATATAATTGTGTTATAGAAGTTATTCATAGATTATTTATGTTATGTTTTGAGTTAAATATTATACCTTCCAAATGGCGCCATGATATCACATGTCCTATTTGAAAGACTCTAACAGTGATCCAAGAGTACCACTTAATTATAAAGGAATTAGCTTATTATCAACCATTTATAAAATGTACAGCTCGGTTCTAAACAATAGGTTAATATCCTATCTGGAGGATAACATTTTGCTGGTTGATGAACAAAATGGATTTAGACGTGAACGCTCATGTGCGGACCACGTATTCACACTCAATAGTATTATACAGAATAGAAAAGAAACATTTGTGATATTCATCGACATATAAAAAGCTTTTGATACAGTGGATCGCGACCTCTTAAAATTTTCACTTATACGTAATGGAATAGACGGAGATTTCTACAATGCAATAAAAACTATATATGGAAATATATCACATGAAAGGATAAACGACATAAGCACAAATTGGTTTCAAAGCTCAACTGGGGTTTGTCAGGGAGACAATCTATCTCTCTTTGCTCTCTTATCGATGACCTTGCAAAGGAAATTAGAAATATGAACAAAGGCGTACCGATAGGAGTCATAAATTTAAGTATATTGCAGTATGCTGATGATATTGCACTTCTTCGATTCTTCAGATAATATGCAGAAAATTTTGGATACTGTGTTCACATGGTGTAAAAAATCGCGCTTGCGTATAAATATAAAAATATAGGAGTAATGCATATCCGTAAACGAGGATCCCGCAGTGATTTCCAGTTTTAACGCTACGATAATATTCCACAATACTGTTCGGATTACAAATACCTTGGTATTATATTTCAGGAAAAGCTTAGTTTCCAAAATAATTACGATACTTTCTCAAAAGCAAGTGGACGTGCTTTCGGAAGGATCGTTTCCAGAATTCGTTCATATAAAGATATAGGGATTTCAACTTTCGGAAAACTTTTTCTGAATTGTGTAGCAGCAGGTCTGGACTATTGCAATGAAATTATGGGTCTTTGAAACAATCACTGCATTGAGATGGTACAGAATCGCACACTACAATACTATTTCAGGGTACACAGATTTAAACCGATACCAAGACTATATGGTGAATTCTGTTGGAAGCTGCCTTTCCATAGACACTGTATTAACGCTAAACGACACTGGAATCTTTTAAGGACGATGGTGGACAAACGCATAACAAAACATGTTTTCTTGTGGGAACTAAATCAATGTAATAAATATAGCTTGACGTCGCAAATTAAATCTCTATTTGAATCGGTGAATTCTGAACATGTTCATCATAGGTTATATAATAAATATTTGATAGAGTTGAATTTGAAAGGAGATCACTTTTAAATTATGAGAATGAATGGCTAGTAAAAATAAAACAACTACCTAAATTACGTATGTATAAAGATTTTAAAACAGATTCTAATACTGAAAACTACCCAGAAATGAATATTCCAAAATTTCAAAGATCTATTCTTGCTCAATTTAGATGGGGAATTTTACCAATTAGAGTTAAAACTGGAAGATATGAAGGAGAATCATTAGAAGATAGGTTTTGAAATTTTCGTTCTTAAGAAGAAATAGAAGACGAGCACCACTTTATGTTAAATTGTACAGAATATTCAAGATTCAGATCAGATTTCTTTACTAGTATTAGATGTAACCCAACTTTGTCTATGTCAGATTAAGAGAGTGTAAATTTTCTTTTGACAAATATTCCTAGGCAGACCTCAAAATACTTTTACCTTTCATACATGCACAGGCAATCTCTGTTTTACAAAATAAAACGCCATGTGCAATATTTGTGAATATATTTTTCATATATTTTGTTCAAAGTGACATATGGGTCCGATGGGCCCATTGTTTGGATATTAATTTATTAGACGTTTTTTATTGAAACTGTATAACACATGGCACTATAATAAACAATTTACTTACTTACTGTATAATAAAACATTTATGGATAACTTTGGTGTTGAATTCGCCCCGGTCAACATTTGCATTTTTTGGTGAATAACAAACCACAATCAACACTAAAAGAGGTTATGATTATTCAGTTTTAAGGGCTGATCAGCTATTATGATGTGATGCATATCGCATATGAATATGTATTTATTCCTAATTACATTGTATGTAAAAGCTGAATACAGACAAGTAAAACTGAGTTCACATATTTCATAATTTATTTGTAGGGAGAAAAGGTATTTCCAAAGAATTAAGAACACCAATAATGAAATCAAAAGGAGTGTTAATAACCTTTTCTATTGTCCTGGTATGTATATTTTATATATGTTGATATTATTTGCTTGTCTATATACTCGTATATTATCAATAATAATGATAATATTATAAAACAAAATCAATGTGTGCTTGAGTAACACATTTTACACTGCATGATAATACGCTTTGATAACAAGAATTTATAAGTTTGTTAAATACAAAGGAGGTAAATCAAAGATTTTTTTTTTACCAAAAAATTTAAAAAAAAAAAAAAAAAAAAAAAAAAAAAAAAATAAGTTCGCGTACCGATCAATTTGACCAAAATTTTTAGTAAATAAAAGAATACGTTATACCTATATTAACACAAGGAGTGCAACCGTTGTCAGCGACGCCATAACGTGACGTCATGGGTGGTCAATTTACCCAAATGGAAAAAAATACACAATTAACTAGAGAAAAAGACATTACACTGTACCTTTAATATCTATATTGTCATTTAGATTAGCATTTCAGGCTGTTTTGTTCATTTTTGGGTTAGTGGAGACGTCACGTAATGGCGACGTGGACAACGGATATTTTAGCAGAGTTGTGTAGAAACTTCACCGATGTTGTTGTAAATCATGCGTTTGATACCATGTGCATTAAGAGGCATATAAAGAATGTCCCTTCCAAAATGATTGGTTTGTGTAATATATAATTTTCGATTGAAGATTAATTGTGCAACAGCCTTGATATAAAGCGAGGGGTCCCATTTTGACTTAAAACGGGTTACACTTCTTGTGTTATTATTATAGGTTACTTATTTTTTATTTACTGAAAATTTCGGTACTATTGATAGGTACGCGAACTCCTGTGAAAAACATTAACGAACTTTGTTTACAAACGAAGAATTTTTTGTTTTGTTTCTCCTTTGTAAATCAACGATCTTAAATTTTCCGCTGATCATTAGAATTACCTTAGTGAGAACAGAAAACATTAAAATTGGTTTTAAAATGTTCAGTTGAATCTGGATCCACCCTAACAAAAAAAATACTACAGTTAACTATAATTAACTATATTAAATCAAAGTGTCAAAGTTTTTCGCCAAAGTTTTTCAAAGTGTCAAAGTTTCCAACAATCTATTGGAATTGCGCTCCGCTTTTAGCAGACTTATTTTTATATTCATATGAAGCAGAATTTATGCAAAATCTTATGCGTGAAAAGAAGAAAACACTTGCTGTGGCCTTCAACTCGACATTTAGATATATCGACGACGTATTGTCAATTAATAATGAAAATTTCCATTCCTACGTTGATACGATATATCCTGGTGAGCTTGAGATAAAAGATACCAAAAAGTCTGAGACTTCTGCTTCATACTTTGATATTTTACTTGAAAAAGACACTAATGGTAATCTAACAACCAAGCTATATGATAAACTTGATGAGTTTAAGTTTTCTATCGTCAACTCCCCTTACCTACGCAGCAATATACATGTACCTTCATCACCTGCATACGGAGTATAATATTATATATCTCAGTTGATTCAATACGCAAGAACATGCTCTACGTATGAACAAAAACGAGGTAAATTATTGACAAGCAAGTTGATGAAGCAAGAATAACAATAGTCTCGTTCGTCCGTCAACATTTCGTAAATTCTATGGTCGATACAATGACCTTGTCAGCAAATACAATTTATAATTGAGTCAAATGCTGACTGACGTTTTTTTATACAAATTGTTAGTCTATTATTTATACACTGAATTGACGAAGGATTTTTTCCGTTATTTCCTGATCATGACAACGAGCGCACGCAGGTGTGACCGGTCAGCAGGGGATGCTCACTCCTCCATGACACCTGATGCCACCTCTGATGTTTCAGAGGTCTGTGTTTGCTCTGCTCTTATTTTGTATATTGTTTAATGGACGTTGAGATTGAATACTGTTCGTTATCTCCATATCCTTCTTTCGCCAAAGTTTTTCAAAGTGTGAAAGTTTTCCTCAAAGTTTTTCAAAGTGTCAAAGTTATCACTAAAGTAATTCAAAGTTTTCGAAGTGTCAAAGTTATAAGTATAGTTAACTATAGTTAACTTTAGTATTTTTTGTTAGGGCATGTTCCTTTAAATTTTAGACAAAATATTATCTCATATCTTATTTAAAAATATCGTTTTCACAATGCGACTCTATAGGAGTTAACAATTCTCGAGAGAGAGGTTAAGGTAGAATTATTCTCATGTTTCTTTTATCAAAGAATTAATGGAATTTTCACATAATCAAGAAGTCAATATCACTAATTGGTAGTATCAGTGAGATTAAGTTGGACCTTGTATAGTAGAGGCAAGGTAAATTCAAGGTCAATAGCTTTTCCCTGGACATTAAGAATAAATTATGATAACTGTTGGCAGTCATGAGATCCCTACTTCCATTTTAAAAGATTGAATTTTTGTCTTTCATAAAACGAAACTACCATATAGGGTCTACAAGATGATATCACTTAAATGACATAAATAATTCAAATAAAATGAACATTGGCTAATCCAAATTTTCTCTAATTTTCTTAATTTTTTTGAAGAACTTATAAGTTATTTTTTCTGCTTCATATATTTAGTTATTTCTTATTTTCACAGAAAATAAAGTTTTCAAATAAAGAAACAAAATGATACAAAAAAAAAATGAAGATTACTAAAAGTAGAAAACAAATACAAGATTTTTGGCTAAAATCTGTTTAGATTGGAAGTTTTTAAAAACTTATATACATGTTGTTCTTGTTTGATTGAAATATCATATCGATTTGATACATTTTGAAACTTCTGTTCCTTATTAATAATTTGACTTACATTCAAACAATCAAGTCTTTAATTGTATAATAATGATAACTAAATTCCTCGTACTAAATTCCTTTTTACTGGTCTACCCTTGTATATTTAAAAAATACAATAATTTAGTAGTAAACAACCTTGAAATTTGCAAAAACATAACTTTTTTGTTATTTTTGTCCATAAATATTTGTTCACCCAGTGAAACACAAAAAGTTTTTGTATAAATTTGTGAAATGACTGTCCATATTACATGTAAGTTTTGTTTGGGTGATGTTTGAAATATATTTTCTGTTTTAAGTTGATTTCTATGGTAACCTCCCCCCCGCCCAGAGTTTACTAAAATGTTAAAATTATCTTTTTTTGGTGTTCCAAGACAATTAATGTTTTATGTTTTATGAAAATCAATTTAAATATCGATAAAAAATACTGCAAAATCGTTTAAATATGTTAACTTTTAAAAATTGATTTGGAGGTAGGCGGGAGCCAAATCGATCGCGCTTTTTTTCGTCAGACACCCTGTCATATTCAGTATATTATTAAGATAAACTGAAGTTTCGACTTGTACATTTCCATTATGCATTGCGGCGGATGTTGGGGTCAAGCGAGGTCAGGGGTAAAACATGGCGAAGCGTCATTAGAGACTCGATATCCATGACGTAATGCAAAACTGTACACTTAACTGGAATTGATCATAACATACTTCATTGGGGCCTACTGTAGATCTCTTAGAAGTTGTCAAAGCTTATAAATGCATATATTTATAAAGGTACTTTAAACATTCTACATCTGTACATGTCAGTGTAATTATGAACCAAAGATATCTCCAATTAAAAAGAATGCATGCAGGATGGTGTTCTTCATATGCTAGAATTGATTAAGATTACAGGTACATTCAGAGCTTTAAGCCAATTAAAAACAGCTGTGATCAATGTCAAAACAGTTAAATCAAACAAATGACAAAACGCTGATACCATTATATTGCGTGCAAATATTGCTATCAATCCTAGCGATATTTCGACATAGTTCAAAAACACAGCTGTTTTCAGAGAAAACCTCTGGTTAAACACAGCTTTGGAGTACTCAGAAGCATCTTAAATCTTTGTAAACATTGAACATTTTATTACTGGTACACGTAACTGTTGAACTTGTGTTGAATATATCATCCCTCTCCTTGCAAGAAAATGCAACCTGAACTGACTTAATAAACCTCTTGCACGTAGAAAATAAAACAACGAGCAGATTCGAAACAGGATATACTTCGATGATTATGGACTGTTTAGAAGGGAGACATGATTATTTATTTTCTTTCCCAAATAATTAAGTATTGAAATAACAATTTATCGAAATTAAATAATATGCCTAAATTATCTAATGGAGTCTAATACCAAGGATTCACATACTCGCTAGCAATGTTTACTCTTCAGCGCCGGTGTAACGACGAAAAGTGACCCCCGTAAAATATTGACCGAGGGTCATTTTTCTACGTAGAAATTTGACCCCCTGATCAATATTCTACGTAGAAAAATGACCACTTTTTCTGTAGAAATCGTGGCCTTGGGGTCATATTTCTCCGTGTGCATTGTAGAAAATTGACCCCGTAGAATAATGAACCCTGTCATTTTTGATGCCAAAACAATTCATTTTAGAAGGAATATTCTCATTAGGCATATGCAAGCGGGTAATATCAAGTTGACCTATACTTTGAAGTGTTTAAAATTTCTGAAAGATTTTAAGCTAAAATAACGAAATCAAAGCGATAGAATACCTTGTATTAATGATACAAACTGTTTATCCCCACTAGAGGAAAACAGTATCAAAATGTTCTAACCCAAGGCTATAAGAGCAAAGATACGAGAATTCATAGAAACTTTAGTTAGATTTTATACCTGTCCAGTAATTTTACACAAGAAAATAAGTTTCCACTGTTGCCATTTTAATTTAAAGAAAGGGGGTATTTCCAAACTTCCGCCAGAGTTTGTTTGTACCAAACCAAATCTCAAATCTCTGTGTGCGGAGAGGCAGAGGACTATGGGTAGTATGGGTCATTTCTAGCTGACAGGTATGGTGTCAGAAAGAAAAGTTTCCGTTATTAATCAATAATGAATCTTTTTGATTTTACCCTGGATACATATAATTTTTCAAAAGTTTAACGTTTTTGTCCCTATTTTTAAAATTGGCACGAAAAAGGGTTCCAACATCGCAAAATCGTATTAAAATATTTGATTTTCTATGAATGAAGTTCCAAACTTCTTATAAAAAATGATTTAAATTGTAAAAATAAGTACATGTACTAAATTAAATTGCCTCTGACCTTTATGTATGATACTAGGAAAACAAAAAGTGGTTAGCTCAAAACCTGTAAAATGTCTTTTGTCGTTTGCTAGTGTTAACAAAATAGGGATTGAAGCACAAAACATGATTAACTAAAACAATAATAAGTTCCCATCTTTCCAAAAAAGACACATGTAGTATCGTATTCCCGTTCTATCATGTACATAAAAATACTTATGGTGATTTTAGGAGTTTTTTACCAATAGAAAAAAATTAGATGATGAAAAAGTTTTTTATTCTACATTATTATCCTTCAGATTTATACAGTCAATCTGATTGGTTTAGAGCAGGTCACGTGCAGGGAGACAACTCAAGTTGTCACCCTCATGCTCAGGGAGACAACTGTTATTTCCCTTCAGATGACAATGAAATAGTGTGAGCGCTAGCGATCATGCAGGGTTACAACTGTGTTGTCACCCTTTGAATAGAACTACAGTGAATTAAGCGAGATAACTCCTATTAAATACAATGGCTAAATATGCGGGATCGGTAAACAATAAATTCTAACGATGATGTCAAAGTTGTCTGTTGACATATTTTGAAAGTATGGAATCGGAATAGAGTAGAAGAAATTAAGAGGTTTGATTATCGTAGGATACTATTTTCCACTCTATCTAATTAATAATTGTATATATTCTTCAGGATAATAAAACAATTATGGACTGTTTAGAAGGGAAACATCACCAGTTATCAGGTCTGAGTAGAGTTGTCACCCTCGGGTGCAAGCGCCCTCGGGTGACAACCCTACTCAGACCTGATAACTGGTGATGTCTCCCTTCTAAACAGTCCATAATTGTATATTATATACTTATGCCCCCGTAAACGAAATTTCCGATGTTATGCCCCCGTAAACGAAGTTACTGGGGTATATAGCATTTTACCTGCCCGCTTGTCTGTTTGTATATTTGTCCACAAAACTTGAAAATTGCCCATGCCCATGACTGGGTAAGACTATGGCTTTCATGTTTCACAAGTGTATTTTTGTGACAAGACCTTTTTGTGTACAATCAAATTTGACCTTTTAATATTGACCGTGGAGTTTGATACACTTTTACACAAGGAGAATATGGAGATATTAACTAACAGTATTAAATATCAAAGTCCATAAAACAATACAAAATATAAAGGAGCAGAGCAAACACGAACCTCCGAAACATCAGAGATGGAATCAGGTGCCATGGAGGAATGAGCATCCCCTGCTGACCGGTCAAACCTGCCATGTTCTCCCTGTCACGACTGGGAAATAACAGAAAACCCCTCCTTAAACTCGATGCACAAATAATGGACTAAGAAAAAACACGAAAAACATTAGTTAGCATTTGTTCCCAATTGATAAATTGCATTTGCTGACAATGTCATTGTGTCTACCATAGAATTAACGAAATGTTGACTTCAAACGAGACTGTCGATATTCTTGTCATTTATTTCATTAACTTGCTTGTCAATAATTTACTTCGTTTTAGAAATTGTTCATATAAAGAGCATGCTCTTGCGTATAGAATCAACCGAGATATATACACTCCGTTTGCAGGTGATTAAGGTAAATCGCTGCATAAGCAAAGGAATTTGACAATAGAAAAGTTTGTCATCACATTTATCATTAAGCCTAGTTGTTAGATTACCATTAACGTCTTTTTTCAAGTAATTTTTTTTCAAGTAAAATATCCATGTGTGAGACAGATGTGTCAGACTCTATGGTATCTTTCACCTCAAGCTAGCTCACAAGGATATATCGTATCGACGTAGGACTGAAAATTACCATTGTTAATTAACAATGCGTCGTCGATATATCAATGTCTTATTGAAGGCCACAGGAAGTATTTTCTTCTTTTCACGAAATAGACGTCGCACAAATTCTGTTTCATGTGAATATAAAAATAGATTTACTTATAACAGAGTGCAATTGGTACCAATGAGAATTCCAATTAATTGTCGGAATATCTGGTCTTAAAAAGAAAAAAAAAATAGATATTGTCGATCAGTAACTCAAGCATCTCTTTTACGTCAACTTCAGAGTACTTATGTGTGCAATGTGTTTTAACAAAATAGTTTTGCAAATGACCAATAACCATTGTAAATTTACAAGTTCCGTTTTATTCAAAAAGCAGCTTTCAATGAAATAAAAAATCCTGGTTCACACCACTTTTTGAATATATTGTTGCGCAGTACACTAAGAGTTCTACAATCAATACTTTAGCGCGGAGTACAAAAGAGATTTGAATGAACATTTACTGGAACTCGCAATGTGTCTTTGTTTGGAACCCAATATATTTAGGGTAATTCAAATTCATTTTTGCTCTGTGGAATATTTAAAATATTTAAAACTCGCCTACAATTTTGAAGAATTTCTTCCTTAGAGAGGGAAGTATAAGTATAAGTATAATTACTACTCGTAGAATTAAATCTTAAAAGTTCTTCTAAAATACAATTAATGAGATTTACAATGAGACAATATTGCTACCTGCTTTGTCGACAAGGACCAGTACTTACTGATCATAATTATTATCTATTTTTTTTCACTTCTGGATTATTGAACACAGAATGAATGATGGTTTTCATATTACTCCTCAATCTTTGAATACGCGGCGTTAACATGGATCTGATACATTTAATCCATTGTGAAACCAGAAGTCTCTGTCGAGACTGAAGCTCTACTGGTTTGTACTTATAGCAAAGGAATAGAAAAGTACTTAAGCAGTTGCAATTCGAAACTTTACAACAGATATATATGCAAGTTTAAAGGTAAGAGCCAAGGGAATTGAATTTATATAGTTAAACAATGTTGCTTCCGATGTTTCGGAGGTCCGTGTTTGCTCTGCTCCTATTTTGTATTGTTTGATGGACTTTGATATTGAATACTGTTCGGTATATCCATATCCCTTTTTCTTGCTTCTGTGCTATTTTTTTTATCTTGCAAGAATTTTCAAAGATTATAGTTATCAGAAACGTATCATGCTATTTTCGGAATAAAACCTTTGAATGATATATATATATATATATATATATATATATATATATATATATATATATATATATATATATATATATATATATATATATATAATCATAAATTTTGCTCCTCGATGAATAAATATTCATTGGGATTCTGCAAGCAAAAAATACACCCATACCAGATACATGCATTGGTTGTGATGCTACGTTTAAGATTTCAATTGAATATAAGTTGGAAAGGATTAGATTACATAAACAAAATCCCCCCTACTTGGATTTGAAAGTATGAAAAAATCAGGAGACACATATACAAGGTTTTATTGTATAAAATATATGGGGGTCTAATTTCTATGAGGGTCATTTTTCAACGTGTGTGAAGTCGTAGAATTAATGGTTTGGAATGTTATTCTACAGTCGAAAAATGACTCTACTTGTCGTAGAATATTGACCGGTGTAACCGTGAAAACTGTCGCTAGTGCTCAGTGTCGCTCTTAATAGAATATATAGGGAAAAGAGCGACACTGAGCACTGGCTTCTGCGCATGCCTAGGGATTTCGGTCGCTTCAAATCGAAGCGGTGTCCCACTGAATTTAATTCCATGGTAAAAGTATCCAAAGTCGTAGATTTTTATGTTTTCTTTGTTTATTTTAATCGTAAAAGAAGGCAAGACAAATAAAATTTTAAAATTTTAGAACTTTTCATTTTTTTTTTTACCTCGTATAGAATTATTAAATGATCTTTTAAATTTCTATATTATAGAGAATAAACGGCTACACATTTAATCGCGGTAAATTGAACAGATACTTGTATTTAAAAAAAGAAGAAAAAACATGCCACAGTCCCTCAGTCATTTCTTAATAGGTGTGAACCACGCCGTGGGCGTTATCTCAGACAGGTGTCAAAAATTACCTGTATGTTAATAACTAACAAACACAGCTCCCCATGGTCGATTGATAATTTGATACCAATTAAAGGTGTGAACGGAGGTGAACCGAGAACTGAAGACTAGTAACGAACCTTAAATATCTGTAATTTATCAAAATATAAGTTGAAAAAATATATATATATAAGTTCTATCAGTTTTTATTTAACAGATAAATAACGAGAAACACGCATAATTATGAAGAATGAGAATCAGTGCTGAGTGTCGCTCTTCAAAATGGCACTTTCATATTTTCTCACACCTGTCTTGTATATCCTCTAAAAAACAAATATACAATAAAATTTCTCGCCGGTTTCAGTTGATATAGATGATTTAGGTATAACTTAAGAATTCTAGAAGAAAAAAATGTAGAAAATAATTATTTTGAATTAGTTACGAGCATCAGGGAAAACTGTCGCTCTTCAAAATGGTACTTTCCTATTTTCTCACACCTGACTTACATGTATATATCGTCTGTAAAACAGGTATACAGTAAAATTTCCAGCCGGTTTCAGTTGATATAGATGGTTTAGGTATAATTTAAGAATTCTAGAAGAAGAAATCGTAGAAAATAATTATTTTGAAATAGTTATGAGCGTCAGTGCTGAGTGTCGCTCTTCAAAATGACAGTTTCCTATTTTCTCACACCTATTTTCTCACACCTGTCTTGTATATCCTCTGTAAAACAGGTATACAGTAAAATTTTAAGCCGGTTTCAGTTGATATAGATGATTTAGGTATGATTTAATAATTCTAGAGGAAAAAATCGTAGAAAATAATTATTTTGAATTAGTTACGAGCATCAGGGAAAACTGTCGCTCTCTAAAATGGCAGTTTCCTATTTTCTCACACCTGACTTATATATCGTCTATAAAACAGGTATACAGTAAAATTTTAAGCCGGTTTCAGTTGATATAGATGATTTAGGTATGATTTAATAATTCTAGAGGAAAAAATCGTAGAAAATAATTATTTTGAATTAGTTACGAGCATCAGGGAAAACTGTCGCTCTCTAAAATGGCAGTTTCCTATTTTCTCACACCTGACTTATATATCGTCTATAAAACAGGTATACAGTAAAATTTTAAGCCGGTTTCAGTTGATATAGATGATTTAGGTATGATTTAATAATTCTAGAGGAAAAAAATTCTAGAAAATAATTATTTTGAATTAGTTACGAGCATCAGGGAAAACTGTCGCTCCCTAAAATGGCAGTTTCCTATTTTCTCTCACCTGACTTATATATCGTCTATAAAACAGGTAAAACAGGTATACAGTAAAATTTTAAGCCAGTTTCACTTGATATAGATGGTTTAGGTATAATTTAATAATTCTAGAAGGAAAAAATCGTAAAAATAATTATTTTGAATTAGTTACGAGCATCAGGGAAAACTGTCGCTCTCTAAAATGGCAGTTTCCTATTTTCTCACACCTGACTTATATATCGTCTATAAAACAGGTATACAGTAAAATTTTAAGCCGGTTTCAGTTGATATAGACGATTTAGGTATGATTTAATAATTCTAGAGGAAAAAATCGTAGAAAATAATTATTTTGAATTAGTTACGAGCATCAGGGAAAACTGTCGCTCTCTAAAATGGCAGTTTCCTATTTTCTCACACCTG
The DNA here is from genome assembly GCF_032062105.1 of Saccostrea cuccullata. Classification (NCBI taxonomy): domain Eukaryota; kingdom Metazoa; phylum Mollusca; class Bivalvia; order Ostreida; family Ostreidae; genus Saccostrea; species Saccostrea cuccullata. The sequence goes on along the minus strand of NW_026929567.1, from coordinate 257,966 downwards.
ACTTATATATCGTCTATAAAACAGGTATACAGTAAAATTTTAAGCCGGTTTTAGTTGATATAGATGGTTTAGGTATGATTTCATAATTCTAGAGGAAAAAATCGTAGAAAATAATTATTTTGAATTAGTTACGAGCATCAGGGAAAACTGTCGCTCTCTAAAATGGCAGTTTCCTATTTTCTCACACCTGACTTATATATCGTCTATAAAACAGGTATACAGTAAAATTTTAAGCCGGTTTCAGTTGATATAGATGATTTAGGTAGGATTTAATAATTCTAGAGGAAAAAATCGTAGAAAATAATTATTTTGAATTAGTTACGAGCATCAGGGAAAACTGTCGCTCTCTAAAATGGCAGTTTCCTATTTTCTCACACCTGACTTATATATCGTCTATAAAACAGGTATACAGTAAAATTTTAAGCCGGTTTTAGTTGATATAGATAATTTAGGTATGATTTAATAATTCTAGAGGAAAAAATCGTAGAAAATAATTATTTTGAATTAGTTACGAGCATCAGGGAAAACTGTCGCTCTCTAAAATGGCAGTTTCCTATTTTCTCACACCTGACTTATATATCGTCTATAAAACAGGTATACAGTAAAATTTTAAGCCGGTTTCAGTTGATATAGATGATTTAGGTATGATTTAATAATTCTAGAGGAAAAAATCGTAGAAAATAATTATTTTGAATTAGTTACGAGCATCAGGGAAAACTGTCGCTCTCTAAAATGGCAGTTTCCTATTTTCTCACACCTGACTTATATATCGTCTATAAAACAGGTATACAGTAAAATTTTAAGCCGGTTTCAGTTGATATAGATGATTTAGGTAGGATTTAATAATTCTAGAGGAAAAAATCGTAGAAAATAATTATTTTGAATTAGTTACGAGCATCAGGGAAAACTGTCGCTCTCTAAAATGGCAGTTTCCTATTTTCTCACACCTGACTTATATATCGTCTATAAAACAGGTATACAGTAAAATTTTAAGCCGGTTTCAGTTGATATAGATGATTTAGGTATGATTTAATAATTCTAGAGGAAAAAATCCTAGAAAATAATTATTTTGAATTAGTTACGAGCATCAGGGAAAACTGTCGCTCCCTAAAATGGCAGTTTCCTCTTTTCTCACGCCTGACTTATATATCGTCTATAAAACAGGCATACAGTAAAAATTTTAAGCCGGTTTCAGTTGATATAGACGATTTAGGTATAATTTAAGAATTCTAAAGGAAAAAATCGTAGAAAATAATTATTTTGAATTAGTTACGAGAATCAGGGAAAACTGTCGCTCCCTAAAATGGCAGTTTCCTATTTTCTCACACCTGACTTATATATCGTCTATAAAACAGGTATACAGTAAAATTTTAAGCCGGTTTCAGTTGATATAGATGATTTAGGTATGATTTAATAATTCTAGAGGAAAAAATCGTAGAAAATAATTATTTTGAATTAGTTACGAGCATCAGGGAAAACTGTCGCTCTCTAAAATGGCAGTTTCCTATTTTCTCACACCTGACTTATATATCGTCTATAAAACAGGTATACAGTAAAATTTTAAGCCGGTTTTAGTTGATATAGATGGTTTAGGTATGATTTCATAATTCTAGAGGAAAAAATCGTAGAAAATAATTATTTTGAATTAGTTACGAGCATCAGGGAAAACTGTCGCTCTCTAAAATGGCAGTTTCCTATTTTCTCACACCTGACTTATATATCGTCTATAAAACAGGTATACAGTAAAATTTTAAGCCGGTTTCAGTTGATATAGATGATTTAGGTAGGATTTAATAATTCTAGAGGAAAAAATCGTAGAAAATAATTATTTTGAATTAGTTACGAGCATCAGGGAAAACTGTCGCTCTCTAAAATGGCAGTTTCCTATTTTCTCACACCTGACTTATATATCGTCTATAAAACAGGTATACAGTAAAATTTTAAGCTGGTTTCAGTTGATATAGATGATTTAGGTATGATTTAATAATTCTAGAGGAAAAAATCGTAAAAATATAATTATTTTGAATTAGTTACGAGCATCAGGGAAAACTGTCGCTCCCTAAAATGGCAGTTTCCTATTTTCTCACACCTGACTTATATATCGTCTATAAAACAGGTATACAGTAAAATTTTAAGCCGGTTTCAGTTGATATAGATGATTTAGGTATGATTTAATAATTCTAGAGGAAAAAATCGTAGAAAATAATTATTTTGAATTAGTTACGAGCATCAGGGAAAACTGTCGCTCTCTAAAATGGCAGTTTCCTATTTTCTCACACCTGACTTATATATCGTCTATAAAACAGGTATACAGTAAAATTTTAAGCCGGTTTTAGTTGATATAGATGGTTTAGGTATAATTTAAGAATTCTAGAGGAAAAAATGTAAAAATAATTATTTTGAAATAGTTATGAGCATCAGTGAAAACTGTCGCTCTCTAAAATGGCAGTTTCCTATTTTCTCACACCTGACTTATATATCGTCTATAAAACAGGTATACAGTAAAATTTTAAGCCGGTTTCAGTTGATATAGATGATTTAGGTAGGATTTAATAATTCTAGAGGAAAAAAATCGTAGAAAATAATTATTTTGAATTAGTTACGAGCATCAGGGAAAACTGTCGCTCTCTAAAATGGCAGTTTCCTATTTTCTCACACCTGACTTATATATCGTCTATAAAACAGGTATACAGTAAAATTTTAAGCCGGTTTCAGTTGATATAGATGGTTTAGGTATAATTTAATAATTCTAGAGGAAAAAATCGTCTCTCTAAAATGGCAGTTTCCTAAAAATAATTATTTTGAAATAGTTATGAGCATCAGTGCTGAGTGAATTAGTCGCTCTTCAAAATGGCAGTTTCCTATTTTCTCACACCTGACATATATCGTCTATAAAACAGGTATACAGTAAAATTTTAAGCTGGTTTCAGTTGATATAGATGATTTAGGTATGATTTAATAATTCTAGAGGAAAAAATCCTAGAAAATAATTATTTTGAATTAGTTATGAGCATCAGGGAGAAGTGTCGCTCTTCAAAATGGCAGTTTCATATTTAGGGGAATTTCAGACTTTGCACACCGGCGTTATAATACACAAAATAATTCAGCTGATCATCTTGATAAATTACATTTCCCAAGCTTTCTTGGAAGGAAAGATATATTCCTTATCAACAGATTTGAGGCCCAGTTCAGTAAATCTGCACAATTTTTAAGCAAATCTGCAAATTAGGGAACTTGTAATTTTTCTGCACTACTTTCTTCTCCTACCGATTCTAAAAATAATAAGTGGGATATAGTACACAACATACTGGTATTCCTAGGCATGTGAATTATTGATACTTGTATTATATAATTTAATGTTATATCATTTCAAACCCGGTATTCTTCCCGTTTCATTTATTGAGTTGCATTCCTGATATATATCTTACTATATTGATATCGATTATTTTTATTGAATATAAATTTAATACCTTGTAAAATGAACGATGTATCGTCTGCAGCGTGTTGTAGGATTTTTATTCTCTAAGCACGAGTTCTTTAGTATTTAGCATATTAATTCTGGCGAATTGTGAATCTTTTTCGACATTGTTTCCACTATAAATAAATGGAGCAGTGTTGAGACTGGACACCCTTGTGTCATTTTGCATTTCTGCCCATCTGTTACACTTTCTTTCGAACTTGTGCTGACATTTTACATAGCCATTCCCTATACATGTACGGCCTGAAGATTATTTTAAGACAGATATAATGCATTCCAGTAAAATGCATTATTTTTATTTTGAATCTGTGTTCCTCTAAAAATTGACGCTTTCTAAATATGCTGCATCTGAATCTTGCACACTAGTAGCATAAGAAGAAAAATTGGCGACCGGTAAAGCAGGTGTACCCCAGTCTTCAATTGCAAGAGGTTTTAATGTTACGCACAGCACCATATGTTACGCACAGCAACTATAAAATATAAAAATGCAACACCAAATTAAATGTTCGCAAAAATACGAGATACCATCAGCAGCAAAGAATTACTTCAGACATTTACTAGTACGTAAAAGTGAATGTAAACTGTGACGTCATCTACAGCATGAATTATCCCTAAACTGCAAAGACCATCTAACAATACCCTTTTCAACTGACTGAGACTTATTGCAAAAGGATTATCCATGCCAGTGTTCTGGTCCAACAGCACCCCATGCAAATATCTACTTCAAAGATATCAGATCAATGGAGTATGACCACAGCATCACCATTGAACATTTTGGTGTAGCTAGTCCCAGAATGTTTATCAGAGAGCCTGTTATTGAAGTGCTAGGGTTTTGTAATGAACATTAGACAGAAAACTGCCTCCAGGACGTTAAAAAAGGTGTGGTGGTAGTTTAGTGGAATGAAAAACGGTATTACACAAGAGTAAGACTGATTTGGTTCGTATTTAAAGGTCTTTGATGGTAAAAGGTACTCTAACTATGTTCTACCTGAACACACCTATTCAATTTTGCAATGACAACCTCATTCTTGCAAAACAACAGAAACCTGATTCTGCAATTGTCACCTCGAGATTTAAACCTAACTAAGCAGCATTAGACAAAACGGATTGACATGATCCATTTGCCAAAGACAATCACATCCCTAGACGCTTCAACAGCTAACTAAAGGTCTACATTTGGAGAGGGAGAGTATTCCTATAGAGTTTTTATAACACACATTACCCTTTGATTGTAGATTTCAACTTGCCTGTGAACTACCCCCTGACTGCAGATTCCACTTTGACTATAACGAACCCCCCTGACTGTAGACTCCACCTTGACTATGAACTATCCCTTGACTGTGAACTACCCCCTGATCGTGAACTTCCCCCTGACTGTAGAATCCAACTTGACTATGAACTATCCCTTGACTGTGAACTACCCCCTGATCGTGAACTTCCCCCTGACTGTAGACTCCAACTTGACTATAAACAACTCCAACCTGTAGACTCCACCTTAATTGTGAACTATCCCATGACTACCCACTGACTGTCTGACTGGAGACTCTACCTTCACTATAAACAACCCCCTGACTGTACACTCCAATTGACTATGAGCAACCCCAAACTGTAGACTCCACCTTGATTGTGAACTACCCCTTGACTGTGAACTACTGCACCTGACTTATATATCGTCTATAAAACCACTGATTGTAGACTCTACCTTGACTATGAACTAACCCTTTACTGTAGACTCCATCTTAACTATGAAGTGCAGTAAAACTCGATTAGTACGAACACGGATATTTATCTTAGATCCCCAGCTATAAATTTAACGAATTCCCTATACAGATATAACGAATTATGGATATAATGAAGTTATTTCATAGTTCCCAGTGTCTTCGCTATAACCGAGTTTAACTGTATCCCCAAACTGTAGACTCCAATTTGACTGTGAAATACCCCTGACTACACACTCCACCTTGACTATGAACTACCCCTGAATGTAGTTTCCACCTTCACTATGAACAACCCCATGACTGCAGACTCCACCTTGACTGTGAACTAACACCTGACTGTAGACTCCATCTTGACTGTGAAGTTTTAATTACACACATTGCCCTCTGACTGTAGATTTCAACTTGACTGTGAACTACCCCCTGACTGCACACCCCACATTGACTGTGAACAACCCCCTGACTGTAGACTCCACCTTGACTATAAACAATCCCCTGACTGTAGACTCCATCTTGACTGTGAAGTTTTTATTATATACATTGCCCTCTGACTGTAGATTTGAACTTGATTGTGAACTACCCACTGACTGTTCACTCCACCCTGACTATGAACTACCCCTGACTGTACACTCCAAACTGTAGACTTCCTTAATTGTGAACTATTCCTTGACTATGAACTACCCTTTGACTATAGACTCCACCTTGACTATGAACTACCCCTTGAACCTTGACTGTAGACTCCACCTTGACTGAACTTCTCCTGATTGTAGACTCCACCTTGACTATGAACTACCCCTTGAACCTTTAGTGTAAATTCCACCTGTATTGTGAACTACCCACTGACCGTGAACTTCCCCCTGACTGTAGACTCCAACTTGACTATAAACAACTCCAACCTGTAGACTCCACCTTAATTGTGAACTATCCCATGACTACCCACTGACTGTCTGACTGGAGACTCTACCTTCACTATAAACAACCCCCTGACTGTACACTCCAATTGACTATGAGCAACCCCAAACTGTAGACTCCACCTTGATTGTGAACTACCCCTTGACTGTGAACTACCCACTGATTGTAGACTCTACCTTGACTATGAACTAACCCTTTACTGTAGACTCCATCTTAACTATGAAGTAGTAAAACTCCACCTTGACTATGAACTATAAATTTAACGAATTCCCTATACAGATATAACGAATTATGGATATAATGAAGTTATTTCATAGTTCCCAGTGTCTTCGCTATAACCGAGTTTAACTGTACTGTAGACTCCAATTTGACTGTGAAATACCCCTGACTACACACTCCACCTTGACTATGAACTACCCCTGAATGTAGTTTCCACCTTCACTATGAACAACCCCATGACTGCAGACTCCACCTTGACTGTGAACTAACACCTGACTGTAGACTCCATCTTGACTGTGAAGTTTTAATTACACACATTGCCCTCTGACTGTAGATTTCAACTTGACTGTGAACTACCTCCTGACTGCACACCCCACATTGACTGTGAACAACCCCCTGACTGCAGACTCCACCTTGACTATAAACAATCCCCTGACTGTAGACTCCATCTTGACTGTGAAGTTTTTATTATATACATTGCCCTCTGACTGTAGATTTGAACTTGATTGTGAACTACCCACAGACTGTTCACTCCACCCTGACTATGAACTACCCCTGACTGTACACTCCAAACTGTAGACTTCCTTAATTGTGAACTATTCCTTGACTATGAACTACCCTTTGACTATAGACTCCACCTTGACTATGAACTACCCCTTGAACCTTGACTGTAGACTCCACCTTGACTATGAACTTCTCCTGACTGTAGACTCCACCTTGACTATGAACTACCCCTTGAACCTTTAGTGTAAATTCCACCTGTATTGTGAACTACCCACTGACTGTAGACTCCACCTTGACTATGAACTACCCCTGACTGTAGACTCCACCTTGACTATGAACTACCCTTTGAACCTTTACTGTAAATTCCACCTTTATTGTGAACTACCCCTGACTGTAGACTCCACCTTGACTATGAACTACCCCTTGAACCTTGACAGTAGACTCCACCTTGACATTGTACTACCCCTTGAACCTTGACTGTAGACTTCAACTTGACTATGAACTACCCCTTGAACCTTGACTGTAGAATCCACCTTGGTTATGAACTTCCCCTGACTGTAGACTCCATAGACTCCACCTTGACTATGAACTACCCCTTGAACCTTGACTGTACACTCCACCTAGACTATGAACTACCCATTGAACCTTTACTGTAAATTCCACCTTTATTGTGAACTACCTGTTGACTGTAGACTCCACCTTGACTATGAACTACCCCATAAACATTGACTGTAGACTCCACCTTGATTATGAACTTCCCCTGACTGATAGACTCCACCTTGACTATGAACTACCCCTTGAACTTTGACTGTAGACTCCACCTTGACTATGAACTACCCCATAAACCTTGACTGTAGACTCCACCTTGATTATGAACTTCCCCTGACTGTAGACTCCATAGAAGCCACCTTGACTATGAACTACTCCCTTGAACCTTGACTGTACACTCCACCTTGACTATGAACTACCCCTGACTGTACACTCCAAACTGTAGACTTCCTTAATTGTGAACTAACCCTTAACTATGAACTACCCTTTGACTATAGACTCCACCTTGACTATGAACTACCCCTTGAACCTTGACTGTAGACTCCACCTTGACTATGAACTTCCCCTGACTGTAGACTCCACCTTGACTAAGAACTACCCTTTGAACCTTTACTGTAAATTCCACCTTTATTGTGAACTACCCGCTGACTGTAGACTCCACCTTAACTATGAACTACCCCTTGAACCTTGACTGTAGACTCCAACTTGACTATGAACTACCCCTTGAACCTAGACTGTAGACTCCACCTTGATTATGAACTTCCCCTGACTGAGACTCCATAGATTCCACCTTGATTATGAACTACCCATTGAACCTTGACTGTACACTCCACCTTGACTATGAACTACCCCTGACTGTACACTCCAAACTGTAGACTTCCTTAATTGTGAACTAACCCTTGACTATGAACTACCCTTTGACTATAGACTCCACCTTGACTATGAACTACTCCTTGAAGCTTGACTGTAGAATCCACCTTGACTATGAACTTCCCCTGACTGTAGACTCCACCTTGACTATGAACTACCCTTTGAACCTTTACTGTAAATTCCACCTTTATTGTGAACTACCCACTGACTGTAGACTCCACCTTGACATTGAACTACCCCATGAACCTTGACTGTAGACTCCACCTTGATTATGAACTTCCCCCGACTGTAGACTCCATAGACTCTACCTTGACTATGAACTACCACTTGAACCTTGACTGTACACTCCACCTAGACTACGAACTACTGGAGAGTACCCCTTGAACCTTGACTGTAGACTCCACCTTGACTATGAACTTATCCTGACTGTAGAATTCGCCTTGACTATGAATAACCCCCTTTGTATGAGGGGTCTTTTTTGTCCCAACACCTATTGCAACACAAGACCTCAATGCATGCTGTCTCATCCAAAGGAGCAGTCTCCACGTCCAACAGTGCGATTTGAAACCACAACATAAGAACTAACCCCTTACTTGGCAACTCTAGAAAATTTTAACCACTGCACCACGCATGCGACAGCACAGCAATTTAGAAGATCCATAAACTGACTCAAAAAAACTTAAATTGTTGCCCAAAAGCAAGAAGTGTTCGCGTGGCGCAGTGGTTAGAGCGTCTGCTCTAGAGTCGCGAAGTAAGGAGTCAATCCTTACATCGCAGGCTCGAATCCCACTGCGGGACATGGAGGCCGGTCCTTCGGATGAGACCGTATAAACCGAGGCCCCGTGTCGCCGTAGGTGCTGGCACGAAAAAGATCCCTCCCTGCTCAATGGCCCTAAGTGCCGAGTAAAGGACAAAATTTGCAGCTCTCCACCGGCAAATGGTGGCGTCTCCATATGAGTGAAAAATTCTCGAGAGGGACGTTAAACAATATACAATCAATCAATTAATCAAAAGCAAGAAAAATGGTATCACTAGGACCATCAAAATAATTGGTCTAGTATCTGTCTATTTATCATAGTTATCATGAAACTATTAACAATAAAATATAATTTACCTACATTTCATACTCTATACTATACCTCTCATACTGGCCTATCTTGGCCTTTGAAGAACATTAAAAAAGGTATTTTTTGCTCATTTTTAATCACTTATTATTTACAAGTCTACCTATCATTAAATCACTGAAAGTTCTATTTGTGTAATAAAAAAGTTTTCTTGTGCAGTTCTCTTATTCTATAAACCTTTCAAATACATGTATATTATTGTCCCTGCCTTTGCAAATGTGGGGGGTGGGGGGACAATATAAATCTCATCCATCTGTACTTCTGTCAATCTGTAGTTCTGTCCATCACAAAAACTTTAAATTTGGTCATAATAGTAAGATTCTCAGCCAACCTTGGTCTTTCAGTCAGTTGATGTAACCTAATTAGCGTCTGAAACTTACACAGCTTTTCATTCATGGCTGAAATATAGATTTTGGCAGACATCAACAAGTTTAGAGATAATACAATGAAAGTGTGTTGTACGGCAAGTGGTGGGGCTTAGTCACATTTGGTGATGTGCCATATACCCTGGAACTAAAAGTGAGAGCCTGCCAGGGATGATCCTGGGTTGGGATCTTTAAACCAAGACCTTTAAGAAGGGAGGAATGTGGCAGTCAGCCCAGTTAGATCGCCAGTGACCGGATAGCTCAGTTGGTTATTTGAGACCTGACCGGAGATTCAGGGGCCACGGTTTGAATCTCAGTCTGGTCTGCATTGTTTTTCTCCTCTCCCATAAAAGGAAAAGATTTGAAGGGGACATCAGATCATTAGAGTGAAATTACTCCTACTCTCAGCATAGCTCTATTAACAATACTCATTTTCTTATACTTGTATTGTCTTCACTTTTTTATAGAATAATGTTTAGCAAAAAGTATAATAAATGTTAGTAAAGTAAGAAAAAATGTATGTTAAGAGAAATTTTATTTGATCAAGCCATTCAATTGAATTTCAGGTTAAAATGTAATTTCTTGAATATCTTAAACAATTGTCAATCTGTCATTAAACACTTACAACATGTGTACAAACTAATGAATTATTTGGATTTTATAGTACCAGGTAATTTAAAATGGATTTCAAATTTAAGGGACTCCGACCCTCAGCTAGGAAGGACAACTCCTTAATATATAATTTTAATTCAAAAAGTCTTTAAATGAAGCTTGATTTATGCCCCTCAATGTGCTTCTAGATTTTAATTAAAAGTAAAAATTTTTATCCCGAAAAAGCATTTTTAGATACCAATGTTTATTAAGATGAAATGAAATTAGAAGTGATTTATGGAGCTTTGCAAAGAACCTTGGAGCACATTGAGAGGCATATTAAAATTGTTGCTTTTCAAATTTAATTTAAAGTTTTTGAATTAAAAAAAATAGAGTCCCTTAAGGTGTAAAAAATTAGATAGGTCAATTTTTCCCCAAATTCATTTTCTCTGATACTATCATACTTTGTTCTTTTGCTCTAGCTAGGATACAAAATCTCTTCTTTATATGATATGAAAGAAATTCAATCACACATTTTTGTCCACATAGTTTGAAATATGGCCTGTAAGAAAGTTGTGAAATCAGACATTCAACGTTTTTCAACATTATCAATTAATTTATTGAAAACTTGCATGATGCTGTTTATAAAGGCAATATTTTTGTTACTGGTACTTGAATTCAATAAGTTTAGTTATAATGATACTGGTAAATTTGAATATTAAGATATCATGTAAAAATAGAGCATATATATAAGTGTCAGGAATAATTCACAAGTAACTATGCTACACATAAAGTTATCTCACGAGAAATTGTATAATTCAATTTTTACAAAAAAATCAACAGAATGATTCCAATGGGTCCCAAAATAAATTGTGTCAAATTAAGGAAAATTGAACTTATAGTGTTAGATATTTCATCACAATATTTTATCTTTAATACTTTTTATCTTTAACCTCTTGATATGACATTGACCTTTACAGTACATTAAACATCTTGTAATATATGTGTCCAAATATCAGCCCTCTACTATATATATGGAACATAAGTTACACAGCATTTTGTAACAGACTTACAGTCTGTACTGCATTTAAACAGCATTAAGCCATTCTAAAATGTAAGCTACCAAGTGACCAATACATGTATATAGAATTCTCTGATTTTTTTCCCCACAAAATATGTCAATTTTTGCTTAAGTAGCGCATAAAATATCTATTAAAACTAAGTGATTTTGTCGTCAAATACTGGGCAATTTCTTTTAATTGAGAGTTATCTTACTGATAGCTTGTCTATCCCAACATTGACAATATTTCAGTGACATTGCATCTTACTGAACGGTGTGTTGATTTACCCAAATGGAGCCAAAGATGACTCAAATGGACTTCTGTAGACTTTATATCAAAACTAAAATGCATCTATATATATATATATATATATATATATATATTATTTTTGCATTTAGATATTTATATTGTTGAATATTCAGAATAATGGCTATTGAAATAAATGTGTTTTATGTTTATGACAAACATTCAAATTATTGTATTAAAAAAAAAACTTATTTTATTCATTACAATTAAGCAAATTATTTTAAAATATATGAGTTTACCAATCAGAAAATTTCACAAAGTTATATTCTTTTTTAGTAAATCAGTCACGTAGCAACAGGGGGCCGGGGGCTTGCTCCACCACTATTTTCCAGACATAACTTTTAGTTTTACTGTATTAAAAATGTTCATTGAAAGCCCCCCTCCACCACACACACTTTCAAAAAAAAGATGCTATATCACTATAAATGATGTTACTATTTTATCATAATTAAGTCCCTTTGCTTAAATCGACGGAATTTACTGAGTGTCACCTATCATGGATCATCATTGAACATGCATATAATGAATCAATGTGAACAGAACTCATCTAACCAAAAACTATATATGATGAAAAATGATTGAAAACTGCTCTGCAGCTCAGTTTTTAATTTATGACAGAGAATTTTAACACCTAAACATTCATAGGGAAAATCAACATTAGTCTTTGTGTACAAGAAAAAAAAAACTTTTCAGCATTATAGACCCATTAAAAACCACAATAAATAGAGGAAATTCGCGTCACAACTTTATTTGAAGTATTTTATAGTGGTTGCAAGTGGCGAGACCATAATTTAACCTTACTTGTGTCTAACATTACATTTATCGGCAAAACAAACGATAATTATTTTTATTTTATCTTGTTAAAATACTGCCTTACTTACATTAGATCGGTTTTGATTGCGAGTTTACTAGAGCCTACCTAATCATAATTTGTTCTCTCGAGTGCAAACAGCGGACCGCAAACAGCTGATTAGGTTGGATGCCGATCTCGATGTTTAAAAACATTAAACAGTTTATAGTACACTTCTGCTGTCGCTTTCTTTTTCCCAAATAGTTTTTTTTCAGTCAATTAATAAATATGTAATTAAATTAGTCATATATTGCACTTCTTCTTATGTAATTTTAGAGATGAAGTATCACATGAAAGCCCAGCGATGCAATAGCGTCGAATGTCAAACACTTATTTTTCAAGATTTTGATGAAAATATTAAAAAAAAACAAAATTCTTTAACAGCCTTGGAACTTTATTACTTCGATTTTATTCATTTTAAACACTAATTGCGTCTATATGAGGCGATTACAACTTTCTCTGGGTCTAATTATACGAGCGTCGAATTGCACGGCTACCGCTTTTTTCAGAGCGACACTGAGCACTAGCGACAGTTTTCACTGGTACACCGGGGGTAATTTTTCTACGTAGAAAAAAGACCTCCCGGTCAATATTCTAGGGGGGTCACTTTTCGTCGTTACACCGGTTGTTTACCCCTGACCTCAGATTGACCTTATGACGCGCAAGTGTTGTACAAGTGGTGAATTAAATTGATTTTCATGTTTAGTGGCGACTTAAACATTACTGGAAAATTGGACTACGTCCCGGCACAAGTAGGTCAAAATTATACGATTTTGGAACGGGATCCATGGCAATTTAATGTGATTACCACGAACATCAATAGTTAAATAACAGAAATGGAAATGGACATCCCGCGATTTTTTTTAATTGATTGGTTTACCTATTCCTTGCATGTGTGGGGGAATTTCCCACTGAATCTCACCATACATCTGTAAACACCATTCCGCACATACATGATACATCTGTCAAAACTCTATCTAAAAGGAACAGCGTGGGACTGTAGCCCTAAATACAAAGTTTAAAAGATGAAAGCTAAAAGTATCTTCAGATATAAGGAAATGATAATAAGAGAAATCACCACAATTCTTGAAAATTTTGTCTCGCTTATAAAAAGGCAATGACTATCTTGCGAAAATAAGTTGTCGCAAAAATTTAGTTATCTACAGTACTCAGATCTATACTTAATATTTCTAGCATAAAATAAAATAAATCTCTCAAACTTTGAGCGCCGAATTTCAGAAATACAGCATCACTATTCTTTTTCAATACCTATCAATAAAGACTACAGTTAGTATTAGTTCAACACGGGAAAATGATGGAATGAACATGTAAGAACGACACAAACACCCTTCTCAGATACGTATATCTTAGTAAGAAAGATTTACTGATAGTTGAGCTGGTTAACCGATGAAAAAAGGTTAAAGAGACGAAAAAGACTATAACTTTACGTAAAACATAAACGTGGATACCCCTTTTACTATGCGAGAAATGAAAATCATGCTCAGAGATGAAAAAATGCATACTCGATGATTTTAATCGAAATCATTCAAAGATTTTTGCAAGTACAAGTCTTACCTCAATTAATAAATAAAATATGGAATGAAATGTCTGAATTAAATAATTTTTAAACTCAAAAAGATGCACATTTCTTAAAAATAATCAATTCAATTAAATGCAATTTATGTCACGAACGAAATTTTGACATGATGATGTTTCGCTGACATTTTTACGTAATACTAGTATTAGCTTACTTTACAGAGAAAAATATTTCAAATTCATAAAGTAACTACTTTATAATTCTTGCTTTTGTTCAGCCATTGTTTGTAGTGTACTATGTAAGTCAAACTTGATTCAATTTAAAAGGAAATTAAATATTTGAACAAAAGTTATCTTATCGAGGGAAACCGATGTCAAAGAACTTTATCCGTGGTGTATATCTATAACAATGTGTACGCCTATGAGAAATAGGATTCATCAGAAACTTTGAAAATTAAAGAGCATGTTCTTTTTTTATTTTGAAGGGCTACATGTGCTTATTAGCAAAAGCTTGTATATGGTCTGCTAGAACAATGGACTTTGTTCAATCTTGTCCATCAACAAAAGAAGATACTGACAAAAGATCAAAGATCAGAAGATGTGGGGCCCTCGCGCAAAGACAGAATTGTACGGAACCAAATAAGTTCAAATATCACTGTCTATTAAATAACCATCATCGGAAGTTTGTTGAAGTGTGTGCCGAGGAAATCTATTCTTTTGGTAAAAATTACCTTCATTAAACTGAAAATGTTACATGTAAGATTTAAAGATGTTAAAAACTTTTATCTAATTATAATTGATATCCTGATGTTTCAGGGGTTTGTATGGTATTCGATGAAATTTCAAGGCAAATACGACATGTTTACAATGTGAAATGTGGAAACAAATCATCGTCATGTCCAGAGATATTTCGTTCGAGCAATGGACATCTTTGTGAGTACTTTCACAGATCTTTAAACATTGAATATTTAACAAAACTTTAATTGCAATCACAAGTATGAATTTTTCAAGTGAACGAATTATTGATTGTATGTTGTTTAACTTCCCTCGCGACAATTTTTCACGCATATGGAGACGCCACCACCTGCCGGTAGAGTGCTATAAATTTTGAACTATGTTAGTCACTCAGCGCCTTTGAGAAGTGAGGAATCTTTTTTCGTTACATCACCTGCTGCGACACGGGGCCTTGGTTAATAGGTCTCCACGTCCCAAAATGGGATTCGAACCCGCGACGTAAGGATTGACTCCTTATTTCACGACCTTAAAGCCGATGCTCCAACCGCTTTGCACCGCGGGTGTCTTTTTCAAGTGATATAGACTAAGATACGTCCAAATTAATCAATGTGAGTCATTTAATAAAAATTAATGGAATTTTAAGTTTGTTTATGTAAACTTGAGGTATGTAGGGTAAATAATTTGTACATGAAAAATAATGTTTCGTGTTACATATTTTGTCAAAGTAAATAGCATTAGCTTTAAAATCAAATTGAAATTGGGAGGGCCAAATTCAAAATGAAAATAATTTCTAACCTGAAAAAAACTTGACAAGTATGCAAAAAAGGGAAACGTTTCTGACCATTTTCCAAACCTAGAAATCCTTCGTCGTTGGTGGGAGGGATTGGTTTGCTTTTTCAAACTTTTTTCAGTTCCAAATTACCTCACTGTCTACTTAGTATAGTTTGCAAGGGCATCAACGATTGTGGGAAACATGGAATAATTTGCATAACGGGCGAAAATATTTACAGGCATTTTAGGCCTCCTTAGCTCTTGACCTATCGATCTGCCTGATTTACATTAGAATTGTCACGAAATCATGTCCGATAACTTTCAAAGAGTTATCGCAGAAAAAAATAGAGATGGAAATATTTCCCTAACAGTACATGTACCACGTACCTTTCTTCGACTGCACTGCAATGAACGTAAAAGGCAGCTATGCTATTTGTACATTAGTTGAGATATTATTAATGTCTTGTGTATTAATAGAATAAAATAAAATTTCCTGAAAGTAGGATACGGCTCAAGTGTTGTTACACACATGGAATACTAACTTGAAGGAAACGTTAACTACAATAATAATATGAATTAACTAATATCTAAAAAGACCATACATTTCCATAGAATAGAATTTGAAATACAATGAACAAAAATATTTGAAATTGCTTTCTAATGACTAGACAAACGAAATATTTTGATATTAGATAGAAATTCAAGGCAGAAAAAAAGAAATATGCAGGCAATCATTATGAGATATTTTTGAATGATAAGAATGAACATTAATAGGGGTAACTTAAAAAAATATTTCAATAGTTAATATCTAAATATTTTTTTGTAATGGTTTGAAGACTTTGCTTATAGTTTTTTGTACAATAGTATGTGTAACAAACTGAAATTTTTCATTACATTGTAAATAAATCCCCTGGGTTCACCCTTCCGGTAACTTGTGTAATAACCCTGTGGGGAGCCCCTAAATTCCTTTAGTTCCCATAGTAACATAGCAGCCCTGTGGGGAGCCCCTCGTTTTACTTTAAATAGTAATGTTAAAGCATGCTCTGGGTAGTACCCGGGAAAAACATCAGCCGATAGACGTGTTCGTCTAGTGCTACCAGGGGGCCTGTCCATAGAAAACCACATGGGTCTTGTGCCTTATTTTCATTCCTAAAGTCTCTCTACAGAGTGTTACAGAGTATGTAAACTGTCGGGTACTGAAATTCATTACTTGAGAGTAGCCATTTCCATGTTATGGTGTGTGACAGAGACCGTAGCGTGTGAGTGAACTATGGCGGCCCGTACGACACATCTCTAAACCAGTTCTGTGAGTTACTATCATCGGGCGGTGACCCTCGTTGAACATTTCATTAACTGATTTAAAGTCTTTATATGAACGAAACATTGTGAAAGTTTGAGAATTATAACTATTGCGAATTTGGAAATAATTCTGAATATTTAGTTTCATTGAAAGACATTTCAAAGTGTTGAGCCTGGCGTCGGACCATTGTCTCTGGAACCCGAGAGGAACCCACAGTGCCACGCAGCCCGTTATTAATTAACATTGTTCCGTGCAGCCATACAAAAAGGAAACTGTAAAAATCTATTCTTAAAGAATTTCCGCACTTACGGAAGGACCAGGACAAACGGGACCTATCCATACCAAGGGACATGCGCACTGACTGACTGAGGACCAGGACCAATTAACAAATACATTTTCAATTTATTTCATTTTTGTACATTTTTTTTTGTTAAATTGTTTGTTAAAATTTCTGTTTACTTTGTTCTTTAATTTTTTTATTAAATTTTGTTAAAATTTTAAAGTTCATCTTTTGATTTTTGTAAGTTCATCAGGGTGTATAACCCACACCCTCACAGTATGATTAAAATTGAAAATTTACTTTAATATTTCACGCAGAAGTGTTAGCTAACCGGTCAACAGGGGATGCTTACTCCCCCATGGCACCTGATCCCACCTCTGATGTATGTATTTGCTCTGCCTCCTATTTTGTAATGCTTTATGGACTTTGAGATAGAGTACTGTTCGTTATATCCATATCTGGCATTGTTAAAAATACTAATTGTTTCAAATTTAAAACAGACAGGACAGAACGATTAAGGGATCTTTTGCAGTTCAATCAAAAGTGTCTTGAATATATAAACCTTAAATAACAATTGACAAGTATTGTTGAAGATTGCCAAATCATTTGCGCTATGTAAAAATAAAGAAAGCAAATAAAACGTAAAATTATATCAAATTAAGAATTTCTTTGAAAAAGAATTCATTTAGTTCATCTTTTGATTTTTGTAAGTTCATCAGGGTGTATAACCCACACCCTCACAAATGGTGGCAGCGGTGGGATACATCTGAGCTTGCATGAATCAAGAGTTTTTTTGTATTTCTGAAATTTTGATTTTGACTTTGTTTATTTTGTATGTTTCAGTTCAAACTTTCACAATGTCGCACATGCCAAAGTGGATGTCCGAGCTTATCGAGAAAGGGTCAAGCGTCACGGAGTGTTTAGAGATGTGGCGTCAGGAGCAGGAGGCCATGAGAGCTGAGAGAGATCAAGCTAGAGCTGAACGAGAGACAGTAAGAGCAGAAAAGGAAGCTGAACGAGAGCTTGAGAAAGTAAGGTTAGCTCATGAAAGAGAGGAGCGTCAGGCTAAGAGAGACAGGGATAAGTGGGAGGCTGAGAAAGAGATTAAGTTGAGAGAGTTAGCTCTTAAAGAGAAAGAGTTAGAGAAGAGTAAAACTGGTCCCTCCCCCCAGAGCATTCACACCCCTAGTGTAAAGTTGCCTAAATTTGAAGAAGGTCAAGACCCTGACGTTTTTCTAAAATCTTTTGAGAAAATAGCGGGGTTACAAAGTTTTTCTAAAATCTTTTGAGAAAATAGCGGGGTTACAAAAGTGGGATCAATCTCAATGGGCGGTTCGTTTAGTCCCAATGCTATCGGGTAAGGCTCTTGAAGCTTATTCTAGATTGTCAGATGAGGATAGCGATAATTACGATGCTATAAAAACTGCTATTCTTAAAAGGTATGAACTTACCTCAGAGGCCTATAGGAATAGGTTTAGGCAGTGTCGACAGTCCAGTGATGAATCGTTCAAAGATTTTGTGGTTAGGACAGAGAGGTTCTTTAATCATTGGTGCGAAAGGGAAGAAATTGGTTCAAACTTTCATAAGCTGTTTGATATGATGTTGAGAGAACAGGTGATAAGAAGTTGTTCAAAAGAGTTGCAACTGTGGGTACTTGAACACAGTCCAAAGTCTATTAAAGAAGTTATAACTTTGTCGGAGTCATTTCAGGTTGCGCATAAAGGCAGTTATTCAGGTGTTTGTCGTGGTAATGCAGGGGAAAAACCGGGTGCAAGACCAAACAAGTTTGGTTCGGTTCAGTCCCAGAAAGGTAAGTTTATCTCGCCTTCAGATCAGAGGAGATGTTTTAAGTGTGACAAGGTCGGGCATATTGCTCCGAATTGTCCATTGCGTAAAGTTCAGTCAAAATCTCCTCTGAATCAGAAACCAGGTAACCACAAGTCTAATGAACAGTTTGGTTTGTGTCTTGATGAGACAATGACAGTATCTGAGGATTCTGATAGTGTTCGTGAGAATAAAGTGGTGGTTAAGTTGTCTGGTGTATCGATTACTGATGATTCTGCTTTAGAATTAAGTTGTGAAACAGGTTTAGATTTGGTGAGTGGAGAAGTCGGTGGACATGTTGTCTCAGTTTTAAGGGATACTGGTTGTTCAACGGTGTTTGTCAACAGTAAATTAGTTTCAGATGAGGATAAGACTGGGAAATCAAGGGTAATTACTCTAGCTGACGGTACAAGGAGATCTTGCAATGAGGCAATAGTAAGTGTGAATACGCCATACATTTCAGGTAAGGTACACGCTTTATGTCTAGATTCTCCTTTTGCTGATGTTATTATTGGCAACAATGTGAGCATTGTAGTACCTAAGGAGGCAGACCCTTTACCCAGCATGGAGAAGGTGGACACAGTCGAAGATGACGCATGCGGAGCGGTCCAAACTAGTTCAGAGCTAAGGAAACAAGAGAGGGCAGAAAAACCAAAACTGGATGATTTAAAAGCATCGAACACCGAGAATGAAGGTATGTGGTGTAACAGGGAGGAATTGATTGAGCATCAGAAAACTGATGAGAGCTTGAAGTCAATTCTAGATATGGCACAAAATGGACCATATGAGGGTAAGTCATATTTCATCTTGAAAAATGATTTATTGTATAGAGTCTTTGAGAAGAATTCTGATGGAAAGGTCTTCCAGATTGTAGCTCCAAAGAAACTGTGCAATGGTATTATGTCATTGGCTCATGACACACCATTGGCTGGGCATCTTGGAAACAAGAAAACCAGAGAACGAATCCTGCAAAACTTCTTTTGGCCGGGTATGTATGTGGACATATCACGTTATTGTAAGTCATGCTCTATTTGTCAGAAGGGGATGCAGAAAGGGAGAACACCAAAAGCAAAACTGGTGCCAATTCCAAAGATAGACGTTCCATTTTCCAGAGTCGCCATCGACTTTGTGGGTCCATTACCAATGACAGAAAAGAAAAACAGATATATTTTGGTATGTATGGACTATGCCACTAGATTTCCGGAAGCATTTCCGATGAAAACTCAAGACGCAGAAAGTGTGGCAAATGCGCTTATGGAAATGTTCTCAAGAGTAGGCTTTCCTAAAGAAATTTTAACAGACCAGGGAACAAATTTCATGTCATCACTCATATCAAACCTGTGCAAAATGCTAAAAGTGCGTAAACTGTCAACTACCCCTTATCATCCTCAAGCTAACGGGCTAGTAGAACGATTTAATGGGACTCTTAAGCAAATGTTGAAAGCATATGCAGTTGTAGAGCCATTAAAATGGGATGTTCATTTACCATATGTACTCTTTGCCTACAGAGATGTCCCAAATGAAACGACAGGTTTTACTCCCTTCGAACTTCTTTATGCCAGACATTTCAGGGGTCCACTAGACATCTTAAAGGAACAATGGGAAGAACCAACCGAGGAACAAGCATCAGTCCTTAGTTATCTCATGGAGACACGGGAACGAATGGAGACGGTACGTAAGTTGGTAACAGAAGTGGAATCCCATGCAAAGAAGAAACAGAAGAGATATTATGACAAAAACGCCAGGAGCAGGAATTTTGAAGTAGGTCAGAAAGTTTTAGTGTTATTGCCAACCAGTACTTCGAAATTATTGGCGCAGTGGAAGGGTCCATATGAGGTGACAGAAAAGGTAAGTCCAGTTGATTTCAGAGTCAGGCTGTCCAAAAACAAAGAAACTGTTTATCACGTCAATATGCTGAAGGAATGGTTTGAAAGAGAGTCGGAGGAAAACAGTAAGTCTGAAATAATGGCATGCTTGAATGTTATTTCCAGTTTATCTAGCAATGATGTTCAGATAGAAGACGGTGTGGTGTCGGATAAAGTCCCAGCCCTTCGACAGACAGAATCGTCAGCCGACGTACTATATTCAAACGACCTCACCTCAGAGCAAAGGGATCAGATTCAGAGGTTAGTGGAAGAATTTGGTGATATTTTTACAGATGTTTCCAAGAAAACGCCTTTGACGAAACACTCAGTGAAAACGTCTACAGATGTGCCCATCCATATGAAACCATACCCAATTCCATATGCCTTACAAGACCAAGTGAAGCGGGAGTTACAGCAAATGATGGATCTTGGTATCATTGAGGAAACAGACAGTCCATATTCAGCACCAGTCGTCCTCATTAAGAAGAGTGACAAATCATTGAGATTTTGCGTCGACTTCCGGGAGTTGAATAAGGTAACTGTATTTGACCCAAGACCAATGCCTCGAATAGATGACATTTTGATTAAGATCAGTAAAGCAAAATTCATAAGCAAATTGGACTTGACAAAAGGTTATTGGCAAGTGCCATTAGACGAGGATGCAAAACGGAAAAGTGCATTTGTAACTCCATTTGGACATTTCAGTTTTACAGTCATGCCGTTCGGGATGGTGAATGCACCGGCCACTTTCGTTAGATTGGTAAGTAAAGTTCTTACAGGGCTGGAAAATTTCACAGAGGCTTTCATTGATGATATTGGTATCTATAGCAACAGCTGGGCCGAACACCTTGAGCATCTGAGAACAGTGTTTTCAGCGTTGAGGAAAGCGAACTTAGCAGCTCGACCTACAAAATGTGAGTTTGGTTTCAATGAACTTTGTTTTCTTGGTCACACTGTAGGAAGTGGAAAAATCAAGCCAACGATGTCAAAAGTAGAATCCATTCAGAACTTTCCCATTCCAACAACCAAGAAAAAGGTAAAGTCATTTTTAGGTATGATTGGGTTTTACCGGAAGTTCATTCCTAATTTTGCCACTTTAGCACTTCCGCTTACAGACCTGACGAGCAAGAAAACGCCTAGCAAAATCAAATGGACAAGCGAACTGATCACTCTTTCCAAGAACTAAAAGGTAAATTACTTTCAGAACCAGTTCTTCGAAGTCCAGATTTCAGTAGATCATTCATTTTGCGCACAGATGCAAGTGCATACGGATCAGGCGCGGTGCTAGAGCAAGAGTTTGAAGGCGGTAAGCATCCAATTTGTTTTCTTAGCAAAAACTTCAGTCCTGCGGAGAGAAATTATGCTGTAGTAGAAAAAGAGTGCTTTGCTATTGTATGGGCGGTCCAGAGTCTCAGAGTCTATTTAGAAGGTAAACCATTCAAAATTGAGACTGATCATGCACCTTTGCAATGGTTACAAAGGTCAAAGTTATCAAATCAACGTTTGTTACGTTGGAGTCTTCTTTTGCAAGAGTTTGTGTTCTCGATTAGGTATATTCGTGGTACACAGAATACAGTAGCAGACTCACTATCAAGGTTATGTTCAGATGATGTGGTTGAGTAATTATCTGAGATTACTTTTGTTGCAGGTATATTGTATATATAATGCTTTGTTGTAAATAGTCTGAGTTTGTTTATTTTAATTTTTAGTTTGTAGGTTTGGTCGGACTAAATGGTCTTTAGTCTTATAAGGGGGAGGTATGTAACAAACTGAAATTTTTCATTACATTGTAAATAAATCCCCTGGGTTCACCCTTCCGGTAACTTGTGTAATAACCCTGTGGGGAGCCCCTAAATTCCTTTAGTTCCCATAGTAACATAGCAGCCCTGTGGGGAGCCCCTCGTTTTACTTTAAATAGTAATGTTAAAGCATGCTCTGGGTAGTACCCGGGAAAAACATCAGCCGATAGACGTGTTCGTCTAGTGCTACCAGGGGGCCTGTCCATAGAAAACCACATGGGTCTTATGCCTTATTTTCATTCCTAAAGTCTCTCTACAGAGTGTTACAGAGTATGTAAACTGTCGGGTACTGAAATTCATTATTTGAGAGTAGCCATTTCCATGTTATGGTGTGTGACAGAGACCGTAGCGTGTGAGTGAACTATGGCGGCCCGTACGACACATCTCTAAACCAGTTCTGTGAGTTACTATCATCGGGCGGTGACCCTCGTTGAACATTTCATTATCTGATTTAAAGTCTTTATATGAACGAAACATTGTGAAAGTTTGAGAATTATAACTATTGCGAATTTGGAAATAATTCTGAATATTTAGTTTCATTGAAAGACATTTCAAAGTGTTGAGCCTGGCGTCGGACCATTGTGTCTAGATCTGGAACCCGAGAGGAACCCAGTGTGCCACGCAGCCCGTTATTAATTAACATTGTTCCGTGCAGCCATACAAAAAGGAAACTGTAAAAATCTATTCTTAAAGGATTTCCGCACTTACGGAAGGACCAGGACAAACGGGACCTATTCATACCAAGGGACATGCGCACTGACTGACTGAGGACCAGGACCAATTAACAAATACATTTTCAATTTATTTCATTTTTGTACATTTTTTTTTGTTAAATTGTTTGTTAAAATTTCTGTTTACTTTGTTCTTTAATTTTTTTATTAAATTTTGTTAAAATTTTAAAGTTCATCTTTTGATTTTTGTAAGTTCATCAGGGTGTATAACCCACACCCTCACAGTATGATTAAAATTGAAAATTTACTTTAATATTTCACGCAGAAGTGTTAGCTAACCGGTCAACAGGGGATGCTTACTCCCCCATGGCACCTGATCCCACCTCTGATGTATGTATTTGCTCTGCCTCCTATTTTGTAATGCTTTATGGACTTTGAGATAGAGTACTGTTCGTTATATCCATATCTGGCATTGTTAAAAATACTAATTGTTTCAAATTTAAAACAGACAGGACAGAACGATTAAGGGATCTTTTGCAGTTCAATCAAAAGTGTCTTGAATATATAAACCATAAATAACAATTGACAAGTATTGTTGAAGATTGCCAAATCATTTGCGCTATGTAAAAATAAAGAAAGCAAATAAAACGTAAAATTATATCAAATTAAGAATTTCTTTGAAAAAGAATTCATTTAGTTCACGTTACTGTAAGTATTTAAAAGCTGCAATATGAAAATTTTGATTTTGTGGTGGTCATTATATGAACAATACGGCACTCTTCATAGCAGATGCAATTAAACTTAGATAATAGTGCGGGTTCGCAAATCCACGGGCAACGGGCAGCAGTCATTGTTAGCAGGTTTGAAGAGTGTGACAATTCGTGTGCATTGAAATTTAATAATCTGTTGATTTAATATAGAATTGTTTTTTAAAATACAAATAAACTCATTAAAGCAAGGAAGGTAACTCGTCTAAAACATGTATTCATGTTTGAATTTATAATATATTCGAATATGAGTATTTTTTCAACGGTATATTGATAAATGATATACGATACAGATATTACGCCGATAAACGAGTTTGATATTTTTGCAATATCTTCTTTGGATATCTCATCAATGTACTAAACATGTTTATACTAATTTCTTATCATGAAATTTTCTAAGAAATAATTTTGATTTGATCATTTACAGATGCACCTTGTCCTGATTTAGTTTATTTGAAATATTTTGATATAATTGGTTCCAACAATTCACAACTACCGGTGAATGAAAGTCAGTAAGTATACATTTTTTTTACTCGTTAAAACTATGTACAATGCAAACTAATTTTAGGGGTTCATGACTTTCATGCATGCACACTTATATCATTAGACATAAATAAAAAAAATTGCAATAGAGTGTATGTCCCATTAACGATGATTTGTAATTGATACAAGTGCACTTCTCATTTTAATTAGATCAAGATATATTAATTAAAATTTTTATTTGGATGCATTTATTTTTCCCATTTTAGAATCATTTTCAGTTCTTCCTGGATAAAAAGACAATCTATGTTAAAATTGATTGAAAATATTTTAAGGTAGCCCGATCCTCAGATTTATAAAATTAAAAGTTAAGTAATCAAACATGCTCAAAAAAGTATCTCTAAATCCTCAAAGTTATGTAATTTTATCCACTATTTCTTTAAAGCTAAAGATCTAAGTTAATCATATTACATGTATATCGGGAAAATTGTCAATTCTCCATTATTTTTGCAGAAAAAGTAAACTGGAATTTTAGCAAAGCATTTTCTAATTGCAATTTGATCAACAAATATAAATCAGGCTAAAAAACCATAGGTATCCAGGTATTCAGAGAAATTGTCATGATTTTTATACTTATTTGATACTTTATGTCTTCTATTTCTGTCATATATTCTATAATACATTGTGTGAACGGCTTTTGCTATCATTGCAAGACACCTTAAATCACTTCTCATTTTGTATCATTCTAATTAGCATTGGTACATGTATCTAAGTCTGGATTCAAGCAAATCTTTTTTCTCTAAAACTGTATTAATTTTTCCTCTTTTCATAGGGCACAAATGTCAACTTGTATAAGACATTTTCTTAGACTTCTAAAGACCTTGAATCTTATGAAGATAACTTAAATGAAAATTGTTGCATAAAAAAATGTGATGCATTTCAAATTAAATGTCAATTTTTGGAATAATCCTTCCTGTCTGAGGATCGGATACCCTAAATATGTATTCCCTTTTGCTATATTATTCTCTCATGTTTTACCCCCTTTTTTCTCATGTATAGTAACGTACGTCTAAGAATTTTTACTGTAGATTACATTTTAACAAATTTCCGATTCGATTGAATTCCTTAAAAATATTTTCTTAAAAATAAATCAAAATGTAAGGAATTTGTTTTTATGAAAGATGGTGTCTTCTTTCAACTCAGTAAATAGGCGTTTGTAAGCACTGGTCATTTTTTAAAAAGAAAACTGTTTATATTATTATAATTACTTGTACAAGTTATTTACATGTGTGTGTAAATTGCCCTCATTGTAGGCAACATCGTCCGATGGTTTGACAAGCACTAAGGCGGTATGCCCCTTTTTAATTATTTCAGTAAGACAGAGAGACCATTTATTCTATTGAACATCTATTAATAAAAAAATAACGATAACCCTCACTAAGTGCATTCACTATAGAGTTCCAAATGTAAACATGCTTATCTACGGCCAAATCAACTAAATATTTAATAAATTTGAGTAGAAATATGAAAAAAAAATTACATTGAAAATGGAGATAGAACTTTCTTTCGAATATTTTTTGTGCATTTAAATGAGAATTATAATGCTCATGCTCATAATGAACTTTTTTTTAGGAAAACTGATGAAATGTTTCACTTGTTGAAAACAAGATTATTGTGATAATAGTAAGGGGCGTCTATTTAAGTCTGGGAAGAGGGCTGGGAAATCTTACCTAGTCATATTATTATTTCCATATCGGTAAAGGACAGATTATCTAACTCCAAAAACATCAAAGACAGATTACTTAATTTTTTTTTTATTTATTTACAACATTTTCGATGACAGTTTATTTATTTCCAAAATCTGCCAGCCCCATCAGATTCAAATGATCTTTCCCTAAAGAAATTTTTTTTATGCAATCAATTAATTTTTTTACACTTAATTTCAATTGCGAATCTTTGATAGTATAGAGAGATCATTTTACAACAAAATAAATAACAAAAAAGGAGAATGAAAATCTCTGATCCTTTTTGAAAATATAAAAAGTAATTTTAAAATGGATACATTCTGTAACAACAGCAGAAAATCACCCGAGATTACCAGGTGCGTTTTGCTAGCAGCTGTTTCCATTGTTCTGGTCCGTAATTCCATCAAACATAAATTGTAAAAAATTTTCAGTTTCTTAATAAGTACTCCTGAACATCAATATATTTTTGACACTTTGATTTGGGCGACGGACAGTCTGCAAAGTTATAGTTCAAAATCTTGTCAAAAAAATGTTAACGTCATGAAAGCTTTACTTCTGCGCACGGAACTTGTGATAGCAGAGACACAGGCAAAAAAGTGGAAAACAATGACAATCTAACTTAAGGTACTGAAATAACAATCTAACTTAAGGTGCTAAAATCATTGACAACGAACAAGGAGGCAATTGTAATGGATAAGATTTATGATTGATTGATTTTTTATTGTTTAACGTCCCTCTCGAGAATTTTTCACTCATATGGAGACGCCACCACTTGCCGGTGGAGGGCTACAAATTTTGTCCTATGCTCGGCACTTAGGGCCTTTGAGCAGTGAGGGATCTTTTTCGTGCCAGCACCTACTGCGACTCGGGGCCTCGGTTTATATGGTCTCATCTGAAGAACCTGTCTCCACATCCCGCAGTGGGATTCGAACCCGCGACGTAAGGATTTGGATAAGATTTAATAAATGGGGAGACGCTACAAACCGTGTAAAATGAAAACACGGCGTAAGTTTGAAAAACTTGATATATTGTATTGTTTTTGATGTTATAATTGCTATGTATTGGATATATGCCGAATATAGTTCTGTATTGAAAAATATCAGACAGTTTGAGGTCCGTTAGGGCCGAAAACTGTCTGATATTTTTTAATACAGAATTGTATCGAACTTAAAACATTGCTTTTGATTTACCTGAGACAGTCCGATATTAGAACAAAAGACAAAGGTGTTAATGACCACTGAACCAATTCTTTCAAGAATGTAGGCTTAAATTAAAAGTACTCAGTATTAAGGGATTTAGCTTCACTGAAGAAAGTATTTGAAAAAATTTGATAAGGAAAGTAGGGACAAAATATTCATTAATTTTGAAATGGAATGGAAAATGCAGAAATGAAGAATTATATCACAGAAAATTAAGCGGATGCTGAAGGTACATTATTCCATTTGTTTTCATGTTAAGCATCTACGTATACATGTACCCTTGATTTTGATGTTCCGTTACAGAAAAACAAAATCAATAATCCAAGAGTTTTGAGGGACACGTTGAAAATCTCAAGTTTCTTTCAAAATTTGTTGCACATTAAATCTGTCAAATTAGGTATTAATTATTATATTCTAGGCCCCGTTACCTTTTTTGCAGAGGCATTTTTCTTTCTATGAGAAAAATGAAATCAAATTGTTTGAATGTTTTTCTTTATAATAGTGTCTCAAGATTTGAAAGTTTCTGTGCTTCTCTTGTGACTTCCAGTGCGCCCACTCCTATTCAAAAACCAGAGAAAGGGGTTGAAACATTTATCAAATTTTAAAAAGTTTATTAAAAGTTAACCGGTTTATGTTTGTTTTTTTTTGGTTTATTTTTTAATTATTTGCATTAACTGGTCTACCGCACATTCTTCTTCCTGTTACAGTATATTCAGTGTAATTGAAAGTTTTTTTATTTTGCAAATATTTTTTTTAAATCATCATTCTATGTGAGAAATTTAAATTGCTGTGTGTTAAATATCAAACTTTTTATTTCTTTTGTTCAGTAGCAATCCGATTTTGAAGGATATCAGTACTGAGACAGTCTGATATTACGATTAATATCAGGCTGCTCACTAATATCGGACTGTCATAGGTAAATTTTAGACTACAAGAACAAAGAAATGACATCACAGCAATGTTTTAATAACCGTGCTCCGTGGCGATAAAACATGATGCTTTTAAAACTGGCTAATATGAGTTCCATTTAATGAAATGGAATAGAACTTCACATATCGATAAAATTAATGTTTTAGCATATAAAGATGTATTAATCTCAAATTTTGTAAAAATTTTCTGATTGTAATGAACATTATCTACGTATTATTTGAATAACCCTGATACAATGTAGGCGCAAACATTATTTGATAGTAATGAACATTATCTACGTATTTTTTTTAATTACCCTGGTACAATGTAATTGTAAACATTATTTGATGGTAATGAACATTATCTACGTATTTTATGAATTACCCTGGTACAATGTAAGCGTAAACATGATTTGAAAATGTCTTGCAAATTGTTTATATTCATGATATGTCTCAATTTTGTATGAATCAGACCTGTTCAAGATAAAAAGTGTAGAAATTATATTTCGGTTGACACTGTTGCGCTTACTGAGTTATGACATGCTGTAACATAAATCATTATAAAATCCTACATGTATGTATGTATAGTTGAAAAACACTTGTGGGCAGTACTTCTCTGATGAGCGAGGGGTTTTCACATAAAAGAAGCCAGGAAGCAGTCAGAATAATCTTGAGCAATAAGAATGTTTAGAGTGGAAATTAAAGAAGCTTATGAAATCGTGCTAATAATTAAACAAAAGATATGGAATATTTTCTTTTCCTGAAACTAAAAAAAGTAATTTACACAATATATTAATTTATATACATTGTACATGTATATGTATTTTTTAAAGTTCTCTTTGCTTTTTCAAATAGAATTTCATTTGTTCTGACTGTATCTATACCGATCGCTGTCTTCATGACTGTCACCGGCATAACTATTTTGTTTTGTTATCGAAGAAAACGATGTTGTAAAGAAGGTATGCTTTTTTTCCAATATCTATTTGCATTTATGCCTTACGTGTGCCTTTTTTTCTTAATCTCATAATAGTATTTTTAATCCTTTGTTGATTTTCTTATTAGGCCATTTAAACTTAATCGAATAACATGTTTATCCAATCGATGCAACAGAATAAATATTATTTAATTTTCTTATGTTTTCCGAGGAATTAATTATTAGCTCTACTGGTAAGAGACCAGAAGAGCTTATGCGATAGTAATGCATCCGTCGTTCGTACGTCTGTCTGTCTGTAAACAATTTTTCAAAATGCTTCTCCTCCTTCAGTTTTGGTCGGATTTCAGTATAACTTTGCATACAAGTAGACTACACTAAGATACATAATTCTGTGTATCGGTTTTCGATTTCGATGAATGGTGTTGCCGTGGTTACTAAAAATAGAAATTTCTGTGATATTCTTTCAAAATGCTAGTCCTCCTACAGTTTTGGTCTGATTTCAATATAACTTGACACACAAGTAGACTACACTGAGATACATAATTCTCTTTATCAATTTTTGATTTCAGTGAATGGTGTTGCCTTGGTTACTAAAAATAGGAATTTCTGTAAAATTCTTTCAGAATGCAATTCCTCGTACAGTTTTGGTCTGATTTCAATATAACTTTGCATACAAGTAGACTACACTAAGATATCGGTTTTTGATCTCAATGAGCGATGTTGCCGTTGTTACTAAAAATATAAATTTCTGTGAAATTCTTTCAAAATAAAACTCCTCCTACAGTTTTGGTCTGATTTCAATATAACTTGGCACACGTGTAGACTACACTTAGATACGTAATTCTGTTTATCGATTTTTGATTTTAATGAACATTTTTGTTTTGGTTACTAAAAATATAAATTTCTGTTAACTACTCTCAAAATGCTACTCCAAATACAGTTTAAGTCTGATTATAATATAATGTAGCATGCAAGTAGACTACACTTAGAACATAAAAAGACTTAATCAAGGATGACTATTTTTTTGCTGTTGTAATGTTTCAATTCCCAACTGCTTAAGAACTTTTCTCTACCTTTGCTATAAATACAAACCAGTAGAGCTTCAGTCTCGACAGAGACTTCTGGTTTTTAAGATGAGAAATTAGAAAAAAAAAATACTCAACTTAAATGTAATTTTTAATTATATCTTATTCGGATGAGGAGAGTAAAAGCAAATACATTCAATACAAGATTTCTGTAATATTATGTCAAGTCCTCAATTAATAGTTGTAATTACTAGACAGAGAAAAATAAGATAAAAATATAAGATAAAATGGGAATCTTTTCTCACGGTATTTGTAATTACACATTGAAACAGCAGTTGCCTAGGCTCCTTAAAATGATTGGAGTTTAAAATGATAAAATATTATTGTATGTTAATAATTCGACACAAATGAAGCAAAAGTTTAGAAGGAAAAATTATAAAGAGGAAAACTATTGAATTGGTGTAAAAAAACTGTTTTGTAGGAGATGAGAAAGAGAGAAATTTAGAAACCCATGGTACGTTCTTTATGAAAAAAATTATTGTGTATATCAAACACAATGATAGAGAAAATGATATTGATATTACCTATTCAAGTTCCTTTAATTAAGGTCAAGCAATAAAAAGAAATAAAAAAAAAAAAAAACAGAATTCTGAAATATAATTTGAATATACTATAAAATAAAACTGTTTTGATATATCTTTGTCGATTTTGCATTTATTTTCATTACAGAAAAGCAAACAAAAGAACCATTTATTAAAAAATCACAGAAGTCAAGTAAGTGTTTTTTTTTTAAAAGATTTTTCTGATAATGGAAAAAATATTATCAATCAAGCTGACAAAAATATTTTCCAGCAAATTAGTCTAAAATCAAAGATTAAATTAAAAGTCCAAATACACTGATTGTACTTTAAACAAAAAGACACAGGATGAAATAACACCAATCAATAGATGCAATGGTAACTGAATGCTTGTAGAATGAAAGCTGGAAAGGAACTGAAATGATCTTTTCCCGAGACCTTTCTGTGATCTTTCAGTTATCATTAAGTCAACTGAATGATACATGAATTTCAAATTAATTCTTATTAGTAATAGGGTACGTAGATATAAGGTACCACTGTCTAGTTGGTAGAGTATGCCAGAGCATCAATGATAGTTGATAATTTGCATTACTGGCGATGGGGTAATGGTAATGTATAATGGAAATTACCAGGAATTTATTACACATTAAGATGTAATTAAAAGTAAGTGTAATTGGCCAATTTTTTTCAATTGGATGTGATTGTAATAATAAATCTCTTTGGAAAAAGGCGCCCATTGACAGTCACTTTTAAAATACATGTGAATCAATTACAATCCCCTTTTCCTATTTTCAGTCAATTACTGTTTCCTCTTATGTATTTTCTTGAAAGTTTGAATTAAAATATTCCTGTCCATAATATGTAAATGAAATTAATATATTGGATTCAATTGTTTATTGATTAATATCTTAAATTAAACTATTAATTTGCATCAATGTATCAGAGAGCTTTAAATTGTTACTTAAGAAAATACAGTTATAACCAAAGCGGTACACTTGATACAAGTCATACATTACGTATATATGTCACATATACCCTATGTAAAATATCTTCATCATGGCAGAAAAAAAATCTTTAAACCGGATAAAAGTAGGTTATCAGACACAGTGTTGAAACTTTCATTAATATATAAACATTGTAAATCTGTATGAATACAAATGAACGGTCATCGCTATTTTATTTGCTAATTGTAATTTGTAATTTAAGTAATTGCATTTGCAAAGTGATCCTTATTCAACATTTTTAAATTCTTGTAATGGTAATGGTGATGTAAGCGTAATTTTTTTGAACAGATGTTTAATTTATTTTATTACTTTCAATAAATTTGTACCATCTTTGAAACAAAAGACAATGTACTACTAACACTGCGCCATAGAGAGAAGAAGCAGATTTGAGTTTACCTGAGCTTTTCTGATCACATTTTGTCCGTCGTCCGTCAGTCTGTATGTCCGTCTGTAAACTTTTCACATTTTTGACTTCTTCTCAAGAACCACTAGGCCAATTTGGACAAAACTTGGTACGAAGCATCCTTGGTAAAGGGGAATTTAAATTGTTAAAATGACGGGCCACGTCCACTCACAAGAGGTGATAATCAAGAAAAGACAAAAATAAGATGGGGTCATTAAAAAAAATCTTCTCAAGAACCACTGGGCCAGAAAAGCTGAAATTTGTGTGGAAATATCCTGGGGTAGTGTGGATTCTAAATTGTTCAAATTATGACCCCCATGGGTAGGGTGGGCCACAATGGGG
This sequence comes from Saccostrea cuccullata, assembly GCF_032062105.1. Lineage (NCBI taxonomy): Eukaryota > Metazoa > Mollusca > Bivalvia > Ostreida > Ostreidae > Saccostrea > Saccostrea cuccullata. The sequence goes on along the minus strand of NW_026929567.1, from coordinate 225,256 downwards.
AATCAAAGTTTTACTTTAAGTTAACTGGTGTGGAAGCATCGGCTATCTAGGCAAGTCAATAAACTTGCTTTCGATGCCAATGGAATTCTCGCGGCGCTGCCCTACACTACACGGTCATTGAGAATAGAAGTGAGATACAGTTATTTGGACATTAGTTTTAACAGAGGATTGTTACCAATACATGTTGTGATGAAATTTTAATTATTATTTATAAAGCACATTTTACAACAACTCTTAAACTAACATAACTGCCCTAAGTGAAGAAATATTAATATAGAAAGCACATTACACATAATTGTGGTGGATCACAGGACTTTGATATTTTTACTTGAATGGCCTTAGAAAAGATACACAATGCATGATCTTATCTAAACTTCTTAGTGGTAAATCCGAGAGGAATGGAAATAAAATAAATGCCATTAACTAGACAGGATCAATAAAACAAGAGGCCCATCCGCCACATGGCTCACCCGAGAAGCTTTGACTATTCTGTTCTTTACTAGAGTTTCGCCTTATAATACATATTGTGACCAAACTCTACCCCACTGATCATAATTAAGACGATTTAGAATCTACTCTATCCCATGATGCTTCCATATAAGTTTTAGCTCTTCTGGCCCAGTGGTTCATGAGAAGAAGATTTTCAAAGAATTTTCCTATATATACTGGACAAAAAAAGTTAAGGATCATCAAATGAAATATGTTTTGCAAATATTGTATCATAGAAAACAGAAGGCAGTTTTTATTTGAGCATCATATCTTATATTTAAAAACTGAAAATTAAACATTGGATGTGATAAATTTGTTTAAACACACGATACGAATTGTTCATTTAGGTCACTTTAGAATTCGGCATGTTGGGGGTAGACCTGAAAATGAGATTTTTTTCCGAAGATTTAAATTACGTCACTAAAGTGATTGCCAGTATTTTGTATGATCTCCCTGCAAGGGCCTGCAGCGCAGACCCATGATGCCCGTCAGCCGTCCAAGGCTAGCCTGAGGGATCTGTTGCCATAACTCTTGCAATGCTGTCTGAAGTTTCCGTCGATTTTGGGGAAGTGTAAGACGAACTGAAATGCGTTGATAAAGAATGTTCCAGGCATGTTCAATTAACTTCAGGTCTAGAAAACGACTTGGTGGGTCCATACGCTAAGTTGTTTCACTTTCCATGTACTCGTTTAGGATTCGGACTCTATGAGGTCGAGCTTTATCGTCCATTAAGATGAAATCTTCCCCCAGAAAACATGCAATAAGTCTTACAATAGGAGGAAGAATATCATTTCGGTATTTTAAACCAGTAAGGTTACCTTCCAAAATGTGCAGATCAGTTCTGCAGTCAATACTTCTGCCTGCCTAAATCATCACCAAACCTCCATTTACTCTGTATTGTTCAGAAATGAAACAATCAGCAAATCTTTCCCCATTTTCAATCAAAGCAAGTCTTCTGTCATCATGGATGTCCAAACAAAATCATGACTCGTCTGAGAGGAGAACAGAACACCAATGACGTTATTGTAAATTTTTTGTGTTGTGTTACCCACTGTAGTCGATTTCTGCGGCACTCCAATTTTAATACAGGACGTGTGGCTGATCGGCAAGCTTTGAGATTTGCTTCGTGAAGTCTGTTTCAAACAGTTTGAGTAGAAATCCGTCTGTCTGTTGCTCTCTGATGCCCAGTTGTAAGCTTAAGAGCACTTTGGAAGCGTTGCGTCTCAGCAAAATTGACCAAATAACGATCCTCACTGACTGCCGTACATCTTGGACATCCCGATTTTAGTCTTTTGTGACAATTTTCTGCCTGTAAATATCCGTTCCATAATCGTTAATTCCGCTTTTGGAAAGATAAAGTCTCTCTGCAACGTGACGTTGCGTTTTGCCAGCTTCCAGCATCCATGCTGCCATGGAGTGTTCGTCCATACTCATATGCCTCTTAATAGCGTCTTATAACCAGTTCTGGCCAGATATACTGAAATTTTCTTATGATCACTTAAGAAAACCCTCTTTGATAATTTTATGCTTCCATTGTTCCACTTACTTTTTTAACGCCACGTACTTTCTTGACCAATTTGTCCCAAAACCCAATAAACACGTGTGATATAAGTATCGAATCATGTTAATGACATGTTTTTAAACTACTTAAGCCTTGTTGTCACATAAATTCATGGGTATGAAAAATCATTCTTGTGTAAAAATATGATCCCTAACTTATTTTGCCCAGTATTATTTCTCTTTGTACATGTAATACTTTGATTTCTGATTGTGGCCCCGCCCTACCACTAGGGGTCATGATTAGATTACTTTTGAATCTATATATACACTGTACTACCCCAGGATGCTTTCACATATTAAGTTTCAGCTTTTCTGGCCCAGTGGTTCTTAAGAAGTTTTTTTTTTACCCCACCATATTTTTTGAAATTAGCATCTTCAAAAAAAAAAACATCCAAGTACATTAGTCAGATTTTTTGTTTAATAATGTTTTGTTCAAGGTCAGCGAACTATTCTTGTCCATACTGTATTGCAATGTTTCCTTTGGTGAGTATATCTATATTAAGTGGTATTCTAAAAGAAAATGCAAAAGCAGTCCTACGGCAGTCACAAATTAGTATCACAGCGATCATAGGGTAGTCTATAGTAATCCTAGAGTAGTCCCACAACAGCCCTTGAAACTGCATTCTTGAACCTATTTGATGTCAGATTGGGTCTGGGCTCTACAATTCAATGGTAGTTTTTAGAAAAAAAAATAAAGAATTATGAATGAAAACAATAAGGTAACTGAATTTTTCTCTATATTATACTGATTTAATTTTGAGAAAAATAACCAATTTCAGTGAAAGAACAAAAATCAAAAAATAAGCAAGAGACGAGGGGGTGGCATGCTGAGTACGCTGAGAAAGAGACAAAGACAGTCCATTACGCCCGGGGGATGATTGTAGGATGTGCTGGGGCGGGGAAAACCACGCTACTTAAACGTCTGCTCGGTTGTTGTGAAGAAGAGATTAAGGAAGTAAAATCTACTGAGGGCTTGGAGGTGCATGAAGAAATATTTGAATTGTGTGAAGAAACAAAATCTTTAGAAGGTAATGTATACATTTCTGGTACATTTTATAAACATACATGGAGAAAATATCTTCTGTATGAAGGTGTCAGAGGTTAGAGGTCAGTACATGGCTGAGTCACACGACGCAAAAATATCTACCAGTTCATAAATATAAAGTGGCTTGCTCTGCTTTTTATACAACCAAAACAAGTATTGCATACATTTATGGCGATCGATGTTACCTGTGTAAATAAAAAATATACAAATAGAAACAAGCTTTTTTTAACCAGTTTTATGCAAAAGTTGTCCATCAGTGGCGTAGCTAGGACTTTGTTAAAGTGTAGACACAAATTATGGCACGGGGTCTTTGGGCCGAGTTAGGCCGCAAGCGGGTCTAGGGCTGCGATCTGGTGGGGGATCCAGGGGGCGAAGCCCCCCCAACGGAAAATGAATTTCACTATTATCAGACCCCTGGGAAACAGATTCTGGGTCTTTGAATGATTGATTGTAAAGTATTTAATGTCCCTCTCGAGAATTTTTCACTCATATGGAGTCGCCACCACTTACCGGTGGAGAGCTGCAAATTTTGTCCTACACTCAGCACTCAGGGCCATTGAGCAGGGAGGGATCGTTTTTGTGCCAGCATCTGCTGCGACACGGGGCCTTGGTTTATAGGGTCTCCTCCACGGGACCGGTCTCCTTGTCCCACAATGGGATTCGAATCCGCGACGTAAGGATTGACTCCTTACTTCACGGCTCTAGAGCAGACGCTCTTAATTACCACTGGGTCTATGAAAACAAAATTCTATCTCTTTATGATATAAAGAAAAACTCTTTTTAATGTTGCATTTCCGACTTTTTTAAAGAGTTAATCTTTAGTTAGGAGAGTTTATGTATCTTTTAACGTAATCATTTAGAACAAGGAGGAGGAATTTATTTTTAAAAACTTAAAAAAAAAACAAACCAAAATCTAGACATGGCAATTATATGATATCAAGACGTCTATTTGTTTATATTGTAAATTTCTTTCTGATAACCCCCCCCCCCCCCACACACACACACACAGACACACGTTTTGAAAAACAATACTACAGGACACAAGTTTTTGGTTGATTATTCTTTTAAAAAAGACATTTCTTCAAGAGGTAATTTTCATGAATTGTTTTCAGATGAATTCAAAATTGAAAATGACCACTGCATCAAATTGATATTTTTTATGCACACCCTGAGTAAAATGCTTTTATACAGAAATAATTTGAATTTGTAGCCAAATCAAGTGACCTCGGGTAGGTGAATACAGCTATGTAGTTAAATCAAGCTACGTAGCTAAATCTAGTGATTGTACTGGACCTGAATGATATAGGCTAAATCTATATTTCTTTCATTAAATTCAATAAATGATGAATGCGTAATTTCATTGGAAAATATCAAATAATTGCAATCATGCCACAGCAGCTAAAAATTAAACACCTCGATTGGCGCTGTCGAAGTTTAGTGCTGGGTGTTTTAATCAAGTCAAATACATATACTTGTTTGCAAATTCACTGGCTTTATATTATCTTTAAGCATTTTTCGGTAATACTTACTACATATACCGTTTCATTGTTGAATTCGACTTTTCCACTCGGCGAGTAGATTTTTGACGCTGTTTACGCATATACGGACTCGGAGACTAAAGTAAATCTTAAGCATGCCATGTACGACTGTAAAGATAATTATAGCGTAGAAGATCTAGACATCAACAGATTTTAATATTTTGTCAGTGCATTTCCTTTGCAAGTGTAAATGAGTGCGATTCTAAATCTGGGGAAGGGGTACTCTGTGTTTATTCAGAGATAGAAACCTTGTGTTATTATTATGCTTAGTTTTAGGTTGAAATTTATTATCTCTGTAAACATCAGGAAGATATACATAGTACTAATACATTTGGGGATTTATTATTTATTTGATATAATAAATATGGACTCAATGCACGGTCGATATACTCCATGTATCTGAAGTCAATATCTGTCATCGTGGGTCATTATAAATGCATTTTGACCTACATTGAGTCCATTTTTGTATAATAACACTACCACAAATTTCCATAATTATTGCATCAGGAAATTTTACTTTAGCTCCTGGAAATGACGGCGCGTTTAGAATATGTGGTAGTTTTTATTGTCATTGTATTATTTTAGTTTTAAAAATAATAACAAGTTGTTTTGACATTGCGGCGTATATAATCAGTTGATTAAAAAAAGTATTATTACCTAATCAAGTGATTTTTGTTGTTTTATTGGAGATTTAATATTTTCATCTATTTTGGATGTGTTTTCAGTTTCCTTATCTTTTCAAACCGATCTATTAACCGGTCAATAGAATGCGCGTTCTCTTGACCGGTCAATAGACTGCGCGTTCTATTGACCGGTCAATAGACTGCGCGTTCTATTGACCGGTGACGTATTTCGTCAAAAACGATCCGGGTTTAGAATAAAGTTGTTTGTTACATTGCACAGACATGGTTAACAATTATCTTATTCGATCTTGCTGCATTAGTTTTAGAAATTGTGTGATTTCAATGGTCGGATATTTTATTTAATGAGAGTTACTTTTAATTAATACACTGTGAGATGTTGTCCCATGTAGCAGTAGGTGCTCTGCTGGCGCGAAAAAGTCCCCTCTCCACCAGGAAGTGGTAGCGTCTCCATAAGAGAGAAAAATTTTCGAAAGGAATGTAAACAATAGTCTATACAATCAATCTTTAATTAATATTACAGATGCACCGTATCTAGGTAAAAAATAACAATATGGTACGGGAACCTTATGTACTGAACATACAATTTTGAACACTTAATACGGAAAATAAAAATTAGGTAATAAAACAATTGCCTCAAGCAATAAAACACACTGAGCTGTTCCCTGCACCTCGGGAAAAATATTCTGGTCTATTGACTGCTCAGGCATTAAATAATTGTATAATATTATACTTTCATGTAAATTACTTTAATCTGATTCGTCGAGAAACATTTGATAAAAAACACTACTACCCGCTGAATAATGAAGCCACGCCCTCCTGCGTAGCAACAGTCAACATTGCTTGACGACAGGTGGTATTACAAAAAATAGCGACTGCGCGGAATTTATGCGCGCACGGTTCACTGTAATATGTATTTGTATAAAACATTCAGTATAATATAATAAATATAGCATGTAGTTGAGTGTAACATTGAAAATTTTCACCCCTCGAAAACCATTGTCAACCTCGGCTGCGCCACGGTTGACAATGGTTTTCTTGGGGGTGAAAATTTTCAATGTTACACTCAACTACATGCAATATTTATATAATGTTTCATGCATAGATAGATGTTACCATATGCACATATCGATGAATCGAAGGGCATCCAATTTTGACCTTTAACTTTAATCACCACTAACTGCCTTTGAGCACTGTTGCAACCACTATTGAAATAACAACCACCATTGAAAAAATTATATCAATAATGTTTGAGAATAAATTTCAATAGCAAACATATTAAGCAAACACTATTTAAATACGACCACTATTGAAATAATTATATCAATAGTGGTTGAGAGTGCATTATAATAACATACATAGTTAGTAACCTTTATTGAAATACGACCACTATTAAATAATTATATCTATAGTGGTTGTGAGCGCATTTCAATGACAAACATAGTTAGTAACGACTATTGAAATACGACCTATATGACGATATATATTTTTTCAAAAGTGGGTTGGACTGCACTTAAATATAATAACCATAGGTTTCGCCCACTTTTAGAATACCAGCACTTCTAAAATAATTATTCAATAGTGGGTGAGAGTGCATTTCAATATGATAACCATAGGTTTCAACTACTATCAAAATACTACCAGTATTGAAAGAAAAGTTTCACCGTGTCCACAACTTATTTCAATAGTGGTTATTACCTATGTTTGTTATTGAAAAGCTGTCTCACCCATTATTGAAATAACTATTTCAATAGTGGTCGTATTGCAAAATTGGTTATTACCTATGTTTATTATTGAAATGCTCTCTCAACCACTATTGGTATAACTATTTCAATAGTGGTTGTATTTAAATAGTGGTTACCAACTATGTTTGCTAATGAAATGCACTCTCAACCACTATTGATAAAATTATTTCAATGGCCGCTAGTGCTGATTAAAGTCATAGGTTGCAAAAGAGCAGTAAGGGAACTTTATCATGCCAACGCTTGCCGTGACATGGGGCCTCGGTTTTAAGGTCTCATCCGAAAGACCCTCAACTTTCTTTTCAAGTGCAGAGCACGTGGCAAAAAAAAAAAAAAAAAAAACAGTAGCTACCCAATTTATATCGACTAAGGTTAGTAGCTGCTGAGATTCGAACTCACGACCTAGATACCGAACACTGAGCGATTCGTGAATGGTTCCACGCGTTTAAGATGTACATGTGAAATGCCCGGTCATTTTTGACATAAAATACCCCTCCCCCTCCCGATCTACTAAAGTTTAAACATAGAATAAAATCACTTGTCTGCAGATTATTCTATATACTAGCTCGGTTTAATTATTTTTTTTTTGTAACAGTATAATCAACTCTCTAAGCTTTCTCAATATACATACTTGTAATCCTGGCTTATCTCTAAAAGATACCGGTGTATACAACGAATTTTTTTTTTTTTAGTTTTTTCCGATTTTTTTAATTTATCAAGTTTGTTAGACTTGAATTTAACACTGTGAGGACTAACATTTTTTTGTTTAAATACATAAAATAGTTCATTAAAACATATTGTAGATGTAATGCATGTTATTCAGACTGTAAACTTACCCTCCCCCTTCCCTTCCGCCTTTTGAAAAAGGGCCTCTCCCATTGTCTGAAATAAAAAAAGAAATGTAGCATGTTAGTTTTGTAGCCAAGAGACGTACATAGAACAAGGTGTAAAATATTTTCATCGACCGTGAATTAATTACTTGTAAACATATATGAAATGAAAAAGGTGAAGGCATCGACCAGTCATTGATCTAAAAATGTACAATACAATACACATTACATGCATACAATATGATTTGTGACCAGGAAAAACACAGAACTGTGAAAATCAGATATTGAAACATAACATGTAAGTACATGTATAAACATATATAAATACAGAAGGATTGATTTTAAGAACGCTTTACAGTTCTGTAAAGCGATATATAAATAACAAGGGCAGATCCAGTTATTTTTGAAAGACGGAATTCCATGGTTGTGTCCCTTTAACCCCCCACCCCCTACACATTCTCAAGCAGAGATTCACTCACACGTATGGAAAGATATAAGGTTGTGGTAAATAATATCTTTGTTATAGGTCCCTTTTTCTTTTGAAAATGTACCCCCAGTCCGAATTAAATAAGAAAACTACTGAAGCCTAAAGATTGAATGGTTTTGCAGCATTTCCGTAGATTACGAAGAATTTTCTTCCAGAATTTGAAAAACATTTTTGGGAAAGGATGCGGTTGAGGTTTGAAATAAAGAGTTACATAAAATATCATAAGAAAAAACCGGTACATTAGATAGCCAAGACATGCAGTTAAAAAAATTTAATATAAAATCAAATTAAATTTCGCATGTTACATATATAAGATATATAAAAATAAGTAGAATATTTTCAACCATTCTTTCATTAAAAACAAAGTAGTGAATGTGAATGGAGAAATCTAAATGTATGAGAACATATCTATTCAATACATAAGTTAGACGTATAAATATTTATTCTCAGAAAATGTTTATCCTCTCTTTCTCTTTCTCTCTCTCTCTCAACTTGGCAAAAATTAAAGGGGGTCCAACGCCTGGACCCCCCCCCCCCCTCTGGATCCACCAATGAATAAACTGTGAATTTATAATTCAATTAACATAACTCAGCTGTTACTTATTTCATGAATTTTCCCTTGAAAGTAATTAATACATTAAGTACCTACATGTATGTAGAACGATGCTAAAATATTAAATTAAAAAAAAGGGCTATGTACAAATGCTTCACGCACGGCATCAATTTGATGTAATTTTAAAGAGGACAAATTATTAATGGATGTATAATACTTAATCCAAGTCTTTCACAGGACAAGAATACATAAAAAATTATTTCTACACTAAGACGTATTTAAACTATATGTAGGTTTGAGAATTTTGAACAGCACTGCAATTATTCATTTAATTAAATTTCTTTAGAGCTAATTAAATTGATGGTGTGGTTTTACATTTTTAGAAAAGACCAACTGTTTAAAATTGTCTATTATTAGAGAAGAAAAACTCCTTCCTTCACTGTACCTAATCATATGTTTAAAAATAGTTTTTTGCTATTTAGTATAATGAAGACCCCCCCCCCCTCCGGTGCCTTTCTCCCGAAATAAAATTCTTATTGAGTTTTTTCCGTATATTTTAATTAATTTTTAATTTTTATTGTAACACAAGAAAATCAGTCTTAAAATTAACATCAAAAAGCCATTAAAGAATAGTATTTTAGTATAAACTTGTGACGACAGTAGTATTTTAAATTGGCAGGGAATATGTTTCAAATTCAATTTAAAACTTAATCCCTCTAAGTATAAATTCGAATTATTTTTTTCTGCAGGAATGCAAAAATCAGATCTAGAAATGATAGGGAAAAATATTAAAATTTCTTGGAATACGAAGTGACTCTTTGCCTTCGGCATGTTCGGTGAAACGATTTCCACACCTCCACTGTGTCGAATTATTTTGATTGACAGCACAAGCACGCTACTAGAAATGTAGCACGGACTTCCTGTGAACTGTGTAGATTTGATGATGGAAAATAAAAGCCAATGATAACTGTCAAATGGATTTGTTAATCCATAAAAAATGATTACCTTTATTGCTTGGAATATTTAGGAAAAATAATTAAATTTTTATTTGATACAACATATATCTGAGAATCGAGGGGGTCTCACTATCTCTCTTTCTCTCTCTCTCTCTCTTTCTCTCTCTCTCGCACATTTCTCTTTTCAATAAAGACTATGACAACACATTACTTATTTAGTTTTGAAAATTTAATCTACACATGTATTACAGATAATTTGAATGCCTCTTTCCAACATTTTGACCGAGTATAATCAAGGCCGGGAAATGTCTACAGATACATGAAGAAGTTAGCTAAAATGATCGTAATAAAAGAATAAAAAGGCACATATACATGTAGAATATTTTGCAGTAGAATTTAAATAAAACGACAATTTTTATGCAGTACGATAACAGTCAATGTCAACAGATAATTGTGAATTTAAAAAAATCCGTTATTTTACTCAGAATGATTTTGGCACGGAAATACGTGTAAGGTTGTTTCAACCCCGTACAATGTAATTAATTAATTCTATATGTAGTAGTTTTATCTTCAGAAGTCCACGTTATCTTATTATTGAAAAGAATAAGCATAATTATTTACTATATAAGTAGATTAATTTATTATTTAAGTACACGCGGTAACAAATACACGTTTGACGGCGATTAAAATCATGTTATTCAAATATCGATTTTAACATACTTAGGTATGTGCAGAAAAAAATGCTTTTATTTATTTATTTATTTATTGTTTATCTCAGTAGTAGTTTTATCTTCTAAAGTCCACATTAATTCATTAGTTAAAAGAATAAGCATAATTATTAACTATATAAGATTAATTTATATTTAAACTACACGCGGTAACAAATACACATTTGACAGCGATTCAAATCATCTTATTTAAATATGGATTTAAACATACGTACATGTATGTGTAGAATTTATTTTTATTGCTTATTTATTTACTTATTTATTTATTTCTTTTTTGTTTATCTATTGTGTATCCATATTTATTTTTGACATTTGAATTATAGAATAAAAGAATAATTTCAATACAAGGAAAAGACCGAAGGCATTCCGAATAAATCGTTCATCTTGCGTTCACCGTTCGTTCACCGTTCACTTTGCGCTCGCGTTGGAGCTCCGTTCGCGTTCTGCATTCACTTACCGTTCACCGTTCACATATCGTTCACCAAGTTGCGTTCACCGTTCGCACACCGTTCACTCACTGTTCGCTCTGCGTTCGTTCAGCGTTCGTTCAGCGTTCGTTCACCGTTCAGGTGGGAAAGTAGAACGTTTCAGGGACTGTACAGCGATGCTATAGAATTGTAGCCATCTCCAGAAAATATCAGATAAAAAAATTGCAGAGGGCTACATCATTATTGCAGCTGTATCTTTTATTCAAAGTCGAGTGGAAATGAATCTGACGCTTATCGATCTTACATGGAGTCCAAGCGTTGTTCCCCCCTGTTTACATGAACATAATAACTATGGTAATAGAAAGGGGGATAATTCAAACGAAGGTTTCAAGATTCATTCCCATGTACTTTGTGTAGGTTACAAATTTATATATACCCAAGAGACATTGGACCTGCCAGTATTCCCCGTGATTTAAATATAATTATGGATGCTTAAGTTATATTTTTTTATTTGTTATATCATAAAATATGACTAAACTGTGATATATTTAGTCTGTCGCCGTTATAATTAAACATTTCTCTTTTAAATAACAGATAAAAGTAATCAAAAACAAAAAAAGAACAAACTTCAAATGTTGATTAAAGGAAAGATTGTACTATATGAGATATGCTTATATTATAAAATGCTTGGATTTTTTTCATATTAATGATATGTAAGATGGAAACGATAATTTTTATTTTTTTTATCAATTGTTCTTAACTTCATATAGAAATGACACAAATTCGACAGGGATTTCTAAGTGCACGCAAGGGGTGCAGAACAAACGTCAATTACTTACCTATTACTACATGTGCATAATATCTCTCCCAAAGCTATTGAAAAATCTTTTATTATGTTATGGCTCATATCATGTCGAACATTTACTCTTCTTTATAAATAGGCATTTAATGTATTCCAAGTATCCCAAAAATCAGTTTGTTACATTGCATTTATCAAAAGAATCATAATTGTAAAACGTCAAATGACGTCATAGTGCTTTTTGTATTTTTCTCGTAAAAGATCCAATTTTCAACAACAAACACATGCATCTCTGTAACGAATGAATGTACCTTTAGAAATTTGTAATAAAGAATGTAAGGAAAATTCTCTCGGATTATGGGATTTTTATTTTTTTTATTTTGTGTTAAAATGTAAATTTGATTTTGAGGATATCAAGAAATCAGGCATTTATTCGTAATTTTATTTTACTTCGTAATTTTATTGAATTTTAGTAATTTGAAATCACCAATTTTTTTAGCAAGGATAGAAAGAACAGACAGTACCAAAAGTGAAAATTATGCCACAGACATTGCTAAAAAGACTCTGACATTTATTGACTTTGGAGGCCAGCCTGTGTACTTTGCCTGTCACCAGATTTATCTGACCAGAAAAGCTTTCTATGTTGTGGTGGTGGACGCCTCTAAACGTCTTGAACAGGAGGTGGATAATGAAGTGTGTGATCAAGCTGGAAGCGTTTTCTCTGGATGGACCTACGGAGGTAAAAATTTAACAGCCCGTATGTATTTTCAAAAGCACTGAATTAATATTGTTGGATGACCAGTACTATAACACACCGTGCCGGACAAACAAATTGAACACCGCGGTTAAATGCACATTTGTAGTTTTTGCACATAAATTTATGTGGATATTATAGGATTAAACGTTCTTTTCGATAAAATTTTCAAAAAGAACGTTTAATTCTTATAATTCCGATAACGAATTTAAAAAAAAAAATTAAAATTATTTCTCTTTGAGGCCTCCATACATGTACAATCCCTTATTAGAGAAACACCGACATCTTACTAATCAAAGTAACCAAAAACGGGGATGAGTCATTGTAGTATATTGTAATCACGGTTAGGTTATTGAATTCTTCAATTTTATTGGGATTTCGATAGATAAATTCCTACAAGATACCTCAAAGGCACGTCTTGTCTTGACGCTACAATACATTTCAAGACATTTAAACGAGCAAAGGGGGTCGAGAAGGGAAATGAAAGGAAAATTTAAAAAATGTCATTCTGTGGCATGAAATAAAAAAATAATAGCATGTGCGGATCTAGAAGTGGTCGAAAGGGGGGGGGGGGTATTTCACGAAGGGCGGTCTGGACTGTAAGGAGTTATGGTCTAAAATTAAATTGCAAAAACCAAAAACTTAAAGGAAAATTCTTGTTCAAAAAACTAAATGCCGGAACATCTCGGGGAAAACCAATTCAATAAAAATTATGAAATCTTTCGTAACAAACTAAAATAAACAATTCCTTAGATACAATACAAAGCAAAAATTATACAATAAGAATGGAAAATATAGAATACAAATAAATCATTTTACAATGCAAATGTTTTTAACAAAATGAAAAAATTATACCATGTGAATGAAAAATTATCTAATGCAAATGCAAACACAAAGTAAATGGAAAATATATAATGCAGGCTCGGTCGCTATCATTTTCTGTGTCTTCGGTCACTATCAAATGCCATTTGTTCTTATCATATAAATATAGCCCTTTGATGAGTTCGATAAGTAGATATATCGACTTCACAGAAATACATATGCGTATCTGTGAAGTGATATATCTATTTTTTGACCGAATCAAAGGGCTACATTTGTTATTTTTTTTTACAGAGATTGAAAACACTACCACAGGTTTTATCTCTTGTCATTTTTTAATACTGAGGGACTAAAAAGTAAAAAAAAGATCTGTTTAATGTAATGTATATTATTCTTTGTACTGATGGAGTAATTTTGGGAATTTCCTTTTTGAAAAGGCCAATTTGTCTAATTAAGGTTTGAATTTATTTTTTAAAAATATATCTATTATACTTTGACATAAAGTAGATTCTTCTTCAAGGCGTCATATATCTTAATAATTATTACAAAACATCACAATTATAAATCATATGTGAAGCACACTTTTTTGTGTGTGTCCTTTTTTTTAATTTAATTTTTTTTTAAAGAAAAAAAATTAAGTAGTACTCTGTCTTAGCTGTTTTGAATTTAGCATAAATGTTATTTCCCTAACAAAAAAATTACTATAGTAAACTATAGTTAACAATAGTTTACTATAGTTTACCATAGTAAACCAAAGTTCCAAAGTTTTCACTATAGTAGATCAAAGTTCCAAAGTTTTTACGATAGTAAATCAAAGTTCCAAAATGTTCACAATAGTAAATCAAAGTTCCAAAGTTTTCACCATAGTAAATCAAAGTTCCAAAGTTTTTACAATAGTTAATCAAAGTACCAAATTTCTCGCAATAGTAAATCAAAGTTCCAAAGTTATTACTATGGTAAATCAAAGTTTCATAGTTTTTATTATAGTAAATAAAAGAAAGTAGCTCAAGTCTCCATGCTGTTATATAGTTGATCGTGTGATCAATTTTGAGCTATTCAGAGAGCTTGGATAGTATGAGAAAAATAATATATCTATCTAAAATCCGAGCAATTATAATGTTCTAAACTAGTATCTTATTCTGTTTTATTTTATGACTAAATATTTTTAAACTTTTAGTATCAAGTAAAGGATATATGCATTAAATTTCTTTTGTTTTTTTTTAGACTATTTTGCCTTTTGGATACAGTCTATACATACTCTGTGGGTCTGTGGTTCTGAAAAAGAAGAGGATCCAAAACCCAAAGTTTTAATTGTAGCGACACATTGGGAAGAAGGAGAGAAACAATTTATGGTAAATAGGCAGAGAATATCGGACATAAAATAATTATTTATTGTATCCATATGCACTAACATTACATGTAGCGCTACATCGCCAACGCATTACCGATTCATACTGGATAAGCTGAAAACAACCCATTACCGCTACACGTTTTTTCTGTGAACAGGATTCGATTTTATTTTTTAAATTTTTCAGTGTTTTATAAAACAAAATGTATTTAAGATAAAAAAAAATATAAGAACACACTTTGCTCAACATCACACTTTCATCTTCCCGTGTTGAGCAGGGGATAGAAGACCTATGCTTGTATGCATATTTTTTACTTAAAAGCAATCCGTGCGCATAGAAACCTTTGGTTAATCAAACAGGCTTTGTAGCGGTAAAGTAACTTTTATACGCATTGGTTATGTAACGTTTTTGTAGTGGCAATGGCTATGTTGCTGTAATTAAATTTTCCAAAATGTAGCGGTAATGATGTGCACTAATCAGTTTATCAAATCGTTCAGGTTTATATTTAAAAACGAATCTACATGCACATGTGCGAACTAAAACCGTTTTATAAAATCGTAGACAAGTAATCGACAGAGGAATATAATAAGAGGCTATTGCGACCTGAGTAACTCAAGTGACCTATTGTTATCCGTTTTTGTCCGTCATTGTGTTTCTTGTGTCATGCGTCGTGTGTAAACATTTGAAGATTTTTAGCTTCTTCTCTGACACCATTGACAATTTCAACCAAATTTGGTATACAGTATCCATACCAAAGGGGAACAAAAATTGTGAATTTTATGGTCTCTGCACCCCCCCCCCCCTTGGGGCCGTAGGAGTGGGGCCCAAACCGTTAAATTATTGCAATCTTTAAGAGTCTTCTTCTTTTCTCCTGGGCATCAAATAGGGAAACTGTTGGCATGAATGTAATGAGCATTGAGTCCTGTACCAAACTTGTGAAATTCATGGCCCCAGGATCAGAGGTTCTAGTGCTAGGGCGGAGTTATATAGATTATATAGTGAAAATGTAGTAATTCCTTGAAAATCTTATTCACTGCTTCTTGCTATTAAAAGAACTAACTAAGCACAAAGTTATGATAAGCAAGAGTGTCTCTTCCAAGATTGTGAATTTTATGGCCCCATGGTGAGGGGTTCTGGTGTTAGAGCAGGGCTTTATTGATAATATAGTGAAAACACATTGCCCCAACCCAACAGACGATTCCTACACCCTTTGCGAAAGAGTTCCGCTAAGTTAAGTAATCGCGATATCAAGTATTAAAATCTACCACCAATGACGTTATATGTGTGCATCAAGTAACTTGGAAATTGATCGTGTCGTGTAAAGATAATTTGGCAAAGAGGGCATCCAGAAAAATACGTAAAATTGAGTTTAAAAAGCAAATATCAATAATCAAATGTGAAAATCATAGGGAATTCAGTTTAATAAACAAATAAGCTAATTTATTTTTATCGCTTATACTCTCTTTCGAAGCCAGTTAGCTATTTACATATCTTGCTCGGACCTTTTCTCTGTCACTTGTGACAAAAAATAATGCATCAAAACAACAATAAGCTGTAGATTTCAGAACAAAGGATTTGTACAGATGGAAAGTTTGCCTCCTAAAATACTTTGAAAGTGCTGCTAGAATCCCAAATTAAGCATCATGATCGTTTTACAAAAAATCTCGCTTCATATACATGTGTTTAAAAAATTTATTTACGCAAAGAAATTATTAAACCCTGGAGTATAGTTGTTCTGTTAGCTTTTTTATTCAGGAACATTTTGGCCATTTTTAGAAGTCACCTGATGCCATGGGTCTAATACAAAGATGTGCACTACCACTCGTTATTTTTATGTAAAAAGTAATAAAAGTTAATGTTTATCAGCGGTTTTGGTAAAATTTGAACTTATCTTTTTAAAGTCTTATTATTTTTTTTTTTTTTTTTAGAAATGATTCAATTGCTTCCTTAATATACCCGCAGAATTGAAATAATTTTTTCAACGTTTAAACTCTTGCTTCATATTTGTGAACAACCATTAGATTTTGGATCCAAATTGGGAATTTTTCCATTAATGACTTTTTTGACTGAATTTTGTAGCTTATACATGTATGTCCAAAATTATTTACACAAAATTTGATAATCATATGGATTGCATGCTATTTTTTTTAGATTGGATTGTTTGGACAATCAACATTTGGATACATAAAGACCATTTGTTGTGTTCATGCAATGCAATGTATCACTATTTTGTGATAAAATTTCTTCAGGAAATATTTTAAATTTCATAATTAAGTTTACATTAGACATATTTTATGTTAAATATACATAGCATATATGTAGATCTTAAGAGGGTGCATGATAGTGGGGTGTATTTCAACCCCCTATTATTAAATTGTGTTTATATCAGTTTAAAAGTAACCATTAATATTTTTTCAACTTAAATGCTGATACATACATACATATATTGATCGGAGCTTTTCAACTGCATCAACATTTTCTGACCCGTGGCTTTTCATGTGACCTTGACCTCACTTTTCTGAAATGAGTGTCAAACTTCATTATGCTGATACATATTGATGTAAGCAATTAATCTATATCACTATTCAAAATATTCTGATCAAATTTTGTTCACCAAACAAACTTTTATGTTGCATTACTAATACAAACCCTACGGGGCGTTCCTGTCCTATGAACTTATTTCAAGTTTTTTGTTTGTTTTTTACAAAGTATATTGAAATAATATAAATTGTCCCCTTCACACAATCTTCTTTTCTTTTTAGGAGGGAGGTTTCTTTTAAGTGCATGAAAAACAATGCTTCAACCCTTGAGAACTACTCCTTAACATGTTAAAGAAAATAACTGGTAACTAGATGAGATCTCGTTGCGAGCAACTAGTAGGTCTTCCGTCCGATTTTACGATAAAATGAGATATAATTTTGACTATGACTTTTGTTACAAAATAATGTTAGACTTCATTCACTTGATTAAATTCTTTTGATTTATTCGACAATCTCAAATAATTTTAGATATTTAGTGATTTGGCCCATCTCGGCCCCTAATTTGAGGGACCAGACCCTTTTCTTGATTTCAAATGAAAGGTCTCGTGATTTTAAACACTTTTTGTTCAAGACCTATTCACATATGTCTTTTCGTTAAAGAGATATCTTGCATGAAAATATTTAGGGGCCACCAATCCAAGTCCTTAATGGGGCAATTTTATAATAATTTAAACGGTGCATATTCTTTGGAACATTATTCTGACCATCCTTTGTTCAACATTGTTTATCAAAATATTTCTCCTATTCGAGATAAAAACCGACAACACTTCATATTCTGGCCCCTTGTGACCCCTAATTTCGTAATATATGATTAAAAATTTATACGATGTTGTTGCAATTCGCTAAGATGAATACCTTTTAATCAGTAATGTATTACAAAATATAGATTGAAAAGTAATAGATAAAAGACTTTTGGCCCCTCTGAGCCCCTTTTTTAAAGAGTCAGTCCCTTTTTCTTGATGTCAAATGAAAGGGCTTTTAAATTCAAAGACTTTTTGTTCATCGCTAATTCAAAGATTTTTTTCCGTTGTGGAGATATGCTGAATGGAAATATTTAGGGGCTATGCCTGCACGTTGTTAATGGGGCCATTTAAAAAAAAAATCACAGTATGCATACTATTAAGAACATTATTCTGATCATCTTTTGTTCAATATTGCTTATCAAAATATCCCCCCTTTTTTTTTTAGATATAAAGCGTCAAAGATGTGACATTCTGGCCCCTTGTGACCCCTTATTACATAACATATGATAAAAATTTTACAATATATTGTTGCAAATTGTTACAATGAATATCTTTGCTTCTGTAATGTGTAACAAAATATTGATTAATAAAGAAATATAAATGAAAGAGTTTTGGCCCTTCTGAGCCCCTAATTTGAGGGGTCAGCCCCTTTTCCTGATTCCATATGAATGGTCATGTGAATCAGTACAACTTTTCTTCTATATGTTTTAACAAATTATGAATAGACACGAAGATATAAAACAAAGATGTCAACTTTTGTGAGATGTTTCCGACACATTTTTTGGGCTCCACCGAGCTTCGGCGCCTTTTGCGCTATGAAAATTTGGACGCCTGCCTGCAACTCAGCAAACCTTCCCTTACTTTCACTTAAAATCTTGAGTCAATAATTTAAGTCGTTCCGGAGTAGTTTCCAGGTCAAACCCACCCTCTTAAAATTTGAAAATCATCCATATCTCACGACAGGAAGTGACGTCATCGACGACGAAAATTTCCGACAAGGTTCAGATAAATATTTATCAGATCTGAAAGTTTGGTGAAAATCGGTCGAGCCATTTCCGAGAACTAGCGTGCACAAAATCGGTAAGAAAAAAAAAATAATAATAGGGAAAAAGACCCGGAACGAAAACATCAATGTCTTTCGTTAATAAATAATATCAAATTGTTCCACCAAATCCCCGCTTATAATATGGAAAATCCTAAAAATCCTAATTTTTTTCATAAAACCTCTATATAAATAAAAATAAATAATTAAATGTAATAAAACAATCATGTTGTTCCGAATGAGGCGAAACGAAAACGACATTGACGTTAGATATTGTCTACACTAGAATTTTCTACAAAAAAGGTCGCGGAAGTTCAAAATTCAAACTATGGTAATTCAGAAAATACTGAAAATAAAGAGACAAGTTAAGGATTGTTGAAATGAAAATTTTCTTCACTTTTACAAGCTGTGTTTTGTTTTTCCTATTTCAATAAAAAAAAATGCAAGTAAAACGGCGTTTAATTTAAATGGAAGGAATAAAAACCAGCAAAATGAAACGTGTGGAAGAAAAATTCTTGTTTTTACAATTTTTTTTGCAAAAGTAGAGAAAATATCCATTTTAAAAATATCAATTTTACTGAAACGATTTTATCAAGAAAAAAAATTGCCTATCGTCGGGAAAATTATCCCTGTTTTGGAAATTTGCGTTATTTTCAAAAAGTCACGAATGTCTTTTAAACGTAAAATCTATTTATAACCGATTAATAAGCTCAAACTTGTACAGGATCTGAAAGTAGAGAGAATTTCCTAAATGATGATAAGAGTGGGGGGTGGGGGGGGGGTCATAGAATCCAAACATTTGACTCTTTTTACCTTTATTGGGGGAACACATGTTTTCTTAATTGCCAGTAGTTGGTTAAAATTTGTTTAAATTGTTTTTTTTATATCTTTTGCAGTTAAATCTGTTTGAATAAACACAGAAAAAAGTAAACATTGTGAAAAAAATTGTTGTTGCAGGATGAATTTGGACTTTTGTACGCTCTAAAGCAACGCCTACATGGATCGTCGAATTTATCACAGTACATTAGAAAGGATGCCTTTTTTTGCACAGATCTTAGTGTTCCACTGTCCAAGGATCTAAAAGGGTGTATTTATGACATAGCGTTGAATCAGCGATGGAGGGAAAACATTCCAATGGAATGGGTTGACTTTGAAATAGAAATTAATCATAAAAAACACAAAGTAAGAATTTTAGACAGAGAAGAAGTAACAAAAAATATTCCAGAAGTAGACATAGAACAAGAAAACCATGAACATGCAATGGTGACAAACATTGATATGTTACAATTTTATCATGATACAAGAAAGATTCTTTTTTATAATGAAAAATGTCTTCAAGAACATATCATTCTTGACGTTCAGTGGTTTTTTGATGCTCTGAAACATATAATCTCCAACAAGCTTACCTTAAGAACCCTTGAAGTAGTTCAGAGTGACTGGGATGAATTTCACAACACTGGAATACTGCAAGATCGACTTCTGACAGAGATCTGGAGGTGTATCGATGGGACTATGTACAAGCAATTAAAAGAAGACCAGAGGGATGACAGCGAAATTAAAACTGATTTGTATGAGTCTGATACTCGATGTCTAATTTATCATAAGACATGTCTTTTCAAATTCATGAAAAAAATCGGCCTGTTTGCTATAGGTAAAGAATCCTACTATATTCCATGTATGAACAGGAGACACATGGAAAAAGAAGTTCAATGTTTCATAAAAAATGCTAAAAAAAAATCATCTATTCTCATTTATCGGTATCAATACTTGCCATATTTCGTGTTTTTTCGCCTTGTTGTCGCTTGCATGGAAGAGAATTGGAAAATAATGAAAAATAGGGGCACATATTGTCTATACAAAAATGCTGTTTTGTTTTCGAATATGAAATACTTTATCCTTGTATCCGTCACAACAGAAACTATTCAACTTCAGGTATTTTGTACAGTGCGAGGACATATTTTGAAAAGGATAAAAACTTATAGCATTCAAAGAACAATAGAGAATATCTTAAGTGATTTAACGGGAACAGATGGCAGAAAAGCATGTTTTGTAAGAGGTTTCAGATGTCGAATGGACAAAGAAAACGTTATTGCCATGGATATCAAGGACCATTTCTTATCAGAAAATTACTTCGCAAAAGTGGACAGGATTTTTAGATGCCCATTGCATTTAATTACCGAACAACATGACATCTATGCCGATGAAGTTACTAAATATTGGAAATTGACTTCTAGATGGAATTGATTACAAATAAGATCGTTTCAATTATTGTTACATGTATTTTATTGAAAATTGTTTAAAAACATAACAGGATACATTCTAATAGAGAAACACTGACATCTTACGAACGAACGTAACCAAAAACGGGGATCAGTCATTGTAGTCTATTGTATTCACGGTTGGATTATTGAATTCTTCATTTTTATTGGGATGTCGCTAGATAAAATCTCCACAAGATACATCAAAGCCACGTCCTGTCGTAGTCGCTACCGTGACGCTACAATATATTTCAATGGACATTTAAACGAGGAAAGGGTTTCGAGAAGGGAAATGAAAGGAATATTTAAAAAATGTTATTCTGTGGCATGAAATAACAAATAATAGAGATTGTTCTATCTGACGTATCCGTATACGTATAATCCGTATCCGTATCGAGATATGAAAGGCATTTCGATCCCGATGTCTAAACAATCTGGTTACATTTCCATCGTTTCATGTTTGATTTTTAACCTTATTCACTAAAATATGATATGTAGTGTGTTACTTTTAATAAAAAACATATTAGTTGCTGTACACGCCTTATGCATCATGTTTTGGGGGGAGAAGGGGAGGGGGTAAAGGTTTAAAAATAAAATTAGAAAAACAAGCATGATTTGAATTATTTAATAAATGTTTTAAGATTTAAAAATTGTTCGAAACTCTCTCTCTCTCTCTCTCTCTCTCCCCCCCTCTCTCTCTCTCTCTCTCTCTTAGGTTATCAAACTTGTAAATTAATTGTAAAAACATGTAATTCTACATTAACTGGGAAAGATTTCACCATATTGCAAAACAAATGTGTATGGTGAATTTACTGAAAACGTCCATCCCCTTTTCCTTTTTTATCAACTTCTATGCCATTAATTATAACGTATTTGATGGTCATAGTTCTCCAGAAAAAAATTGAATAGCTGGTAATTCTGGGGCGGTTTAAATACACTCTCTAAATTTTAGGTCGATAGCCGTATCATGGGCGGCGCAGGCAAATAGTGGGGCGTTAATTGAAAGGGGAGGGGGGCTAAACCAACAAAAAAGGTAAACCCCACTTTTAAATGCCTAAATTATGTCTAATGTCTATCTTTGCAAGAAAATGGGGGTGAGGAGTGGGGGGCTTAACCCCCCCCCCTCTCCCTGGTGACGCCTATGCGTATCCAGGGTTTCAAGGAGCTTGAGAATTGCATTGATTATGTACAATTTCCGACAGTGTTGCGATTAAACGCAGTATATGTAGTACTCGATTGATTTAACACTTGTCGATAAAGGGGGAGAAAAGTAAATGCTACGTTACGATGTACATTGTATCTTCCTTTCTTAAACTATTCTATTTGCATATTAACTTCTTTTTATGAAAGTTACATGATCGAGTTTATATAGTCCAGTCAAAATAGCAAAAAATGTGTCAAACCCTAAACTAATTGCAACAGAATTTTCTTTAGTATTTTATGAAAGTTCAACATGTAGACAATGTAATATGAAAAATCGGAAAAATTCCATCGAGGCAATTTTTTGAAATTTAGGGAGGAATTATCTAATATTTTGTTGGAAAAAAGAGGAAAAAACGAAAATTGATATGTAGAAAATTACAACTGATTTCTTATATTGGTGATGTTTTTGAATAAATATAAGAAAGAAATATACAGGAACAAAAATCTAGAAGATATAATTATTATTTATTATAAATAAACGCGTCATGTTCAATATTATACCATGCTATAACAGAGGAAATTCGAATTAATTTTTTTTCTCCAGATGCCTTATAAACAGTGCTTATGTGACTGTTTTTGGTCCTTAGCCATAAACATTTAATGGGAAATAGACATTCATGGAGGATTTTTCAATTTTTTCTGTGATCAATGTAAATCATGAGCTAAATTAAATAAAAAAAAAACAGAGGAAATTCGAATCGTATATAATATGACCTCGATTTGACAGGGAATAAATAGTCTGTCTCTGACCCCTTACCGCCACGAATAAGAATACTATTATTGACTTTAATGTGATATTTGGAAATAAATATTGTCCTACACCGACATAAAAAATAAATATTCCGACTCGAAAGAGTTTGCCAGCCCCCCCCCTCCCCCGAATCAATTAGTTGTCCCTTTAATGCCTCTGAAGCAAGGCGCCTGACGTTTTTAACCTTTCTCATTATAAATAAAAAATTCCCTACTAAAATATAATTATAGAAGGGAATTTTTCTTTTTCATAATGAGAAAGGTTAGAAACGTCAAGCGCCTGTGCTCTGAAGGCTATATGATGAGGTGTATTTCATTTCACACTCCTCTGCAATGTACGTGTTCGCGTCAAAGTCTATGACCTGACGTAATAAACTCTCTTGCATGGTTGTCGTCATAGTACTCATATTTGAAATAACATTCACGTAGCATTCATTGCTTTTGTACATTATATCTACCTAAGGGAAAGTAAATAAATGTAATTAATTAAGATAACTTGTTTTGAACAGGCTCCGGGTTAAATATTTGGAGGGAGGGGGTTTCTGTCTAGTGTCCAAAACTAGCTATGAACATGTCTTGATCATCATGAAGAAAGGAGTGCATAAACAAAAATTATATTTACAGACATCTGATTTATTTTTCAACGGGAAAATTAAGCGGCCCTGCTTTGTTTTATATTACTGAGTATCAGTGTTTTATAAATTCTCTTCGATTTCATTTTTCTTTTGTGTTTAAACGAAATTCCGCGAAGTTTTGATCAAATCAAATAAATCTCAGACATGCATGTAAATACTAGTACAGTCATGAATTAATTGTCTTTTTAAAATATTAATATTTATTATATATCCTCTAATCTTAGCATGAAAAAAGCACTTGATACTCTATTGCTTTCCACTCACTAGACCTTAAGGGTTCCTTCTGCTAGAAAATAATGTCCGGTAACTTTTTAACCAAAATCAAAAAAACCAATGTGTACAAAACCGGAAAATTAGTTTAAATCTATCAAAGTACATGTATTGTATATTTTTTTAAGCCCAAATACTATTGGATAATAGGGTTCTCACTTCTTAAAGACATTGATTAGCCCCTTTGATGTTTCCCGAAGTCACGTAATACTTTTGGCTTTGTTTGATAAGAAGTTTTCTTTTCTCCATTGCAATTTGCGATTCCATAATTCTCGGTATTACGATTTCTAAAATATTGCTCTATGCATATTGACATCAATTCAGTTTCCCATGTTATTCCCGGTAAATTAGAAACCCCAAAATATTGAGACATAACACTTATTATTACAGGATTTAATAATTCCCATCTCTCTGACTGGCTGAGATCCAACCATGTGGTAGAAACACTGTATATTTACCTGCACATGACGTTCCATGTGAATACAAGAATTTCTGTTTTCTACATTGATCTAAAAATAGATCGGGAATTCCATTTAAACGGCTATGACATTTTCTCATGTGAACAAAACCTAAGCGAATATATATTTTCGGGTGAGGGTGGTTAGAGGGGATGCAGGACCCCTTCCAACACTTCTACTTAACAACAATTTTTACGTTGTTCGCCTGTCATTTTTCCCTGATAATATTCCTTCCTTTCAAAATTTTCGGGCTCGCTGAATAATGTACACCTCAGATGGCTAAATCATTGTATTGAATGAAAACAACATAAATAATTGTATAGCATTGTCCTAAAAACAACTGCAATAATTGTAAAGAATAGGGAGGTGAGGAATTTAGGACTACCGAAGTTTGTAGAACTTGTGTGAATAAATTCTTTTGACAAAATTTGTTAAAATGTCCACAACAAACAAAGGAATCGGTGTTTAATCATTACATTTTAGGAAAAGCTATGATTGACTATTTGTGCGTAATCAGAAGGGAATTAATGGGACTTTACCCTCTGACAGTGACATCAGTGATACAGTGTATTATAGGAAATATAGCGTCACTGCAAGGAAATTTTGACTGGGATGGCGTTCCATAAAGATTTACGCTTTTAAGTTTAATAACTAATCATTTTCATAATAAAGGTCTTGCTCTAGCTCTAATTTAGAAATCAAAAACTATTAAAACTAGTGTTGGCCTACATATGTTTAATTATTTTCCTACTTAAGTCTAATTAAAAAACAAAAGGTGTAGACCTATGATGGATTATAAAGGCTAATAAACTGTAGCCTCTTCATGTCGAAACGTTATTATTGTATCAAAAAGTATAAAATGATATCCTGGCTTATTTTTGTTTTCCTCTTATTCAATAATTAGTAATATTATGGAGGAAACTTGTCAAAAAATATTACTATTCGAACTTTTGGTGAAATAATTCTTATGTATGACGACTTTAGTTAAAAATGACGTCAACAGCGGGTAGTATGGTGCGGCATACCAGATATAAAGTGAAAGTAATATTTCATTATTTTTGAAGTCGACTACTATGAAAACTACTCGTCCGATTTTTTCCGATTTTTTTATGGAGTTATATTATGCTATAAGAAGAAACACTACTATGAGAAAAATTCTGTTGCAATTAGTTTGAGGTCAAATTTATATTGACTGGACTAATAGTGAACAAAGCAAGATCTGAAAAACTTTGATACATGTATTTCATCACTGTAATTTTTCTTTTAATGTGTGATTTTTTTCTTGGCTACATTGAAGCAATTCCTTCTCTTCACTGTGCACAATGATCTCGATCTCGGCCAAATTGTATATATAAATAAAAAAGAAAGTCGGATAAAAAAGAGAAGAAAATTAGCACGATGGACAATTAGACTTATTTTAGAAAATAAGATGTAGTTTTTTGAAAATGTTGAGCTATATTTATTTTGATCTCAGCATAAAAAAGATTTGAGATTATATTTTTTGATTACCATATTCTGAAATAGTTTTTATATCAAACCACAAATGATGTTAATGAATGATAGTCAAAAGACGTTATCAAATGTCGTGTGTACACATTGTGAGGCACAGACGCCGGAACTGGGGGGGGGGGGGGCTGCAGGCGTAGGATAAGCTCTCTTTCCACTTACAAAAGGCATGTTGTATTGCAGTCAAAGAAGAGTAAGTGGTAGTGTTAAAAACATTGCAATGAAAAAAGTTCGACCCCCCCCCCCGCCCACACACACAAAATAGTGTTTAAGTACTTTTTGTTGCATGTCAGGGTTTTTCAGGTCTTATATTTTTCTCTTTCAATTAGCCCCCACCCCCCCCCCCCTCCCTACTTTCAATTTGCTTCTGACGCCAACGTGAGGGGAGGGGAAAGGAGGGAGTTGAACAGACTCTTCAATGCATGTACTCAATACTTGTAACGGTCCTGAAGCGAATTATGAAATCAGTTTCAATAGCCTCTTTAAAAACGGCTACCGTGTTTTATCAATCACGTTGATGATAACGTATTTTTTTTAATTTCAGTGTGTGTGAGGGGGGAGGGTATACCGTTATACCGTGTAAAGGTATATGACAAATTCAGAATATATCAATAAAATATCCTGATATTTAGCGAGAGGAAAAAGAGAAAAGAGATTTCCTACAAATATTTTGAAATAAAATGAATTTAATTTTAAAACAAAATAATTAATTAAAATGAAATATTTTATACTTGAATTTATTTATTCATTTTCTTTTTATTTTTATAAATTTACAGTTTACAGCAGTTTAGTATTTTTAATAGAAAAAATGCCATTTGCTATTTTCCAATGCATGACTGTGGCTTATTTAACCACAAACAGGGATGGAAAATGTATTAAATGGTTTAGACATCGGGATCGAGATGCCTTTCATATCTCGATACGGATACGGATACGTATACGGATACGGATACGTCAGATAGAACAATCTCTATTAGTATGTGTGGATCTAGGAGGGGTCGAAAGGGGAGGAGGGTACTTTACGAAGGTGGTCGGGACAATAAGGAGTTATGGTCTAAAATTAAATTGCAAAAAAAAAAGAATTAAAAAACCTTAAAGAAATCTTTGTTCAAAATAATAAAAATGCTGCGAAAAATAAATTAATATTGTTTTAATACACAGGTATTATAGCCATATAATGAATTCAGGGAATGCCAATTCGTTACTTGTCGGTTGATAAAGCTTCTTCTTACAAACATGTATCTTAAAAAATCTTTATACAATGTATAATTCTCACGGGTGCTAGTGGACTGCCCCCCGCCCCCTTAACATCCCAGACCCAAAGCTATTATTTAATTTTACTGTAAAAGCTCAAAGGCTTCTCGAGATATTGCTCGAAACAAAAGTGTAACAGAAGACAGAATTATAAGACGAACGGGCAGACCGAAATTAATATCCCCAACTTTCAGGAGGGGGGGGGGGTCGGCGCAAAAATGGAAGTTTAGTGAATTGTGTTTTTGACATAATTTAAGATATATGAGAGCAAGTTCCATATTAGCATACCATCATAGGACCTATATCCCTCCCCTAACCTCTGATATATAATTATATAAATCCAGGTCCAAGGATATTTAGTTGGTTTTCTTACATTAATATCATTTACAATTTACAACATTGATACCTGCAGTTAAAAAGTCAGAGGTGATTTAAGATACTACGGGCATGATTATTTTAAAATAAAAAGTGAATTCTATGTACTTTTTGGATTTTGCATATGAAATACATTGTCCATTATTTATACACTGAATTTACCACGGATTTTTTCCGTTATTTCCTGATTATGACAACGAGCACACGGCGGGTGTGACCGGTCGGCAGGGGATGCTCACTCCTCCATGGCACCTGATCCCACCTCTGATGTTTCGGAGGTCCGTGTTTGCTCTGCTCTTATTTTGTATATTTTTTATAATGGACGTATAGATTGAATACTGTTCGTTATTTTCATATCCTTCATGTACTAGACGCTTAATTTATGAAAGAAGACAAATATGAATATCTTGGGACCCGGTATGTATATTGGGGGGGGGGGGGGGTCGTGGTGGGGAAGTTGTCGGGTCTACAGCACTTGTGATAAGCATATGTGTGCTCATACTTTTGAAGGATGCCATGTTAACTAAGTGACAACTAAGTTTTCATATTATTTACACTTTTAAAACTCCGTATGTATTATTGTCGGTATTCTGGAATCAATCTTTTTTTTTGTTTTACAGCAGGATGGCGAATATATATTTTTTCTTACAAATGAAGCAAGTTATAATTTAGGTTAAAGTTTTTATATGTATATTCGACCTTCGGTCAAAACTCTTTTGGTGGTCAAAAGTATAAAGTGTATCTTCTAATTTTATATTTTGACGAATGATGCATGGTTAACAAACAATGACATAGTGGAGCACAACTATAGGACAAAGAAAAGAACGTTACTGGGAAAAATGCACCATCTCACATAAATGCTTATTTTCAGCCTTTTTTTAATCCACACATATAAACAGATATACATGTACACACTGTAGTATATAGGAACAGGGTTGAGGGGTTGGGGATAACCCCCCCCCCTCCTTCCTAATGAAGTCGAAAAAAATGTAATATTATAGATAACTACAGTATACTAGATCCCCCTAAATAAAAAAAATCTTTCATTTTGGCTTCCCAAGGAAATGTTTGGAAGACTGTGGTAGCGACTCTAAACTTTTGGTTGTGCCTCCCCCCCCCCCCCCCAAGTGATATTGTTTCCTTCAGTCCTGAAACATATATATGAAATAAAAGCAGCCTAAGATAATTAAGTTAAGATCGCCATTTAATACATCATCTATGAAGATACTACCTACCATGAATGCCCGTTTATTTCTCTGAAGTGATATTTAATAAATTAAAAGAAGAATCATTCCTCTCTCTCTCTCTCTCTCTCTCTCTCTCTCAATACAAGACACTTTATCAAGCACACTACCTATTTACTTGATTACACGGATTTCTTTTTTTCAAGCTGTAAAAAGTTACCTTTCCCCAAATGAACAAGGAGCACACTACGAGTAGTTTGTATACGTTAATCACTGACGCATGACAAACGTGTTTCGTAATCCGTCTAAAGTATTATGGAGTATTTTCTTCTATTTGTTCGCTTTTTCTTAAACATATATGTGAGTACAAAAGATTTGACACGAGGAATTTTCAAATACAAAGTGGTTAAAACACTATCCGTTCCGTTTTACACACATACTTATTTCTTCCGATTTAAAACTTTATATGGGTACAATCACTGGTCCCGAGAGAACTATCGAGATACGAGAAGTTAGGGGAAGTTACGTTCGTTCGTTAGATGTCGGTGTTTCTCTACTAAGAGTTTAATTTTTGTTTCTTGGATACGGAGGATAACTCAACATCAGTGATGTTCTTTCTATATGAAAGAAAACCAGCTAATTTCGAAATGTGCTACGAGCCAGTTTTCAACTCGGGATAATTTTTTTTCTGTAACACGTTACAGGTGTTGGGATATAAGTTTGGGTAAGTTGTGAAATCATAGAGCAGAAAAAATGATAACAATGTTACATATAATCATTACTGTGATATTTTCTCTGTTTCTCTTTTTATTTCATTTGTATGAATGTCAAGAGCAAAAATCCAAAATGCATTATTTCTAAAACAATTCCATCACTGACGTGTACAGTAGTTATTACAATTTCAATATTTAAAACAGCAAGCAACATCGCCATTATTTTAAGAGTATTTCTCCATTACATTTTTGCCCCTTTTTTGAAACGCTTTTGTTACCATTAGCATGATTAGTACGAGTATAAGAATTTACACTTGTAATTGTGCCTGTTGAGTCAAATACCTCAAGAAAAAATATCGAACGAATCGTACGAATGTATAAAGAATATTATAAAATCACAAGTTATATACATGTATTTGTTAGCGGTATTTTACAATCTAATTGATGATTCATTTGCTTTATAAAACAGAAAGTGATATTGATTGTTAGTTATGGAAATAAATCTTCAATGAAATATCCATGGAAATTTGTGTATTTTTATTATAGTTACTGAAACAACTGATTAAATATTTGTATGCCTTTTTTTACTGTCAAGATTAACCTCCTCCAACAACTGCCTTGTCATATTTCGCTCTACATAAATTATTTTTTAGGTCACCTGATTTAACTCAGCTGACCTATTGCTATCTGTTATCATCCGTCGATTTCAGCTTCTTTGCAACCACTCAACCAATTTCAGTCAATTTTGGCATAAAGCATCTGTGGGTAAAGGTAAACAAAAATTGTGAATTTCATGATCCCTGCCCCCCTGGGGCCTGAGGGGTGGGGCCAAAAACCACTAAAATTAATGCATTCTTCAAAAATCTTCTTGTTTACTCCTGGACATCAAGGAGTCAAAATGTTAGTATGGTTGTAATCAGCATTGAGTCCTCTGCCAAATTTGTTTAATTCATGCTCCAAGGGTCAGGGGTTCCAGTGCTATAGGGCGGGGCTAAATAAATTATATAGAAAAAAAATGCATTGTTTCTCTAAAAATATTCTTCTCTGCTCCTGGGTAATAAAATAAATAAGTATATAGTTATAATGAGCAAGAATGCCGCTACCAGAATTGTGATTTTCATGGTTCCAGAGTCAGAAGATCTGGTGTTAGGGCGGGGCTCTGTTGATTATATAGTGGAAATACATGAATTCTATGAAAATCTTCTCTGCTCCTCGGTTTTAGATAAACTAAGTACATAGTTATGATGAGCAAGAGTGCTTCTACCAAAATTGTGAATTTTAGGCCCAAGGGTCAGGGTTCTGGTAATAAGGTGGGGCTCCATTGATTGTATAGTGAAAATTCATGAATTCTTTGAAAATCTTCTTCTCTGCTCTTGAGTATTAAATAAATTAACTAAGTACATTGTTAAGATGAGCAAGATTGCTTCTACCTGAATTGTGAATTTTAAGGCTCCAGGATCAGGGTATCATAGAAGGGGAGGGGGCTTTACTCATATACTGAAAATGAATTATGTTTATATGTAATCCAGACTTTGTTCTTCAATAGTCGTCAGCAATATATATTAAATGCTGCATTTGATTTCACAACCCAGAAAAAAAGTCTCCATATAACTCGCCTATAAGTGGGACACAGAGCTTTGGACCAAAATACCCTCTTATGGACGAGTATATACGGTACTTGAGCCAAAGGCTCAAGTGAGCTAGCTTTTCTGATCAAAATTTGTCCGTTGTCTGTCATCGTTGTAGTTGTTGTTGTCGTTGTCATCAATGT
Source organism: Saccostrea cuccullata (assembly GCF_032062105.1). NCBI lineage: Eukaryota > Metazoa > Mollusca > Bivalvia > Ostreida > Ostreidae > Saccostrea > Saccostrea cuccullata. The sequence continues at coordinate 193,836 of NW_026929567.1, read as the reverse complement.
TTCACATTTCATCTTCTTCTCAAGAACCACTGGGCAAGTTCTTTCCAAACTTCCTACAAAGTACATGTATCCTTGTGCACAGGGGATTAAAGTTTGCTCAAATGAAAGGCCAAGCCCTCTTCCAAGGGAAAATAATTATGAATTAACGAAAAATTAATGTCATCTTTTGAAAATGTTCTACCCCCGAACCATAGGGCCAGGAAAGATAAAATTCATGTCGAATCATCCCCCGGTAATGTAGATTCAAGTTTATTCAAATCATGAATCCCGGGGGTAGGTTAGGGCCACAATAGCCGATCAAAGGTTTACATAGAGATATTAAATAAAAAAAAAATCTTTAAAAATCTTCTTCTCAAGAACCACTGGTTTAGGAAAGATGAAACTCATGTGGAAGCATCTTCAGGTAATGTAGATTCATGTAGATTAGCCTTAATGTAGATTAGGGATAGGGCGGGGCCACAATGGCTGATCAAATTTTAACATAGAAATATAAATGGAAAATCTTTAAAAAATATTCTTCTTCTCAAGACCCACTGGCAAACGAAAGATAAAACTCATGTGGAAGCATTCTCGGATAGTTTAGATTCAATTTTCTTCACATCGTGACCCCGGGGGACAGAAAGGGGCCACGATGGCCGATCACAGGTTTACATAGGAATATAAAGGATTTTTAAAAAAAAATCTTCTCCAGAACCTCTTGACCAGGAAAGATTAAAAACATGTGAAAACATTCTCAGATAGTATATATTGAAGTTTGTTCAAATAACGACCCCCGGGGGTAGGGTGGGACGGCTCACAATGGCTGATTAAAGTTTTACATAGGAATAAATAGGAACAGTCTTTAAAAATCTTCTCCAGAACCACCTTGGCAAGAAAATGAGACATTTGTGGAAGCATCCTCAGGTTGAGTAGATTCAATTTTTCTTTTCAAATCTTTGAACTCCCGGGTGGGGCGGAGCTACAATGCTTGATCAAATTTTAACATACGATTTTTTTTCATTGAAAAATGATCTTTTCCAGAACCTCTAGTACTGGGCCAAATGAACTCGATATGGAACACTTAAGTAGTGTAGATTCAAAATTCTTCATATCATGACTCCAGGGTAGGACCGGGCCACATGTACAATTGACGATCAAAGATTTACATAGGAGTATATAGAACAAACATCTTAGAATTTTTTCTCAAGAACCACTCAGCTAGGCAAAGAAAAATGAAACTTGTGTGAAAACATCCTCAGTACCAGTAGATTCAAATTTGTTCAAATCATGACCTTAGGGGTAGGCTGGGCACAATTGGCAAATTAAGCTTTCCATAGGAATGAACTCTTCATTTTAAGAACCACAAAGCCATAATATGTCACATCTTTATGTAAGCATCAAGTAATTTTTATTCAAGTACCTGGTATTTTTAAATCATGAACGAGAAGTAAGGGTTGGGTATGGTGGTACACAAAAACGGATCAACCTTTTTCCTTTATCAATATATCAAGGACAAGTTTTTTTCCCAAGAAGAGAAAAGCCATGTTTAATTAGTGTTAACTGATGTTCCCCAAACGCCCCCAACTCCTCTTTGTGCGCCCAATTCCTGTAAAACCTTTTTAAATAAGCTCAGTATCGAAGGATTTTATAAAAGAATTACTAATTCTAAAATGATGTCAACTATATGTCATTTAACGCATTGCACACGCATGCACGTGCATTCACATGCAAGATGAACATGACATGTTGTCTAAACCATTAACATATCTTTATATCGTGAGAATCAATTAAAAAAATAAAAAAAATATGTTACCATTTTTCAAATACATTGGTCATTTTGCGTATTTCACACACGCACGTGCATGCATGTATGTACTTGTATTCATCCCGTTTTGTTGAGAACTCAGAAAGTTTTAAGCATTTAAAGTTTCAGCCAATCAGCATGCTTTCATGATAATTCTTATATATCATGATGTAGACCTTCATAGTGTATGACTACATATGTATATTTGAAATTTCAAAGGATTTTGTCAAGAAACAAGAAAGATATTAAGACTTTAGTATCAACCAATCAGAGCGAAGCGCACGTGCATGCACGTGAGATCTTGCTATTTTGACCAAGTCACCCTGTTTATACTTCTAATATATCCTCACAATAAGAGTTTCAAAGTCTTTCATTAAAAAAAGAAAATTTATTGCTATATCTCTTGTATTGGTCATTTCACGTGTTGCACGTGCACGCTCTTGCAAGCATGTTCGCGCAAATTAATTTTGATTCCGTAAATCTACATAATATTTCTAATGACCCTATTTTTTTTTTTACCTACTTCGGATGAACAGTTTACAAGATCACTCTCAGACAAAAAAGTACCCACAGGAAGAAGAAGAAAAAATTCCCTAAACGCCCCCAATCCCTTTTTTGTGCCAAATTCCCTGTAAGCTCTATCAAATAAGACATCTTTAGTGCAATTGAAACTTAATAAACGTTTCTTTTAGCATTGTACACGTGTTCATGTGAATGCATGTGCGTAATGATTTTAGTCAAAGCATTTAATCCAAAAGTATTAAAAATACACTCATTCAAGAGTATTTTTAATTTTATTCATTTCACGTGCATGCATTTGCAAGCATGTGCTTGATGACCATACCTTCTTGTAGGAGTCCATTATATCTATCTTTACTTTAAATCCCATCATTTTTGGTTGAAAAACAAGGGATTATAACAATTTAAACTTTTAGCAAAATAGATTGCAGCGCACGTGCATGCGCGTGATTTAATGAAAATATTATATATCATATTATTTTGGATTTCTTAAGGCATTACTTTGTTTTAAATTTCAAAGCATTTCGTCAAAAAACAAAAAAAAAAATACTGAGATTTTTGATATAATTTTTTATATATCATAGTGTAAAATATCTTAATGAATGAATATGTTTAAAATGTCAAAAAAAACTGTCAATAAAAAAAGAAATTGAGAATTTCAATTCAGAGCAAAAAGAACGTGCACGCACGTGCATGTATGTGCATTATGATCATACCTTCTTGTAGGAGTCTATTATGTCTGTCTTTGTTCTAAATTTCGTTATGTTTGGTTGGAAAACAAGGGAAATATAGCCATTTAAAAATTAAGCCAATCAGATTGCAGCGCACGTGCATCCGCGTGATTTCATGAAAATATTATATATCATATTGTAGGATTTCTTAAGGCATGATTTTGTTTTGAATTTCAAAGTATTTTTGATCGTCAATAAACAAAAAAAAAGATACTGAGATTTTTGTTTCTGCCAATCAGAGCAAAGTAAACGTGCATGCACAATGACCATACGATCTTGAAGAAGTCTATTTTGTTTATCTATGTTCTAAATCCCATCCTGTTCGGTTAAAAAACAACGAAGTCATAACCATTAAACGTTTAAGCCAATCAGATTGCAGTGCATGTGCATGCACGTGTTTTCATGACAATTTTTATAAATCATATTTTAAGACCTCCTAAGGTATGCCTGTGTTTCAAATTTCAAAGCATTTTGTCAAAAAACAGAAAAGATATTGAGATTTTTGTTTAGCCAATCAGAGCGCACGTTCATCTGCGTGAGTTCGTGCTAATTTGACAATGTCACATTATCTACACTATCTACACTATTAATATATCTTATTTTAATGAGTTTCAAATCATTTCATTAAAAAATGTAAACGTTATAGCTATATGAAGTATATCAGTTATTTCACGCCCAAATGCGTATGTGCGCAAAATGACCTTCGTTCTGACCACCTTCATTACACACCTATTAACCCTAAAAATGTTTTAGCTCATTTTGGTGAACTGTTTCTGAGAACACTCGCGGACAACAAGTACCGGAGAAGAGATAAGGAGAAAAAAGAATAATTGATTGATTGATTATATGTTGTTTAACGTCCCTTTCGAGAATTTTTCACTCATATGAAGACGCCAACACTTGCTGGTGGAGGGCTACAAATTTTGTCCTATGCTCGGCACTCAGGGCCTTTGAGCAGGTATGGATCTTTTTCGTGCCAGCACCTACTGCAACACAGGGCCTAGGTTTATACGATCTCATACGAAGGACCGGTCTCCACGTCCCACAGTGGTATTCGACATAAGGATTGACTCCTTACTCTGCAACTCTAGACCAGACGCTCTAACAACTGCGCCACCCGGGCGATAAAAAAGAATAATAGTAAGAAACATAGTTAAAACAATTTCTTCCAAAACTCCGTTTGGGGAACATAATTATTTTGATATGGAGGCTTTCTCAGGTAGTGCAAAGTCATACTGGTTAAAATGAGGGCTGGTAGTTGAGAATTCCACCCACCCCCACGTTTGTAAAGTTCTCAATACCAAAGTGAGTTCAGATTTATTTCCTAGCCAATCAGCCCAGGTGTGCAATGTGGCCCAAGGGCCTCTTGTTTGGAATCTTCATCTTGGTATTAATCAAATATTTTTGAAAGGCAAGCGTGCCTTTTCAAAAATTGTGAAATGTGTGGACCTAAGGTCAGGGGTTCATGTGTGATATAGGGGCATCTCTTATTATTGCTACCAGTCACGGTAGCCTAGTGGTAGAGTCAAGACGAAATCGGTGATTTAACGGGCAATGTTATGACTGGTCTTAGCAAGATTCAAGAAACTTTTCCCGAAGCTCGAATTGCAGTATGCACAGTCATACCCAGGAAAGGAAAAAGCGCCGCAATGAACGACAACACTTGGCATGTAAATAAATTCCTTGAAAAATTGTTTGAAAAAAATAAATTATTATCAGTGATCGACGTATGCAGCTCATTCATTAATAACCAAGGGCTTGCTACTAGAGCACTGTATGACAGCAATGACCCCAGCGGTGTGCATGTCAGTAGCGAAGGCGCCGAGAAAATTGCTGATATTTTCTGCAATCACAATTGCTCCGCGAACGGTCTTCCTCGAACCCCTAGCATTTCAAAACGGAAGCTAAGTTCAAATACCCCAGCTTCCACCGAAAAACAGGGCAAAATACAAAAAATGTAAACTCTAAGTAACAGAGCTGATCAACATTAGCAGTAAAAAAAGGAATTCAAAATTAATGCATACTAGTAACGTCAGATTTATAAATTTTTACATTATTATATTTTTGATAAATTTTAAAACAAAAATTATGTAAAAACTAGTTCAAATACATCATTCTGATGTTAAATATCCAAATTAATAACTTAATTATTTACAAATAATTTGATTATCAGGAAATCCATTTAACATTAGCAGTAAAAAAAGGAATTCAAAATTAATGCATACTAGTAACGTCAGATTTATAAAAACAGTTCTCATCAAATGCTACTTTAAAAAAAAATTAGTACCGGTATTTGTATACTTACGGAAAGTTTTCAAGGACATTTATATTCACCCAGCTTAGTCCAGTAAAACGTGTAAAATTGGCTAAAACTTTTAGTAAATACATGAATTTCTTAGCAATTCAGTAGGTACGCGTTTTTCCTAAAATGGCCAGTAAATACATGTTCTTACTGAATGGTTTAGGAAATACACGAAATTCCTGATTTCACATATTTACTGTAAATATACAAGGCGGCTACATGAAAGTGTTTGACGCGTGACCAGGCAATCGTTTTCAAAAGACACAAACCCAGACTATCAGTTAGCACGAGTAGCTGTCATGTCAATCAAATCAGAAGCTATTGTTTTTTAATAATTGACAGGCGGTAAATTATTGATCTTTAATCATGTAGATTTTAGGGGCGTTAACATAGAATTGGGTGTTTAAGTAAAAAAAAAATTACACGTACAACCACCTCTAATTTTTACTTGCAAGGGACTGGTAGGATTTCAAATGTTTTGTGAAAGAAAAGTTACTTTCGCATGCTTGAGGGGTTAAGGAGATGTTCAGTTGTTCCCACTTAAACTAATAATCTGTATTATTATTTTCCATCACCAAATGATTGAAATTTCAATTAAAGAAAGTAACTGTTACATTTATTATATTTTATTCAGTGGTAAAAGAGGAGCTGTTGATAATTAAGAGTTAATTAACACAAAAATTAACAGACGGACATCACAATCAATATATACCCTCCCTATTTTCGAGAGAAACCAGCATTGTACAGTAAATCTTAGCTCAAGGATATCTGCTCCCAGGAGTGCTGGCGCATGGCGGAAGGACGAGTAGAGTATGTCTTTCTGCGGGAAAGTCTCATTCTAAGGTCACACATCCCCACAGAAAGACATACTCTACTATTTGTCGTAGAGTAAAACTTCCCTCAAGGCAGGTCGACATTCCTTTTGTGTACACCTACTTTGAATTACTATCTAAAGATAATTTATTTACCAAACATTAATATTGCCCTTCTGCATGTTTTCATTGAACCTCGAGGATAATATTTTGGGTCTGACTGGCATGACTGTCCGTCCAAAATAATATTGATGATTTTGATTATACGAGTATTTCCCGTACTCACTAATAGTTCATTAAGATATTAAGAAAGACTCGGATTCTCAGAAAAAAAAAACAAAATCATTGCTTACCCAGACAAAGAATTAAGATTTTCCATCCCGAATGGGACCAATTTCTCTAAACTTAAATATCCGTCAAGTAAATGATACTCTGATATTGTATTAAAGCATTTTATAGAAGAAAAGGAATGACCATGAGAAAGTTTTAAAAATTTCATTAATTAAGCAGTACAGAAGTTAATTAAAAAAGATTGCATTAAAATCAATGAAAAAAGCACTTTTTTTATAAATAAAAATTCAAATAATTTGAATATCAGAAAATCCTGTTGTGGGAAGATGCATTAAAATATTAGAAATAAAGTGACATTTTAAAACAATTCTTTTACCGACTAATTTTTTAAAATTGATTTTTTATCATTAATTAATAAAAAGGAGATAACTCTATCCAAATTTCAAGGTCATAAATTAGGACACATCCCACTATACATAATAATTGTAATATATAGGAAGTATGTCTAAATAAACTGAGTATTCAATGCGTACATATTTGTTATATATTGAATTTCATTGGCATTTGTTCCTATTAGGGATCTAATACCTTAACTGTTTTCTACTTATTAATTGCATGAAATTCAATCATAAAGAAAAATGTTCCTGTGTTCAATTTTGTCCATATCAATTAATTCCCAAATTGGAATTTAAGATAGATGCGAAAGGGTCAGTAATTTCTAGTCATTCGCTTATAGTAAACCTTTTCACCCAATACATTTTACATAAAGCTGTTTGAATATTCATAATTAATGTTTATATCACTGTGAATCACAATTTGTACATAATTAAACAACGATTTTTTTTATCCTCTGCATTATTTTTTAACAATTAAATCGTGGTAATATATTTTTTTTACAAAAGATCATGAAGCTGTTATTCTGTATATTAAAAATAAATTTTGTCATGACCAATATTTAATGAAAATCCTTCACTATCATTCGATTCAGAAATATGCTGACTTTGTCCTTGCTAAGCTTTAACAATTTTGTACATTTTTTTTATCAGTTGACCTCCTCTAAATTTTACTATGCGTCAAAAACCTACCTGCAATACCATGAAATAAGATATAAGGCAGATAAGGGTATTTAAATTTGGGGTCCACGGGTACACTGACAATGTGGACGTCCAAGAAAAAGTAACTCTTGAAAGCTTAAAGCATAATGTCGATGATCAGTTATTTCCACTTTACCTTAAATAAAAAAAATAGTAATCATAAATGATTAATAAAAACATGCACATACGCATGCTAATTATAAATCGAAGAAAGTAGGGATACGTGTGTATTTATTGTGCACTATCAATTTGTAAATTTAGTTGCAAACTGAATACATCATCAGTAGATATATGTAAAATAATTGTAAATGTTTACATACATGTACATCTGTTTAACCGTAGTGATTTGTCTTCAAATAACCAATCGCTTATCATTACAACTTACGTATGTTTATGATTTACAGCATTATGTGAAAGAAGTGTACATCTACCCAAGTTTACAGCGCAAACACCTAAAGTTGGAATTGTACCTTTTTTGCCAAGGTTCATTCAAAATAAATTTGAACAAGCATATCTATACTTGATTCCGAAACTTCATAAAAATAATACATAGCCGGTTCCAGTAAATGTTCAATCAAGCCTCTCAATTTACTCCTTACTAAAATATTCACAGCCGTGAAGGAAAAACTTCAATAATGCTGTGCAACAATATATTCAAGAAGTGGTATTATTCAAATGTGGATACTCAAAAATCCCAAGGAACTTCTGGGCAATTTAAAATCACAATATTTTACAAAAATCAACAGTTTAAGCACTTACAACTTGTCAACTTCATACACAACCATTCTCAACAATAAATTTGAATTTAGGTTTTTCGATATCATTGACAGCTGTTTTATGAAAATAAAAATAGAACTCGTAAATTTACTTGCATTGACATTGGTCATTTGCAGAATTATTGTGTTAATACATTCTGATTTACATCCAGTTTTCTGAAGTTAATATCAAAAAGATGCTTGAGTTTCTGATTGACAATATCTATTTGGTTTCAGGACTTCAAACAATCTAATGGAATCCATGGATACAATTTGCGCCCCGTGTTAAGCAGACCTATTTTTTGATATCTGTTTGCAGATGATAACTTTACAAGAAAGCTCAAGTAATGTGCGACCCCATGAACACAATTGAAACCACAATTAAATTTTTTTGGATGAATAATCCAAAAAATGGTTATTAAAATTTAAGTAAAATAAAAGTAGTATTTTCAACTTAATAATACAAGCCAATTACCTGTGTTATTTTTTCGGAATTGTCAGCAAGAACATGTGACACAATTTAAACATATTGGTGTTATTTTTTCCTCTAAACTAGGCTGGACCAAATACATTAAGGGGAGACAGGGCACATGTTACATGACTAAAAAGACATACTACGTCACAATCGGTGATGATATGCATGTAAAACGTTGATAAAATCAACAGTTCTTGAGTAGCTTTATTCTAAATTCTAATTTTTTTAAACATTTAGTTTTAGAAATTATTAGCGATGAAATTTTTAAAGATCTTGCCATCATTTAAATATTGTGAAATTGCCCAATCAACACAATTATTTCTCTTTACCCTGCAGTCTGACGTCAGTGCAGTGAGATCAAGTACACACAGTCGTCATGATCATTTTATTTTACAATAAACGGGTCACAGTCAATGTATCCTGATAAGTTTCTGAAACAGATTTATTTAATTTATATATTTTCATGTTTAGTAGCAGAGATTCTCTCGATTTACTTAATTATGAATGTTTATGTTTTCGTGTGACGTCACAATTGATTCCCCGCACTCAGAAAATACAGACGTGAAGCGTATTTTGTTTCTTGCTAATTTTTTTCTGTCTTATTCAACAATGTCCTGTGCTATATTGAGGTAAGCTTCACCCTATGATATTTTTGCAGTAAATAAATACGATGATGGACTGACATTCAATCGTAAATTTAGAAATATATATTGACAGAATTTTTTCCCAATGAGGTTTTTGTCGTTGAAGCTGCCTTGAAAAATGAAGAAATTATCCCATCCAAATACTATATAAAATGATAACAATAACTTTCAGATAATTTAAACATTGTGAATATTCTGAAATATTTGGGTAAATAGGGTTATCTATCATACGTATCGTTTTATTTTGTTAAAATTCGCATTATGGACTCCATTATGGGCCCGTAGACATAAAGTGTCTAAACTCCATACAAACTCTAAACAGGTCGGTATTTGTGGGGCGATATCTTTACATTAGTCAAGAAATCCCATGACTAGACCGCTTCAAAAAGTTAAGTTCATATTAAATTAATAATATAAAAAAAAATTTTCAGCTAAAGGTCCTGTTCCTCCTTAATTGTATTGTCGGTAAAGGTTACAAAAAGCTTGGACATCTCAAGAAACTCACATTTTCAGTGTCTAGAGATACTTTTTCCAAACTTTACATTTGCTTTTTTCGACCACAAGAAGAAGGTACACTTTCAGTACAAATTAAGCCCGATATTTTTCTAAAAATTGAAAAAGATATAAGAAATCAAAATTTATTCTTTCTTAATCATAGGAATTTCCCGCAGTAAAAATATATACAAATCGTTTTTCTCATATGACCTGTTTAATGCTAATTGTGGCGTGATTAACTTGTACATTTTCCCGTATTTTCTTAATAAGTTGCAGTAGACGTCAGTTTTCTTCAAGGAAACATACTCTGCCACCGTCGCCTGGAAAGTTTTGAGATATGTTGTTTTTCAAAGCAGTTTACAAAATATATTCAAAAATGTAAGTAGGCGACGGTGGCAGACGCTATTTTCTGTAGGAAAATGAGTCATTTTTAAGTTTTCTACATAAAACTTAGAAATGCACCAAATTAATGGCGTCATACTACCAGAAAGGTCCTCATTCATGGCATGTTCTTTCATGATTTATCAAATTCATCTACTTAATTATTGTTTAAGCCAATTTCATAACCTTTTAAGAATTAAATGTTTAGGGCACTATAAAGCTAATACTGTAACTTCTTCTTTGAATATGCATCTGAAGTGTGGTCAGGCTGTACGCTTGCAGATATTTAAACACTTGAAAAAGGTGAACTGACCGCTACAAGAATAGTGACCAGTCCGTCAGTATTAGCAGCAAGAAATTAGTTATATGCTGAAACAGGATGAGAACCTCTCATAACAAGAAGGAATAAAGCTAAACTTTTAACAATGTTTAAATCCATAATAACTTAGCTCCTATTTATCTAAAAAATATTGTTCCGGTACAATATGTTTTTATCTGGCCCTTCAGCGCAGCCGTTTATTTGATAGGAATAAAATAAAATAAAATCTGTCAGAAGTCAAGAGGGCTTGGTCGTTTTGGCCATTTTAAGATTGATTTCTTTAAAAAGAAATACAAAAATAGTTAGATTTCAGAACTAAAATGTAAAAAAATGTATCGGAGCGACATAATAAAAGAAGTTATATATTTTTTAGTGTTGGCAAAACGGACGATTTTTAGTAACCGGTTGCTCCCTTCATCTTCCGATCGAGTACCCGGTTACTTGGATGCTTTTTCGTAAAAGTATCCACATCTTTTATTCATTTTATGCTTTAATTATCGATAGTAGTAATTCACAAATACACTGTATTTGGACATTATATTTACAGTACATACATGCGATATTGTGAACGAATTTTGAATTTAGATTAAAGAAAATAAGAAATTTGACACAAGAAAAAGACAAATAAAGACATCGTCAATCACCGTCTTACTGATGCTTTCCTGATGCTTTCCTTGTCAGCCCCCGAAATGTCGCTATCAAGGAGAATAATAATTATCTACATACTCCGTAATTATTAGTTAAGATTTTGAATCAACTGTTCTTTCTTACAGTTACAACCCTAACAAAAAAAATACTATAGTTAACTATAGTTAACTATAGTTTACTATAGTTAAAAAGTTAACTATAGTAAATCAAAGTGTCAAAGTTTTCGTCAAAGTTTTTCAAAGTGTCAAAGTTTTCATCAAAGTTTTTCATAGTGTCAAAGTTTTCGCCAAAGTTATCACTATAGAAAATCAAAGTTTTCAAAGTGTCAAAGTTATCACTATAGTTAACTATAGTTAACTTTAGTATTTTTTTGTTAGGGAACCCAAGCTTAATTTGTCTTAGGCGGTATCTCGTGAAGTTAAATTATCAAATGAGGTAATAACTCAGGCCTTCAAAAGTTGTATACCCTCGAGCAATCAAAGCTATTAATTACATAAACTGTGAAAACTAATCAAAATAACTTGATCCACCACAACCATGCATTAGATCAAGTCTAACGTATCTAAATTTAGGGAAATGTGTAAGTATATACTTTTATAAACTAGAAAACAATCAATCAATCAATCAATCGATCGATTCCTATAAGAAAAAAAAATAATTTAAGGTATCAGACCCATAATAGCCTCAGATTCAATGATTCTGAATGCATGTATAAGATAAATATTACCTGTATACTCAGTATATGTAGACATAACCTTCTTGTTATAGCATCAGTATGTAAGTCTAGAGCAGAATGTGTCCTCTTTTTTCCATTATCTTGACTTGTCCTTTAAGAGTTATTTTCCTTTTCTTCAATTAATAAAAATCAATTCTACAAAAAATCTGCCTGGTAGAAAATTTGTTTTATTCGCTTCTCTATTCTTAATAATTATATCAGTTTCCCCCAAGGCATTTTTTATTTTCATAGATTTGCTTGTTTCAATAGAAATCAATGTATTCTTCATTATCAATTATTGCTCAGTTAATTAAATGTTTGAACATTTCTCATGATTAATCCTTTTTTATTCTAAACTGCTTTGAAAAAGTTTCAGGGTTAGACGATTAAGTTCTTTTATGGTTCGGATATAAAAACAATATCTATACATCAAGGAATTTATTTAAAAGGATAATCTGTCAATCTGATGAGTAAATGTATATAATAAATGATGAGGAAAAAGAGAATTAAAGCTTCACAGAAATAGCTTTTATTAACATCAAGATAATAAAAAAAGTCGAACCATATGATAATGAAAAAATATATTTGCGTTTAAATACATTTCAACAGCTATAATAGAAATATGTTTTGTTTTTTCTTTTTGTTGTACATTATTCAGAAACGCTTCAAGTTTAAATAAAGGATGATCGCACTTAGCGCTGTGTTTTGAGTCTTTTTCGGTTGCGTCTGTGGCTTTTAAATCTTCATCTACTTTCACTTTTGTATATATTTACCACCTAATTCTTTCAATTTGGCACACAATTTAAATTATAAAAATAGAAATAATTTAAGACTGTGATCAATAAACTTATTTTCTGTTTGTGTGTTTTCTATATTTGAAATATAGAGAGATTATACTAAATACCTGTCCTTAACTGAACACTACATGTATGTTCAAGTAGTGTCCTAGTTAGCACAATAGATGGAACCTTCGAGTCACATGACGAAATTAAGTATTCATGAAGTTGTCTTAGACAGGGAAGCACATTATGAATAATGCTATTCAACGTGTCACAACCCTTGGTTACATGTACAACAGAGAGAGCGAAGCAAGAAAAACAGTTTTTTTTCTCTTTTAAACCAAGAGCGCGTGTTTGTCTATTAATAACCATTAGACACACCATTGCTAAATAACTGCTGTTAAAAGGGGAACAAGAGACAAACATGCACTGACTATGCATAAAGTCTATAAAAAGTTAAATAAGACAAGAAACATGCACTGACTACATGTATGCATAAAGTCTATAAAAAGTTAAATAAGACAAGAAACATGCACTGACTATGCATAAAGTCTATAAAAAGTTAAATACGTATGTGCAACACATCTCAGCTTATAAACCTTTTTCCAGTAAATCAGTGTTAATTGTTTCTTTTGGACAATTTGAAATCACAAGACTTTACAAAAATCAACAGCATAAAAACTTACGACTTTTCAACTTTATACACAACAATTCCCCACGAAAAATTAAAATCCAGGCTTTTTGATATCATTGACAGCTGCTTCTTCAACAAAAATAGAACACCTAAGTTTACTTACCTCGTCATTGGTCATTTGAAAAATTATTTTGTTAAAACAGATTCTGATTGCACACATAAGTACTCTGAAGTTGACTTCAAGAAGATGCTTGAGTTTCTGATTGACAATATCTATGTGGTTTTTGGAGACCAGGTATTCCAACAATCTATTGGAATTCCCATGGGTACAAATTGCGCTCCGTTATTAGCGCTTATTTATATATTCATATGAAGCAGAATGCAAAATCTTTTACGTGAAAAGAAAAAAAACACTTGATGTAACCTTCAACTCGACATTTAGATATATCGACGACGTATTGTCAATTAATAATGATAATTTCCATTCCTACGTCGACTCGATATATCCTGGTGAGCTTGAGATAAAAGATACCACAGAGTCCGACACTTCTGCTTCATACTTGGATATTTTACTTGAAAAAGACACTAATGGTAATCTAACAACCAAGCTATATGATAAACGTGATGACTTTTAATTTTCTATCGTCAACTTCGATCCCTTACTTATGCAGCAATATACCTTCATCACCTGCATACGGAGTATTTATATCTCAGTTGATTCGATACGCAAGGGCATGCTCTACGTATGAACAATTTCTTAAACGAGGTAAATTATTGACAAGCAAGTTGATGAAACAAGAATATCAACAGTCTCGTTCAAAGTCATTTCGTAAATTCTATGGTCGATACAATGACCTTGTCAGCAAATACAATTTATCATTGAATGAAATGCTGACTGACGTGTTTCATACCAATTGTTAGTCCATTATTTATACACTGAATTGACCACGGATTTTTTCCGTTATTTCCTGATTATGACAACGAGCACACGGCGGGTGTGACCGGTCGGCAGGGGATGCTCACTCCTCCATGGCACCTGATCTCACCTCTGATGTTTCGGAGGTCCGTGTTTGCTCTGCTCCTATTTTGTATATTTGTTTAATGGACGTTGAGATTGAATACTGTTCGTTATTTCCATATCCTTCTTCTAATATTAACAAAAGAACGTTGATATCTAATCTTTTAAACACTATGACAATAAATTTTACATGAAATTTAAATTCAAGAACCGGGGTCTTGTTTTACTATAATTATTATTTGCTCTTATTATAGAAACTTATCAAGTATGTTTTAAAAACATAACCATTGGAAGGATTTTGTTTCTAAAAATTAGGTCCATGTAGATATCGTAAGCATTCTAGTAATCTAAAGTCTTGATAGATATTTTTCTCATTCCCCACTTCCATGTGGAGTATTTTGAAATTTTAAATGATTCCCATTGTTGAAATAATTTACATATGCATGTACGATATAAATCAATGCGTAAGTTTCTGAGGTTGAGTTGTCACCTTTAACATTTAATTAATAGCAAACGCGGAAAAAACATTTACGGAAGAAAATATTAGGCAATGCAAGGATAACAAGTTAAAAAAAACACTTTTTGAATCATTACACAAAATTGAATTTTCATTTCAAAATAAACTGATTTTCCTTGTTTATATTTCCTCTTTCAGTCTCTCGGAACTATACAAGAATATATTTTGAAAGTTACTAGTACCTTGGTACCCAATTCATTGAAAATAACATATTGAAAGTCATTTTGATATAAATTTCCGCATTCAATCCTTATTTTCCGGGACATGTGTTTATCAATAAATAATATTTATATAAAAGGCAAAAGGCTAATAAAACAATATGTGTGTCCAAATGATGAACATGTATTATATTATTTATTTGACTTCGACATTTGTTATACCCACACTTTCAAAGAAAGTTTGGGTATAATGTTGTTACTCATGTCCGTCCGTCCGTCCGTTTGTCACACTTTTCTTCCTTGAACTCCTCCTACATTTTACACAGTAGCTGAATCATCTTTTGGAAGATGGTTGGAGGTGTCATGTAGATGTGCAGTAAAGTTTCGGAATTTTGATTTTGCCCCGGGGGTAAAATGGGGGTAAAAAAAAATAACGTTTTTTATGCAAAAAGTCCCATCTCCACTGAACTCCTTCTATATTTTTCACAAGCCTAATCACCTTTTGGGGGTGATTTGTGGTGTCATGTAGTTGTGCAGCAAGGTTTCAGAATTTTGATTTTGCCCCGGGGGGTCAAATGGGAGTCGAAAAATGACGTTTTTTATGCAAAAAACCCCGTCCTCCCTGAACTCCTCTGACATTTTACTCAGCAGCCTAATCACATTTTGGGAGAAGGTTGCACGTTGCTGGTGTCATGTAGATCTGGAGTTAGGTTTTGGAATTCTGCTCTTGCTCCGGGGGGTCTAATGGGGGTCGAAAATGATGTTTTTATGCAAAAAGCCCCGTCTTCCCTGAACTCCTTCTACATTTTACACAGTAGCCCAATAATCTTTTGGGAGATGGCTGGTGGTGTCAGGTTGATGTGCAGGAAGGTTACGGAGTTTAGATTTTGCCCCGGGGGGTCAAATGGGGGTCGAAATATGACGTTTTTTATGCAAAAAGCCCCTTCTTCCCTGAACTCCTCTTACATTTTACTCAGCAGCCTAATCATCTCTTAGGAGATGGTTGATCGGGGTCATGTAGATGTGCAGTAAGGTTTCAGAATTTTGATTTTGCCCCGGGGGTCAAATGGGGTCGAAAAATGACGTTTTTTTATGCAAAAACCCATCCTCCCTGAACTCCTCTTACATTTTATTCAGCAGCCTAATCAACTTTTGGGACATGGTTGGTGGTGTCATGTAGAATTGCAGTTAGGTTTTGGAATTCTGATTTTGCCCCGGGGTGTCAAATGGGGGTCGAAAATGATTTTTTGTAATGCAAAAAGCCCCGTCTTCCCTGAACTTCTACATTTATACATATTTTGTGTCTTGTGTTTATATTATGTCTGTCTATTTGTCTGCAGAAATTTTAACCTTGCCCATAAGTTTTAAGTGGGATGGGCTATACAAATGGCTTTCACATTTTATAGGTTTATTTCTGGTGACAATTAAGACCTTTTATTTGGGTACCATTAACTTTTGCATCTGATCGCTTGACCTAGGATACACATTTTTACAAGAAAAATACCAAACTTTAAACTTGGCCTAAATTTTGATCAGTAGGTGCTAGGGCTTTCATGCTAAACATGTGTATTCATTGTGAACTGTCAACGGGTATAAATATGTTTGATCTTGACCCTAGAGTTTGAACTACTTAAAAAAATAACCTTTGCAATAAACTTTGAAACAGGAAGTACTAGGGATTACTTATTTCACATGTGCAATCCTTGTGACAAGACTTTCTTCTGATATCAACAATTTGAACCCTTTGCCCTTGACCTTTAAGTTTGACATGTATTTAAGAAACGTCAACCTTCGCCATAGGCTTCCATACATGGACATCAGTGTTTCATTAACACATCTTGTCTTCATTATTATTTTTTGGTGTCTCCATATGAGGGAGAAATTCCCGAGAGAGATGTATTCACAACAAACAATTACTAAAGAAAATATAAAACATGAATATGATGGTCATGCATATCTCTTCATGAAAAAAACAACAGCTTTTCAAATACTGCAACCACATTGTAACCCTTTCAAAACACTCATTTGAGCTTTCTGGTTTCCTTATCATATACCGTCTGTCGTGACGTGTCGTCCATCTGTTTGTCTGAAAACTTTTTACATTTTTAACTTCTCTAGAACCACTGGGCCAATTTTACCCAATTATATAAAAATATGTACATTTGTATGTCAGTCTGTCCATCTGTCTCAATAAATTTAACCTTGGTCATCACGGTAATATCTACTGAATGAGAAGAGACAAGGCATTCATATTAAACTTATGTACTAGTATTAATCTGTGAGAATGGCAGGGGTTGTTTTTTACATGTGACCCAGAAATTTGACCTACTTACAAAAAAAATTAAATTGTTATAAATTCATCATTTTGAAAGAGAAAAGTTAGGGCATTCATATTGAATTGCATGTATATTATTACCTGGTATAAGACCTTTCCAAAAAAACCATGACTTTTACTCTGTGACCTTGAAGCCTACCCTACTTTTCAAAAATGTTGCATTTGCTTATAACTTTTGATTGAGATGAGATATGACTCTCACATTTGACATGTACATTAATTGCTTATAAGAATTCAAGGTGTTTCCCAGCTTGCGATGCTTTTTTACCCTTTTTACATTGATGTTTTACATAATTTTCAAAATATTTAACTCTCCTAAAAGATGATTAGGCTTCTGCGTAACAATAAGGAGAATTTCAGGGAAGACAGGGCAAAAAAGTTACTTTTCCACCCCCATGACCCCCCCGGGGAGAAATCTAAATTACAAAACCTTACTGCACATCTACATGACACCACAAACTATCTCCCAAAAGATGATTAGGCTACTGTGTAAAATGTAGGAGAAGTTCAGGGAAGACGGGGCTCTTTGCATAAAAAAACGTCATTTTTGACCCCATATGACCCCTGGGGCAAAATCAAAATTCTGAAACCTTACTGTACATCTACATGACACCACGAACCATCTCACAAAAAGGTGATTAGGCTGCTGAGTAAAATGTTAGAGGAGTTCAGGGAGGATGGGGCTTTTTGCATAAAACATCATTTTTCGACCCCCATTTGACCCCCCTCCGGGGCAAAATCAAAATTCCAAAAATTTACTGCACATCTACATGACCCCACCAACCATCTCCCAAAAGATGATTAGGCTGCTGTGTAAAATGTAAGAGGAGTTCAGGGAAGACGGGGCTTTTTGCATAAAAAACGTCATTTTTCGACCCCAATTTGACCCCCGGGGCAAAATCTAAATTCCAAAACTTACTGCACATCTACCTAACACCACCAACCATCTTCCAAAAGATGATGAGGCTACTGTGTATAATTAGTCAAATGGAAAAATATATTATTTAATTGGAATCACAAAATAGATTGTTATTTCAGGGTCAGGGAGTGGGTAGGGAAATTGGACCCCCCCCCCCCTGGAATTTGCTTTGTTATTTAAACAAGACTATTTACTGAAGCAAATTAAAAATGACTTTGGACATCCTTCCCCTAACCTAGAAAACATTGATCCCACTATCATTATTTTCATTTTGTTTATTCGTTTTCATTTTGTTTCTCCTACTTGTCAGGAAATTCTGGGCTGGAATTTTTTGACTGAGATGTGAGCCCCCCTCCCTACTCCCGAAAAAAAAAAATTCTGGATCTGCACCAGTATTGGCAGTAACTGAATGTCACATCGACAACGGGAGATAACTTCACAATATGAAATTCGTCTAGTGTGGCATGCGATGATCTTTGACCTTTTTTGAACTTTAATCTAATCGTTTGGGTTTATTTTACCCCCACTATACTTAAACATGTACTAACCGACTGCCATAGGTCTTGTCAACTTCATGAAATATAATCCAATTATAACACAAAATGAATTAATCCAATGCACACCAGACTGCAGCATGTGATAATGCTATTCTATTCCGCAAACCTTCGTCCAATCCGTCACCTTATCAGATAAAGTGGCAATCAGCCGAGGTGTGCCGAATGGTGCTTAATCTAAAAATATGATAATGGGTGACGCAACGTGATGTG
This sequence comes from Saccostrea cuccullata, assembly GCF_032062105.1. Lineage (NCBI taxonomy): Eukaryota > Metazoa > Mollusca > Bivalvia > Ostreida > Ostreidae > Saccostrea > Saccostrea cuccullata. Next base: position 174,745 of record NW_026929567.1, on the reverse strand, counting down.
ATGTAGAAATTCACATGTTAACATGTATAGTACAAGAACAAATTTTAAATTAATTCATAACAAACGATGTTTTAACAAAACTTTTCCATCTAGCCTATTCCAAGAAGTATGTGCTGTGTGATTGTGGTGTCGAGGTGGGGGGGGGGGTAGGGTTTGTAAATTTAAAAAGGTCCTATTATGAGCAAAACACTTTTCAAAAATGAGAATTCAAACTGGTATACAAAGAATAAAGCATGTAAAATAAATATAAGTGGTTCTGAGTTATAGGTCACAGGGTCTGACAATTTCATACACAATTTGATGAATACATGTAAATTATAAAATTATTTTTACTTTTTCCTTGGAAAGCCGCCCAATATGCAGGAGCGTGTATTTAGAGACAAACACCTTAAGCTTAGTGCGGGTTTTACTGTCTCATGACAGCATCTAGTTTTACATTGCTGTTGTCTTCACTGAAACACTATACATTGAGTGTCCTATTTTGACATTTAATTAGTGACAAAGTTCTTTGAATAAAAGCTTACAAGCCCTAAAACAAATTTCAGAAAGCGTTCAAACTAGGATTAAATCAATGCACTTGAAAAATAATGACGGAGAAAGAGGGATATAGCCTTTTAAAAATGGCCTACTGTTTTGGATATTACCTTTATCAAGCAAATATGATCTATGTCAAAGATATTTCCTTTCGCAGGTAGGTTAAGGTTACAACCAAATATTCTACATGCCTATATGATATGACGTCATAATAAGCTATATGACATGAGATTTAGAGATAACAAATTCTTTAAATCGATATCTAAGATTCATTTGAGGTCGTAAAAATGAACCAAAATATGCATAGGAATAATATCAACGGAATTTTGTCGTTCATGGACCTCTGTAGTTATCACAGGAGTTACAGACCAGACCCGTGACGTCATAACTGTTGATCATGCAGTAGCAGAGTGAAAGTGAAAAGCAACGAGAATTGACGTAAACAAACACAAGTAATCGGAGTTTAAAAGCATCTAGAATGAATATCATGTGTGATTCTTGTGCGAATAAAGGTATGAATAAGGTATGGTAACATAATTCTGCAATTTCTTCGTAAAATTAAAGTATGGAGGGTGTAATTTGCCGATCAGCCTTTCCTCTGTCGTTCGTAACAAAAAAGAGGTGAAAGTTCAACACTACGCCGCATACCTTGAAACTAAATTTTTGTTTCTATCTAAAGATCTTATTCTTTTGTTTTTGGAAAGTGCTGCTAGAATCGTATGGTTTACGGGAATTGATGCATTTTTTTCGATGTTATGAACAAAATGTAAACATTTTGGTAAGGTTTCGTCCGAAATTGTTGAATAATTATTCCTATAAGAGGACAGTAGGATTCTAGCAGCACCTTTCATGGTACAGAGATGTTTTTACATAACTATTAATATAAATCGGAACTAATTATACCCGGGATAGTGTTTAACTTTTCACTTTTTCATTAAGGCATATTTTCTAATTATAGACGTCACGTGGTGACGTCGTGGTGAAGTGTCTCCTGTAGTATAAGTCCCATTGAAATCTATAAAATGCATAATTATAGTAAAAGTTTTATCCTTGACTTTTCCGATTTATTTCTGTTACATAATTATAAAAAAAGTGTTAATTCGCCGAATTCTGATCCATGTGCTGCCTTAACAAACCCCCGTTACCTATTTGGTTTCTTAATAAACATTATTATTTGTCACTGAACAGATGAAAAAAAAACATTTGAAAATCAGAAACCTGAATTATATACAGTGGCTCCGCGGTAATCCTGATGCCAATAATCCGAATGCCAAACCTTGCGGGTGATATTTATTGGGATCCAATTTTATTCCACGTCTGTCCGTTTCGTTAATCCCAAATTTTGCATTCCGGATCTAGACTGTTTATTACACTACAAAATGTTAAATGACTCGTTTATCCAGACGTTTTCATACTTTTCTTGCAGTAGTGCTAATTATTGTAAAAACATTGTCTGTAGATACAAATTGAAGGCGGTTATATGCGACCTACAAACAATGACGCCAATAATTAGCGCGTGTTGAAACTGTACCTCTAAAGACACACCTCTTTTATATTATTAACCCGAAGATTTTAGCTTATACAATGCATTGGTAAAATATAAATTTGTTCAGAAGATAATTAATTGCTAACCACTCATTAATTCAAGATTAATAATAAATCACGAGAATTTCTTGTAGTATTTGATTTACGTTAGTTTAGCAAAATTTTCCATTTCTCTGATTTACGTAAGTTTAGCAAAATTTTCCATTTCTCAAAACGCACGTTAATTGAAACGGATTTCTACTTCGCACAACACAATTTATAAGGAAACAGAAAATCTTTAAAAAAATATTTTTATATTCAATGATCCAAGAAATACGTAATTGGCCCGAGATATTAATATCAATCATGTTTTTTGCTAGATACTAGGAGTTTATAGAAAAAAAATTAACAGGCCCGTGTTTACATTGAATGTATAGAATATGTACACCGATTACAGTGTTCAGTTACTAAGTTTCCTATGCAGTTGATTTATCTGGTTAGTCATTTGAACATTCTAAATGACGATAACTGAATAATGAATATTTCTACCTGAAATAAGCATAAATACATAAAATGAGAAGCCCGAAATGAAACAGCAACAGATTAAAATTTAGTCAACCCATGTAACTAGACTTCAAATTAAAGTCGGGTAAAGTCCTCTTATGCTAAAAGAAGAAGTCTTGACACAAAATTTGTTTTTCTATGTTTTATAATGTACACTTAATTATATTTTGGCTTTGAATATTTATTTTGTCTTTTAAAATTATGAATTATATTTATTACTAATAGTATATAGTTAATCTACTTAATACCTAGTAAGGCTTCTTTTAAGGTATCTATTGTATGAACAATAAATTTACTAGTCTTCCTTGTGACTTTTACTATTTATTTTCTTAGTTATTGATGCAAATCACTCATATTGCATTAACACTTCATGCAACAAAATAATTAACGGCAGCAGATTTGAGGTGGTGTATCAATTTTTGTTTTAAATTTTAAAAGTTGAAGAAAAATAAACATCTACTCCCAGGAAATAGCATTCTATGTCCTGAAAACCACTTGTATTTATTTGCAATATACTTAATTCGAATTTGGCACAGGTACGAAAATTGTAAAAATACAGTGGATAGATTTTTGTTAAAAATCAAGCAACATTTTTATACATTTCGAACTACAATTGACCAAGAGGTGCGGGAATATGCAGAACATTTGAGATAATTTACAAATTATATTAATAATGTTAGTGGAAGCATTTTGTGGTCCGAATTTCAACCCAAAACTTCAGAAACCTATTAAGTTACAATATAGATCAATTGCACAGAGCCTGGTACCTTGAATTGTTTAACTGACAGACTATATTGGATTTTTAGACTAGTGGGCCTTAACTAGTGAACCTTCGACCTAATGAACCGTAGCTGTTGAAATATTAAAGCCATCACGTTTGTCAAAAAGCTTGGTTGTTAGATTACCATTAACGTCTTCTCAAGTAAAGTATCTAAAATGGAATATTATTAATAAATTATAAATTGCTATTACACACTATCTTTTATTGTATAAGAAAAAGATTCTTTATAAAATATAAAATTTTCCTATTCAGTGCTTGCTATTCTGAACCAGAAACATTTTTGCTAGAATACAGAATGATATGAGTGTTAATGATTGAAATTTATAAATTTATCAGGAAATTAATCGACATAATGCAATATCAAATACCACTAAACCACATAGAAATGTTGAGACTTTGAAATTCCCTGTTTGGTATAGTCATCTGATCAGTTTGGAGTTTGTATAGACGTTTAATATCTTTACAGTTTATTCGATTTCTTTAATTGAACTCTGGAATCAGGAGGTGGGTACTTCTTTTTTATACAATACGCATTTCACATAAAAGAATATCAACCGAGCATATTATTATGGATTAACGAAATGAAATAATCTTAACAAGCCGCTAGTTTTTTCTGTCATCTTTTTAACACAGACAAATGAAAAAAACTAAGCTGTTTATTCTTATTGTGTTTGCTTTTTAATGATAATCAAAAGTAACTCAGGAAAAGAAACGTAAACAAACCTTTGTTTTTCTTTAATTTATGAAAAAAAAATTATCCAAAGAAGAATAATATTTAAGGCAATATAACATTCAACTAACTACAATAGAACATCAAAATTATAGAAAGTAGTTGACTTCAATACTCATGTACGGTTTTTTTTCCCAGAAACGTCAAGTTAGATCAGATATTGGTATTATGAAATCGGCACTATTGTAATTTTAGAGAAGATTATTTTCATTTATAGAATCATCAAATCAATATGCTTTTCAGAATCTATAAATACATGTAGTAACATAAGTCTATATACTGTTACATACCTGATTCTGTTTTATACCAATCAGAAAGCTAAGAAAGATGGATTGATTGATTGATTGATTGATTGGATATTGTTTAATGTCCCTCTCGAGAATTTTCTCTCGTAAAGAGACGTCAATGTATGCCTGTGAAGGGCTTCAAAGTAAGAAATTTAGACCTAAACTCGGCACTCAGGACCATTGGGCAATGAGGTTCTTTATCGTGCAAACGCCTACCGTGACACGGGACCTACGTTTTTTAAGGTCATATCCGAAAGACCTGTGACTTTCACTTCTAGTGACGAGCGCTTGGCAAAGGAACAGTCACTACCTTTGTTTACTTTTAGGTATGACGCGGCGCCGCGAACGAGAATCGAACCCGGGCCTCCTGATCACGAAGCAAACTCTCTACATGTACCACTATGCTATCGTGACCGGTAAAGACTGATAGAAAAGAATAATAAATATTAATACAATTCTTTAAGGGTTGGCAGTCAAGTAAAGAAATGCTATTCGCTGAATTGTTTGACAGCAAGATGTTCCGACCGATCAACCTTTTAACCGTATCAAAATACGCATTTTCTTGATGTGCCTATTTTTTTTCCTGAGAATGATCAAGTCTAGATGTTAAGTCATTGTCTTGATTATTAAAAATCCTGATACTTATATATTTCATTTCACCTCCAATATAGTCTGAAAATTAAGATAATTACGAATCATTTTTTCAGGGTAACGACATAGAGTTTAAACAGTAGTTAACACGTCAAACACAAAATAATCGATTACTCTACAATCTCAATTTGGAGAACAGTTATATATATATATATATATATATATATATATATATATATATATATATATATATATATATATATATATATATATATATATATATATATATATATATATATATCCATTATTCTAAGTTCTCTATGTATAGATATATGAATCTTCTTAATATCGATATATATCTTCTTTTTGTTTCATCAAACTAGAAAATATATTTTCATGATAATTATAAAACATATTTTTTCCGACTTGTACTATTAACAACATTTTTTTTCCATTAAAAGGCAATAGATAAACATAAAAAAATTAGAGAAAACAGCATATTCTTAGGTAAAACTACAGCAATTCCCCTCTCTTTTCTTGTTGTACGGATTCATCTTGTACTTCATTTTCATATAATTTAATTTCATTTGTATTCTCGTCTCTCATTGGTTGATTTCCAAGAAGGAACGCATAACATTTTGTATAATCTGGTTTGGTTTGGGACACGCCCCCTTGACGACCAGCTTAATCATTATATCCATGCAATCCCCTCATTTCCAGTCCTCGGAATCCATGGAAAATTCGAGATTAAATAAATGTACCTTCAACTATAAATAATTACTCGTTTTCACCTCCTGTAAACAAACATCATAGCTGGTAGATCTATGTATCAGTTATTACCTCCCTTCGCTTCAAATTACTTCCGTTACTACGGTTGTATTATTGCGCGGTAAATTTTAACTTATAAAAAGCAACACAATTTTAGATCAAAAGTTGTTTAATTATTTCAAAATTAGATTATAAGGAATGACTTTAATTCTTGGCCATATTATCGAGTATAATCTGGTTTCGGTCATTTTACGCTTTATTATAATCCGCGAAGCGGATTAAAAAGCGTAAACTGATCCAAACCAGATTATACTCGATAATATGGCCAAGAATTAGAGTCATTCCTTAATTATTTGCAATTAGTATTTAAAACCAAGGTTTTATTATTTGAGTTGCATCTTTGACTTTCAGAGGGCTTGGTGATCTACAAATGTCTTTACAAGAAGGATATCTTATTCATTGATGACAGTCAAAGTAAAATGAGGAACTTACAGAAACTTACTTTCATTTTCATAATTATAATTTTCACAAAGGTGCGTACCTATTTTATAACATTACATTTTCTGTAAGCAATATTTAATGTCATCAGACACTCACAAACATACACTTTCCCTGCTTTTTAACAAATCTAAATATGTGCCCTGCCCAATTGCATTGTGTCAAATCATATATTTCTACTTGACCGAGACTAGCCAAAAAATTACTTACCCTATATACTTAAGAAACTTCATAAAATATACTACTTCTAGTAGTAAAAGTTAAATGAATCTAAAACAAAAGATCAATCATATGTTACTTCTGTCATTTGAAGGATAGCGTGATTTGTGACGACCGAATTTGTGACATTTTGAAAGAAACTGTAAAAGTAGTAGGATCATGTCCTAAAAATAGAAAAGAAATGGAAGAGGTTTCCAGGCGCAAGAACTGCCAGCAATATGTTGAAGAAGCCAAACTCAAAAATTGCAGGGACTATGGAAAGATACAATACCACTGCGTAATTAATTCTTTTGGAAATCAATCGCTTGAGGTGTGTGCACCAGAGAAAATAATTTTTGGTAAGTAGGACAGCTTAAATTAATTTAAGTATAAGAAAGAAAGGAAAGCAGATGTTGTGGAAATAAAGCTTAGTTTTAGTTTTATCGGAAATCAAATGCATGAATAGTTCCTTAAGTTGAAATAAACCAAAAATTTGGAACTGAAAAAACGAAAAAAAAAAAAAAAGATTGTAGTAGACAGAAAATCTATGCACTGGTAAGTTTGACATGATGCAAACAAAATATTATAAATAAAAACAGTCAGTACTTAAAAGTTTCAAATTTTTCTTTGTTTTCCTAGGGTTTTGCACAGAATTCAATCAAGAGATAGGAAAAATCCTTGCTAATTACTATTTGGACTGCACAACTTTCATGCCACCCTGCGAAAAAAAGTATTACTCATCTAATGCATATCTATGTACGTACAATGTTTTCCATCACTTTATTAAAACCTACCTTATATACATAAATGGATGTTTGTCTTACATACATAGACTAAGTATTTACAAATTACCAAAAAAGAGTCATTTACATCAATCACAAGTTTTAAATCGATGGCCGAGTCAACTGGGTGCACTTCATATGCAAATAAATACTGGGTTCTGATTCTTTACTTGGATGGTTGAGTCAACCGAATCCAGTTTGGGTGGTTTAGTATAATAGGGAGGTCACCTTGGGGTGTGCGATTCGGGTTCTGATGGGGAGATAGAGAATGAGACCTTAAAAATCAAGTCCCCGATGAGAAAATGATTCTCGAACGGGACGACCGTTCACGGTAGCTCAGTCGGTAGAGCGCTCGCTCCGTGATCGGGAGGTCGAGAGTTCGTATCTCGGCCGCAACTGACCTAGTCGTTAAAATTGGTAGCAACTGTTCCTTCGCCATGCGCTCGGCTCTTTGAAGTGAAAGTTGCGGGTCCTTCGGATGAGACCTTAAAAACCGAAGCCCCGTGTCAGCGGCAGGCGTTAGCACGATAAAGATACTGCTCAATAGCCCTGAGTGCCGAGTAATAGTCAAAATTTGAAGCCCTTCACCGACGCAAGGTGACGTCTCCATATGAGTTAAAAATTCTCGAGAGGGACGTTAAACATTATACAATCAATCAATCGACAGGATGTAAAATAACATAGAATCAATAAATTATTACCGCATCATCGATCCCCTAAGCCACTAGCCATATTCAAGTATTACAAAGTATGTTTGATTTTAAACCAAGCAATCCAGAAAATTCAAATTGGAAAATGTATATCATTGATCGACTGACAAATGAAATGTAAAGTGGCTAGTCTTTAAACTGTGGGGCAACTTTATGAAGCCAGGCATTGCTACCATTAGTTTTTCGTGTGTTCTATGTCTTCGATTTCTTGAAAGCTTGCACTGCTTCTGTGTGAGAGGTTCTTGGTTTTACTCTTTACACCTGACGAAAAAAAGAATAAATATCAAAAATCAGAGTGATAGCGTTAAGGGTTGGTCCATACTTTCACACAATTCTGTCAAGCTAATTATGGTTTATTCGCATACATTTAGTAACTCATAAACCCACGAAATCACCCATACAAGACGTATCTTTGCAGGATAATTGTCATGTCTCAAAGTGTTTACCTTTCGAATTTGAAGAACCAAAATTGAACACCCTTCGTACATGTACCTAGAGTTTTGAATATCAAGTTTATCAATCATTCTCTGCAAAATAAAAAAAAAAAAAACGAAAATATAAAAAGGTGAAATAGACTTAAATCAATAAAAAATAGATATAAAGTTAGTTTGTTAAAAAATTTTATAAATCTTCAAGTCCATAAAGGCAATTAAGAACAGAGTGCAAAGTGTTTATTTTCATAAAAATGTATAGTTTATGCTTTGTATGCAAAATGACACGATGATAAACAAATATAGTCTTGCTATATTATTAACAATCATCCAAAAAGAATTTGATTTCAACAAACAAGCGATAATCAGAATTTTATGTTGGTGTACAAAATCAAACCTGGATCCATTAAGACATGGACCATCCTTAAGTATTGACATGATAGTCAATTGTGAAGAAAAGACAAGCATGTGTTCTAATATTTCATGTTTTATATTTTCTTATTTATAGATGTTTTAAGATCTATTAAAAAATAGAAAAACAAAAAGTTGACCGCACATTTGATTTTTTCAGGTGTTTTTGTAGTAAGACCTCGTGCTATATGAAAATAATAACAGATGTATAAAATAAGTATCATCATAACTTTTTCACGTGAGTAAAATCTTATAGTCGGCATTAGATTTTGCAATTTTTCTAGAATATGACCTCGTTTTTTTTAGTCATGATAACATATGTCTAAATTTAGTATCAGTAAAATTGTTTTACGCGACAACATTTAGGGTATATTCGATTAAGCGACACGAGTTACAAGAGTTTTAAATAAAACAAGACATCTTCGACACGGGTGACCAACCCGTATCACGTGAGTTTACAAATCAGTTTATCCTGAGTAACTGATTAAAAAATAAGAGAAGTGAATTTGCATTGTAAATCTCAAGCTAAACTGTTTGTTTCTGCATCTAGTTGACAGTGTTTGTCTAAGACCATTAATATAGTCTGCAATATTGTTCCTAATATTTTCCCTCTTTTTTGGTTTCCAGGTTAATCTCCTCAAATCACCATTGTGGGATCATCAGTTTTTATTTTTTTAAAGAAGTTTATCCAGTTTTTTTCTCTGCCTGAACTTCTGGCCCCGTTTAACAAAGGAACTTACGACTAAAATGATTTTATTTTCTTTTCAGAAAAAAATGCCTGTAATAATGAAGAAATTATTATAACTATATCTCTATACTTGCAGACAAAGGGTGTTATAACTACAGCAACAATATGAAAGTGTGAGTACATAAAGACGCTTTTCACTAATAGATTTTGATCTGACCTTACATACAATGATGCAGTAAACGGAAATCTTTTACGTCTGCATAAAATACGTGGATTGTTTGCCATTATTTAATAAGATGTTTCCCCAGGTTCACCGTTTGTTATCAATTAGATCTCTTCGTCCGATTGTAATGAATAAAATATAATTTTTGATTTTTTTTGTGAAAAACAATTCTCCATGCATTTGGAACATTTTTACTTTCGTAAAATTATCTTCTTAGATTTTTAAAAAAGACACTGTGCAGTTAAGGTTCCAGATGGAAATAATGACAAATTCTAAAGATAAATAGAAGATATTCAATGTTTTGTAGTTGAATATGGAATTTATTTCACGAGTGGAGCAGGATTTTTTTGTTAATTTCACGAGTGCGAACAATTCAAAGCTAGATGTAAATAACAAATGTTTTATTTTTTATAGAGACTTGTCACATGATGTGGTAGTCACGTAATTTTAGTGAATAACCTAGCAGTATTAAGACCATCATTTAATTCCAAAATTACAATAGTAGAATTAAAAAAGAAGTGATTTGATGTACAATTCTTTTCAGCCTTCTGTTTAGTTTGTGAAAAGTGCTATAAACAAATGTATACAGATTTTAAAACAACTTCAATTAATTTTTACATAATTGTACATAATGTATCCTAACGTCATATTCCATGAGGGCGTGATATCAGAAAATGTTCATGAATTTCTTAACAAAGAACGCACGTTTTTTGGAAGTAATAATAATGAATGATTAACACTGATATTACATGAAGTTTTTAATTTCAGTCGCACAGAATTTCAGAGAGGTACGTTGCATGCATATCTATTTACATAGACATTATTTCCTGAGCTAAAAGCTGAAGCGAGCTTTTCCGATCACATTTTGTTTGTAGTCCTCTGTCTGTCTTTCCGTCTCTCTGTAAACTTTTTATATTTTCGACTTCGCAAAAACCACTGGGCCAATTACAACCAAGCTTGACACAAAGAATTCATAGGAGAATGTTATTCAAGTAATTTTTTTAAAGAAGCATCTGGCCTTTTTCCAGGGGGAGATAATCAAAAAATAGTAAAAATGGTTGTGTGTATGAAAAATCTTCTCAAGAACCACTTGGTCGGGAAAGATATAACTAATTTAGAAGCATCATCAGGTAGTGTTAATTTAAGTATGATTAAATCCTGACCCCTTGGGGTAGGGTAAGAACACAATGAACGACCAAAGTTTTACATAGGAATATAAAGGAAACGTTTTTAAATAATCTTCTCCTGAAGAATAAAAAGCCACCACTGGATATATTTATATCGAATCATCCTCAGGTGGTGTAGGTTAAGTTTGTTCAAATCATGATCCCCAGGGGTAGGTTGTGGCCACAACAGACGATCAGAGTTTTACATAGGAATATATAGGAAACATCTTTAATAAAATATTTTCTTCTGGAGAACAATAAGCCATGGCTAGTCATATTTATATGAAAGCATTCTCAGGTAGTGTAGATTCAAGTTTGTTCAAATCATGATCCCTTGGGTTAGGGAGACGCCAAAATGAAAATTCAGACTGATAGGAAAAAGCCACAGTTATTCAAAGAAATATTTAAGCATTCATAATATAGATTTAATGGAATTGAAATTAAAAAACCCTCTCCCCTTTAGGGGTAGGTCAGAAATACTTATGCATCTATGCTTTTCACTACTGGATGGATTTTTGGTTTTTTTCCCAGTCACAGTTCTGATCAGGTGAGTGATACGGTCGACGGGCCTCTTGTCAAAGTAAGATACAACTACATTGTATACATGTATATATGGCAAGTAAGAAAATTAAGATAAGTTGAAAATTGATTATAATTTCAGAAAAGGCTTCGAGACATAATAATCTGAAAACTGAAAGGTTCTGTTGTATGGCGATTTTTTTATGTACGCATGCATTACATAAAATTTGATTTCTGATTTAGGCTTAATTTGTGTTTAAACATACCCTTATTTTTTAAATTCTTTACTAAATCCCATTCGAAGAGGGCACTACCCTTCATTTAAATAATCTTAAATTCCTCTTACTCAAGAATACCCTTTTGTTAAGTAAAATTGAATTTTGTTCAGTTGCATTTGGAAACTAATGGAGAATTAGCTGCAATAATGTAGCCCTCTCCCTTTATTTTTATTTTTTTTTTGAAGAGGACTACAACTCCTTAGGATCTCCATAATGGCGCAGAGCGGCAGCGAAACGCTCCCGCACGTATTTCAGCTCAAATTGTCGTAAACAGCAATTTATTTATATGTCTTACCTGAACTTCCAAATTGTAGTTATCCCAGACATAAATCGGTCCAAAATTATACAGAACAATCCATATATCAGTATTTATCGTGTATGTCAACATCACAACTTAAATTTATCCGCCATGTTTACTGACCTTGACAGATTATATTTTGGGACAGCCAATGAGATTAAGGATCTATAGGGAGCGGATTTCTTTGGAATTACCTTATTTTAAGCCTAAATATCAATGTTTACGAAAAAATGTCACATGGAATAGCTTTATTCATCGATGCTTAGTGTTACTATTCATCACTATTATTTAGAAACATCGACATTTGCTTTATTGAGTTATTCGAAATTTCAAGCGCAAGTCTCACTACGTTACGCGTGAACTGTCATGGCTGCTGAAAAAGCGAGAAGAAATCATACAGATTTATTTTACATGGTTTTCGCGTTTAACGAGCTATGATGTCGACAGTGAATAAAAATTTTGTCTTATTAGAAGTAAGTTGAATGTAAAAACAATTTATTCGGCCTGCAGTCGCTCGTAATATATAATAAAATATTTTTGCACCATTACGGAGATGCTATGGAATTGTAGCCCTCTCCAGAAAACATCAGATAAAAAAAATCGGAGAGGGCTACATTATTGCAGCTAATGGAGAATGTGAAATTTTTGACGACATGTGATAGAGAACATACGACAGACGGTAGCCAGACACCCTTATATTAGCAAACCTCACTTAAGCCTTTAACAAAGGTTAGCTGTAATGTATCAGCTTTGTATTGAAAAAATGCAGTAATCAAAGGAATATCCTCTCCTAAATAATTTCTCAATTTATTGCCAATGTCATAACTCTAAATAAAACTAACATTTAATTAAATATTTCCTTTCAATAAATTCAGGTATTGATTTATTTGTTTAAAATTGATCATGGATAAATGCATTTTGTTAATAAATCTTTCCAGGTAACCTAGACAGTAAAACAATTCAGACTCAAAGGAACTTCAGTAGTAGGGAAACGACAACAAAGACCGCCACAGCCAAAATTCAGACCAAAATTCAACACTTAGAAACAGGTTACGATAAATTTAAAAGAATGAATTAAAATTATATAGAGCGGTTGTTTTGAAAGGGTAATATGACATACTTAATTTTTGCAATGTAAATCATGTTTAAGAACCCCATTCATTTATTTTGACTATTTAATATAAAAAAGAAGCAGCAAGTTATATATGTACCTTTAAGATGTGTCATTCGTAAAAAGATGTAGTACTTAAGTTCCAACAAATTTGATGTTGCACTTTGTATATCTGAAGATCTTTCTTCTTAAATTCCTCCCATCACAAGAAATTAATGGTCGACAATCAATCTTGTTTCTTGTGACTTTTCGAGCAGTTTTAATATTGAATTGGGTATGATTTTCATTCTTTAATTGAAATACTTTATAACATTGAATTGTCATGAATAGTTTTGAAGATTGAAGTTTGCGTTTTCTTAAAAAAAAATGACAATTGACATATCTTCATTTGTATCATGTATTGGTCACATTGATGTGTAATTTGACGAAATTTCCCCTCCAGGTAAACTAGACAGTACAATTGTTCACACTCAAAGGGACTTCAGTAGTAGAGAAACAACAACAATGAACGCCCTATCAAAGTTGCAGACTAAATTCAAACATTTCGAAACAGGTAATATAACAAGTAAAACGTGAGAAAAGTAAATAAAAAAACTTTTATTAATTAATCTTAACATTACAGGTTTAAAAGTAAAACTTTTTTTTTTAAATTATTTATTAAAAAGCACGACATTTGTTACATGTACATGTACCCTACAAAGAGCAGAAACCAGGCCTCCATTCTTAATACACATGTAAAAGGTGTGATGTTTAAATGAATATACGACTTTATTAACTACATCTGACGAGTAATGCATGTATAATTAAAGTTTTCAATATAATTTTCAGTTAAAACTAGAGGTATTATGAGCAAACAGCTCGCTAATTGTTACCCCCACCTCTAATATGTATAAAATTGCAGTACCTATGTTTTACTGTGGGAAACCCAAAATGTGCGTCGGACCAAATGAAAAATAGGAGGTGCACAATGGAATACGTAATAAAGATTCTTTGAAAGTTTCATTAAATTTTACTCAGTGGTATAAGAGGAGTTGTGGTAAAGAGATGGGTATCCCAAAGCGTAACAGACGGACAGACGTACAGACAGAGGGACGTGCCGACAACTATATACCATCCCGCTGTTCAAGCCGGGGGTATAATAAAAATCGGATTCTTCGGCAGTTTACTAATTCTGATTTCGTTTGAATGAAATAAATGAATGACAAATTGAATAAAATAGTATATATGATACGGATGTGGCTCCAAGAATAATAGCACCATTGCTATAAAATTAAAAGGAATCAAAATTTTTGTACTTATCAATTTTACGCATATTGATTCAATATTTTATTATTTTCTTTCAATATTAATTGAAAGGAAAACAAAAAAGGCAGGGTAAACTTGAGATGTGAAATGATTTTGTTTTTCCTTTTGTATTTTCTAGTTTTTCTATCTAACGTTTAAAATCATCTTTAATAAAGATGCAGTAAAAAAATCAATTCGACTTAGTCTCATAATTTGTCACAAAAGTAAAAATTTGAAATTTTCATTATCTTCAATGTCTCCATTGCGCATTTGACTTCTTTCTCTTTTGCATAACCTTTATCAGTTTGTTTATCATACCACTTGGTATATTTTAAACCTATTCAACAAGAGAATCCTTTGTTGAAAGGGACCATCTTCTGAATTTCGAACCATGTCTTCTTTCATTTCAAGGAGAAAAAAGTCGAGTGGGAAAATATGATGATTTGCAAGAAAGTCTTGATAAGCCCAGGCTATCAATGTATCGGAGGTAAGGGGTAAAGCACGCCGACAAAATTATGCAAACGGTGCGTGTATGCGCCAGTGAGAGGAAACCCAACGTAAAGTTGAAGCTGAAAGATACACATTGTGCTGTCGGATTCTTTTAATTTTGTGGTAAAAGTAAAGGTTATGTTAACATGCTATATAAATAGCAGTTTTATTGAAGTGCATTGGGGATTAAACAGGTGGTAGGACGAATAAACCAATCTGGACGTGGCTGTGTTTCGCGTAAACATCATTGTCATGATTGATTGAAAACCATTCAAGGTCTTCTCTGACGACGGTTAAGACGCTATTAGGGGGAAACTGTACTGAAAGCTTTTGTTGCTTTTTTTCCTTTTTAAGCAAAGCAAAAACCAAACCCCATGGAACTTTTTTAACTTTTAGAAGTTTGCAAGACAGGCATTTCGTCTAAAAATATAAAAAAAAACAATTTGTACGTCATAGATTTCGCGGTTTACATGAAATAGTCTGAAGACTGATTTGGTGAATAGTGTCCAAGATTCTCATTTAACCAATTTTTATAATTTTTGGTCATGCAATAAACAAATTTGCATATTACGTTTTTCCCTTTCTATATATATGTATTAAAATATTTAAATAATTATTTGATATACAATAAACACTAAGTCTGTCTTCGCACGAAAACAAAGTTGAATTACCGTGACTATACATTCAAGCAACTGTTCTTCCATTCATCCAAAAATCTTTCAAATCTTTACATAATTCATACCTTTTATTTCATGCAACACCCACGGAAAGCACTAGAAAACAAACAATACCGTTTATTATATAGTCTATTTTATATTCCCCATATAATGTATACAAACGTTCATAACACTACATATTCACTGGATTTGAGGCCATATTCATCAGTAGGTCATTGCGCGTGCAGCGGCATTGTGACGTCACAATCGAATCCTCAAACAACTTTGTAAACAATGGTTGCAACGGCTGCAGTGAGCTACGTAGCTGAGCTGGAAAAATATCATACAAACCTACTGCAGAATTATTTGTTAACATTTAATAATTTGCTTGTTTTCATCTTCACTTGTAAAACACCCATTATCCCCGTTATATATCCAAAATGTCGTCCAAAAATTTCTTGGACAATATTGATGATTACTGATACATTGATGAAATTTATTTTCAATGATTTCTTGTTTCATTTCTCAATATTCAAGTTTTGATAAGAAAGGACCAATATTATACAATTATTGACTTCATTGTAGGTCGATATGTGGTTATAAGAACTCATGACAATTGATATTGACCGAAGACACAGAAAGTGATTGCGACCAAGCCTTCGAGGTCGCTATCATTTTCTGTGTATGAGGTCAATATCAATTGCCATGAGTCCTTATAACCACATATTGATCGTTCACTGAAGTCCATAATAGTTATATCATATAATCACACAAAGTGAATGCACTGACACAGTCCTAACTGAATGGACGTGGCTGTCATTACGTCAAAATGTTTAAGAACACGCTTCTTATATTATGACGTCACGTTTTACTTAACTTCAGTGCAACTGAACGGCGTAACGTACAATATCATTTTCCGCCGACGCGCTTTCGCGTCGCTATCGCAAAAGAGGAATATCACGTGACATACTTTCAGCCAATGAAAACAATAAAAATAATCTTATTTAATATTTATATTTTTATCATCAGATTAGATACAAAATAGACACTTAATCATACCGGGGCACTGAAATGCAAATCCTTGACGTTACGCGACTTCAAGAGATCAAGACAAGTAACTTTATTTTTTTAAAATAAGGACCGTTAACTCAATATTTTTTTTTACATCACTTTACCCAGTCATGGAAAGTGTGCACAAACTGTCCAGGTTTCATATACATAAACATTTAAGAGTTCCTATCTCAGATCCTGCAAATCATCAAACCTTTGTCCACGTTAAAAATTCTTTATTTCAGGATATAAGACAGCATCACATTACGAAATCCATTTATTTAGCACTTCATCTAGGAATGATGGCCTTCCTTCACGCAAGTATCATCTTCCTGAATGAAAAAAAAAATTGCTAGGGCAGAAATACAAAAAATACCAAAAAAAAAAAACGGAAAAATGTCACTATATTTGGCGCTTTTCCAACAAATATCCATATTGTCCATTAGTAAAATTTGAAAACTTTTGAAATGACCCCCTTAAAAAATCGGGATGGTAAACATTCGAATTTTCATCTTTGAAAAATAAATATAACAATAAATACAACAGCAAAAATTAAATTAATTATAAAAATTATCAAAACTCCAAATGCAGAAATAATTAGACTCAGCCTTTTTGAATTTTAGTTTGTCCACAAACTTTACTGACATCCCTCGTACATGTTGTAATTCATCTGAAACAGGCTATAATTAGTTATGAAGACACTAAGAGGGGTAATACGGTAATATGTGAGGTCCTTGAAAAAAATCCATATTTCGCCTCGCCCAATATGCATTTTTTTAAGGACCCCACATATTTCCGTATTACCCATCTAAGTGTCTAAATAACGAATTTATCCTGCCGATGGTTCTCTAAAAGATTAAATATTAATAGTATCAATAAACCGCTGAACGTCCAAGCAAGACGTTCTACATCCATTGTACGTTGTTGTCAGACGCACTTTGACGTCAGTTATGAAGCTCCATGCGGGTCACGTGAAAGCAGTATATTGATTGTTTGGTTGGTAAATTTTTAATATATGGTGGGTAGGTCACATGGAGGGGGCACATAAGCAATTTGAGGTGGGTAGACGGCATAACATCGTTTCATGCAGTATTGCTCTCGGCCAATGAAATTTCACGATTTTTATCGGAGGCAGGATAATCTCACCTATCGTGGCCTATTCCTTTTTTTGATTGCTTGGCTTCAAGATTTACTTTCAGTAAACGTCGTTTAAGTATGAATGTATTTATATTTCAAAACATTGACGCTTTCTTTTATGTGAACACTTTAACCAAGAACGACAGCTTGTATGAAAGGAGATTATTCAGTTTGAAAATCACTTATTATTTACGTGAAAACCAAGTGAAAAAAATTTTATCCATCATTTGCGATGTATTATGTCATGGTGGTGGAATACCATGGAAAAGAACGGTAACAGATGGGTCGGCATAACTGGGGGGTCAGCAGGGTCAGCAGCTAAATACAGAGGCATATGGAGGCATTGCACTGGACCCTATGTGTTAGTGAGCACAATGAGGATAGTTGAGGAAAAACAACTTGCTTGGGGAAAATTACAAACAAGAATTATCTATTTTTCCATGTTACATAAATATAGCTTTAATCCCCATTAAATATGACGTTATATGGTGTGGTAACTTAATTTCTTTCAAAAGACGACACAATTGATAGTAGATTAGAATAGAATAATGTTAAACATAGATCTCGTCTGACTAATTCTTTTCTTTCGAAATAGTAGATGCATGTGCATTCTCTATCAATATCCTTTGGTTTTTTGATTGTGCGCCGTAAGACCATACCCACTGCAGATTCAAACATCATAATATCTATTTTTTTGTTTCGATTATATAAAACAAAAATTAAAATGTACATGTACTAAATTATATATTAAACATTTGCTAAAATTTCAGCGACCATTATTTTTTTAGATAAATGATTTGTGATTTTATAGGACAGACCTCGTATCTACGCTCTAGTAAAGAACGCAGCACAGTTAAGGTTACAAAAAGGAGGCGGAGCCTTATTTGTACGGGAAAACTTGACTATGACATCATACACAATATACGTCATACAACATTACTTTAAAATACCACAAAATGAGTTTATCTGCTAATTTAACCAATACAAAATCATCAAACTACATAAAAACTTACTACAGCGTGTTGTTTTGTCGTTAGTTAAATCCAACAAGTTATAAACAAGTCACTGATCGCAATACACTTGTCAATATGACGTCTTTTCTTACAACTTGACGTAGTTTTATGCAGTGAGAGACAGATTAAGTAATATTTTCTCAACAAAATATGTATTCTTTAATTAAATAAAATATTTTTTTCAGATATTTATGGGCCAATGACTTGAATTTAATGTCCTCTTCACTATTTCATTAATATATTTCCTGTCCATTACGTATTTAATTGACACTATCGTATATTTGTATGCAAGTACATCGGAGGGTAATGTAGGGGGTCTTTATAAATCGAACTAGCGCAAGGGCATACACTCTATGGAATCAAAGTAAGGTTCTACATTCCAACTATAAAACAATTAAGGTATCTGAAAAGTGCTGAGATTCTGATGAAATCTTAAAAACAATTTAATTATATCAACATTTCATGCCGCTGACCAGCAAAAAATATAGCATTCGGTCATAGAAGTATAATTTTAACAATGCAATTGCAGAATCTAGACAGGAACGCAGCACTTTTTAGAAACTACAATGTGTGTTGAAAATATTTATATACTAAACTTGGAAATTTAACTTGGTTAAGCCCTTGCATTAGTGATATTTATATGTAACATCAATACTTCAAGTCAATGTGCTGAAATCGCGTGACTGCCGCATCACGTGACTAGTCTAAATATAAAATATAATCGTCCTCGTATGTTGTTATCAATCATGATTACAATTATCCGATATAAATAATGTACTAAAAATAATCGCCATCCTGATTACGTATACATTTTTAAATAGAAAATTTAGTCGATATTCCCATCGCGCACCTTAACTGTACTGTGAATCCATGTAAGAAATTCTTTTACATCTTCTATCCCACTTTCCTTCTGTAAGAAGTGATACTGAAGAACCGTGAAGTCAACTGCCGTCTCGTAGGACCTGTTTGTCATAACAACCCAAACTATTAAAATGACTTGATAGATTAACTCAACCTTTCAGGAAAGATGTATTTGAACCGTCATTTTTTTCCTACTTTTTATGAAATTTATTTTGGGTTTGAAATTTTAGCCCTTTAACCAAAGTTTGGAGGACCTTCTTCTTTGTTGTAGAACTCAAAAATGCATGAACTTTGAGTGCTGAAATTTAACCATAAGAAATACCTAGTATAGCATGCACTAGTAGTCGAAATTTAGGACACAAATCAGAAGTGAATTTTTTGAGCTAGTTTGTATCATAGCTTTTAAACTGTCAGAAAATTGTTTTAACATATTGAACAAAATTTGGGCAAGTTAATATCTTTCATAAGATTTAAAGAATTCGGGACTGACCCCTCGTATTAAGGGTTCAGAGCGAGCGATAGTCTTTAATTTATATGATTCTTTATGGATCAATATCTTGTTACATGAATTAAATGTGTGCATTACTGAAAATGTTTAGCGTTACAATTTGCATCAACATATAATCAACTTCTGATCATAATTAAGGGGTATATTAAGGGTTATGAAGGGCCGATGTAAGTCATATTTCTACGTAGAAAAATGACCACCTGGTCAATATTCTACGGATGTCATTTTTCGTCGATACAACGGAAGGCTTCATGCATATATTTGACAATTCACATTTCGGGAATTGGAAATAATTTGATGAGCAGTATTGAACAAGTACAAGAGAGAAATAATCATGTTCAAAACAATATATTTACAGTCCCCCAGCTTTCCTTTAATGTGAACTTGCAGTCTTCAACTGCGTTCATAGGTCTATAATCTCAACTTCTTCTATACATGACTGTACCTCTCTTTTCACACTCGTACAGTACAAGCTCTACTACAATAGTAGTGCGCGCTTAGAAGTATATATATCGAATGTTGTGCAAACTGAATAAATATAAGTGTTTAATAATATTCTCTGGGAAAAATCAGAATGATTTTAAAATGCTGGTTTATATCTTTAAAAATTCAATTTTGATCAATGTATTTAATTGAATAATAATATAAATAAAAATTTATTGAGAACTGTCTTATTGTTATTTTTTTCTAATCATATTTTTGGATAATTGTACAAAGAACGATAATTAATCACACTTGGGTGTTTTAACATTCAGAAAAAGTAAAATTTCCTCACTAGTATATCTATTTCAAGATCGATTCCAGCTCTTAAGAATAAATAGAACATTAAAAATCTTAAAAAGCATTTTGAAGTTAGAATCATGATCAAAGCACTATTTTTTTTTTTCATCAAAGTATTTTATAATTGATTTTTGTCAGAGGATTTCAAAAAAGATCGATGACGTAACAACCGCATCAACACAATTTTTTTAAAAAAAAAACATGTAAGAATGCTAATATTGAACATTTTTAAATCTTTGCAAAACGACCCTACTTAAGACTTCAAGGACTGACAATGAACTATTTCTATTACAATTTTTTCAAATACGCAAAGGCATTTTGAACAGATTTTTAGAAATGTCATCAAAACACGAAACTCTTCATTTTATATCAAGAAAAAAGTGCTGACGCCTCAAATTAGAGGCTGAAAGGGACCAAAAATGATTCATACAATGTATATAACCTTTTAATAATCATTATTTAAATTATTCATTACTTAAACCAAAAAAATTAATAATCGTAACAAACTACAACTACATTTTTCATATTTACGTCATGAATTTCATAGATAGGAAACACAATTTGCCAAAATGCTAAATCTTTGGTTCATCATATTTTGGAAGTTGGTAATAATTTGATAAGCAATAGTGAATAAAATAAGATATTCAAAAAACTGTCTGAACAATATACAATCTTTCAATATTTGTAAAGCATCATTATCAAGGAGCTGAAGGACAATCATCTTAATATAAAAATAACCTCATGTTTTTTTTATAGTTGTTGTACAGAAAGTGTTCAAAAACCTGAGACTCAAAGATATCAAGGTAATTGGGCTGTACTCTGAAATTGAGGTCAAAAGAAGCGGAGAATCTTTGATCAATATCTCTTTTAAGATCAATATTCTAATAAACATTACTGAAGCAAAGATGATTATCGTAACAATATACAAAGGTTATTATGGTATATACGAAATATTTTACCTAATTAGGGTCATAAAAGTACAGAATAATACATTTTAGACAATTTGTTTTTAGACATAGGGAAATATTTTGATAGGCAATATTGTTCATAAGATTTTTCACGTGTTCTGTTTTTGTGTGATCGATGAGCCCAAGGCACGGAAGCCTTTTCTTCTGAACTTCATATAGTTTCATGATGATGCATGGAATTAATTTTATGTAAACCAACAAAACTGAGATCCTCTATACCTCCTGGGTTGTGCTTAATTGAATAATGTATGCAAACTCAATGAGTGGTGCAAAGAGAAGGACCCCCGCTCTTCCTAGTAGTGTTTATCATAAAATACCTGGTATATTAATGATAATTTATAAACGCAAAAGTAGTCATCTGTTTGGAATAGAAAAAAAGAAAAAAAGTGTTATTAATGTATGATTATTTCAAATAATTTTTAATTTAAATTTACCACATATACAAACTAATGTGAACTTTACAAAAACATGAATGGGTCTGTCAATCATGTATATTTTCATATATTGCGGGGGAGCTTCCTGTCCATTTAAAAGTCATCTAAACGCAAAAAGAAGACAATGTTGATACCTAATTTCCATTTCTTCGTCGATACCATATATCGAAGTGTAAAATTGACAGATTAAAGTGTAAAATGTGCAGATTAATGCTATGTTCCCACTATCACGATTGGCGCCACGATTGAGATCGGGGACTCGAACGTGGACAAATCGTAGTTCTCGTATCAAACCGAAACAAATCTTGTGTTCACTCGTGACTATCGTGTTGATCGTGAAATTTTTTTTGACTGTCAAAAATTTTTCTACGATTAACACGATAAGATTTTAATCGTTATCATCGCAGCAAATCGCATTACATCGTAACTAACCTCAGCTGCATCGTATATAAACGTAAATAATCTGGTTTGTATATCGTGATCATCGGGATCAATCTCGGAAAGGACAGATATCCCGCTGAATGGCGATTCGTTGCGATATCTCACGTTCTGTCACTATCTGTGACGCTTTGCGTGGCCATCTGCTCACGTGCTGACACGGTTCGTTCCCGCTTAAAGACGATTTGATACGGACATATGAGAGTAAACGCCATTAGACACGAGTGTTAACGCTTTGTTGCGGATAAGCACGCTATATTTCGAGTACTAAAAGCTTGCAAAAAAAAAAACGGGAAAATTGAACGCGTTTCTTTCCCGATTGAAAAAAAAATGTCTGAGTTTTGGAAAAATATTTTAAAGATGCCACATAAAACAGGTACAAAATAGAAAGAGGGGAGTTCCTATCATCTTTTGAACTTGAACCCGTTCGATCAGAGGCAACATCAGTGAAAAAAGATAAGAGATAGTTATACTGCTCTTTTACTCTACTTTGACAGCAATAACATATGACCATAGTTACACTACAAACACCACGTTTATGAAGTTGTCATCAACCTTTACTTCTGCCATTATTATTGATTGTATGTTTATGTTTTGTTTAATTTTAAAGAGATAAAATATAATGGACTCAGTATAACCAGATTTTTATATGTCTGTCGGGGTACAATCGTAGCTCAAAGCGTGTTCTATCTTGATCCTGATCGTGAAAGACATTGCAATGAACGTGTTATTCTATCGTACATTAGCGCAAGAGAGCGCAATGAACGTATTATATCGTATGAGTACGTATTAAAACGTAGGAGATCCTTTCTAATCGAGGACTCGAATCGTGATATTCGTGACAGATCGAGGTCCTTTTTCGACTAAATCTTGATAATCCTATTGAAACGTAATTCATCTTATCCGAACGGTAGTCAGATCGTTAGAGATCGCATCACATGAAATTTATCCATCGGGGGCATAGCGCATAAAAGCGTAACGAAACGTATGAAAACGCACCTAAACGTATCTCTTCGTATCTTGGCATAAAATTCAATAAAAACTCCGCGATCAACTACGATTGATCTATCGTGACGTGCGTAACTGACCGCACGACAGTGGGAACGTAGCATAAAGTACATGTATAAAATATAGAGATTAAAATGTAAATTTTAAATTTTAAAGTGAACATTTTATGGTTTAAAGGTTAAAATCTACACTTCAAAGTGTAGATATTAAAAAGTAAAGTGTCCAAGTGGCACTACTTCGCTTCCGTAATAGCCCTATTGCTTCTCTTCACTAAGATTTGAGAAAACCGGCAGATCTACAGATGTGAAATGTAAAACGGATCTCTAAAATCTGAAAATGTCAATTTCCTCCTGATATAGATTTAACTGCTTTAACAGGAAATGTCCTTTTTATGTAAAATAGGAAACTCATTATCATTAATTTCAAATCAGACTGTGCTGGTTAGAATGGTTTTACGATTTGCTTTTATGTGTCTCATTCAAGCTTGGATTCTAGATTCCAGTGACAGATGCATAAGGTAAATATTACGAAATCTATTTTTGTTGCAAAAGATTAAAATTATCTTAATCTCAATGATATTTTCTAGGGCTGGTAGTTTAGTATGTTGTCCGGGATTCCGGTATAATAGGAGAACAGACAAATGTGAGGGTAAGGGATATTTATAAATCTTTATTTAAAAAAAAAGAAATCTATCAGAATATCTAAATAAAAATAAAAATACATATTTGGAA
Organism: Saccostrea cuccullata; assembly: GCF_032062105.1. Classification (NCBI taxonomy): domain Eukaryota; kingdom Metazoa; phylum Mollusca; class Bivalvia; order Ostreida; family Ostreidae; genus Saccostrea; species Saccostrea cuccullata. The sequence continues at coordinate 150,296 of NW_026929567.1, read as the reverse complement.
TTTTAGAATGCCCACTTGGGTACTTTCATTGGGACTGTTCTAGAAAATGTGATTATCCATATTACGGCAAGGACTGTCAAAAGAAATGTTTATGTACAAGAGAACTTTGTAATGTTTCCTTCGGCTGTACAGAATCTGAAGGTGTGTATGGATTTAGTTTAATGTGTATGAAATACGTTTAATGACATATTAATTGAAAACATTAAAAAAAGATTTTACAAAATATCCTTTTTTTATGAATTTCAAAGAAAAGTTAAACATGCAATATTTCCAGATTCAGATTAATAGGTATTAGCATTTCATAACTATAAGACATTTATTAGTAAATTTCCAAACGGAATTATATTTGCCACGAGGTTGCATTATTGCAATGAAAAGAATTACTTAATGTTTATTCGTTTAAAAAAATGCATTACTATCGTTTTATTGCAATGCAGACATGAAAAAGAATTCTGACGCATTTTTAAATATATACACAGGGCAAGAAGAACGTGTCTCCCTTCCGAATTTAAAAAACGGAAGTAAGATTTTCTCAAGCATCGCATATTCATATAACAAAATTACTACAGTTTCCTTATCTATCAGAAACGATAAACTGGGTGACAAGAATAGTGTACGTACGTATATTCCTATCCAGTGGGATACCAATACTCGAGAGATTATTACTCAAGTAGTTGAGGAAACCAACAGCACATTTTTGTCAAGCACCACAGGATTTATTATACTAAGTTTAGTGGGATTATTTGTTTTGTTGTTTGCAATCCTTGTTGTATCAATTGTTTACAAAATGTTTTTCCAAAAACCTACAATGATCAGTTCCGTTGACAAAGGTTCTGTAAAAGAAAACACCAACTACTCACCAATTCTAGAGCAAACGGATAATGAACGAAGATCAGTTTTACAGGCGTGTCGTATTACCAGTGATGTCACTTCATATTTATCGCCATTGCATTTAAGTACAAGTCGGTATGAGGAAATCGATTTAAATGCTTTTCCAATTGAATCAAAATACTATGAAATTGGAAACGTACCAGAGGTACAGCATGACACGTACTTGACCCCTCAAACTGTTTCAGATCAAGTGTACATAGAAATCATGAATTGAAAATAACATTACTCTTTTGTTTTATATAATTACATGTAACAAGAATTTATTCGATTAAAATTTGAAATTATGTTTAATGTTTTGTAGTTTAATGACAATGACCAATAGGCATGTTTATATCTTAGTCATTGTTATCTAAGGTATGATTCTTCTCTGGTTTTCTGATTAGATGAAATATTCAAAGTACATCTGCTTATATTTGTCTTATAAATTTAGGTGTAAGAGATTTAAAAAAAACAACAACATATTTTTCTATCCTCGTCACAATTGTACAACAAACTTTGAATAGAAAGAGTTAACCGCATTTAAAAACTAGCAGGGACTATATCTTTGAGGAATGGTGGCGTATGAAAATATCTTCTTTCTGTATCTCAATATTATTATAGAACAGTGAATTTAGCTTTAATTTTTACACAATGGACTTTTTAAATTTAATTTTGATAAATGATAATCTGCTTAAGTTCCTAAATATATTAAATCAATATAATTTCTCGAACAAACTAGAACTATGTTAGCTTCTAAAGAGCTTCCAATCTTAGTACCGATATGAGCTAAAAATCCGTAAAATGTATTTTTTCTGTCTTAGTAAGCAATCAATTTTTTTTTTGTTTTTAAATCATTATTGTACTTTTATGTGACAACTTTAACATATGTGAAAATGAAAAAGAATTGAAATATAGGACGCATATAAAATAACTAATATATCCTAAAAATTTAAGAAAAGTAGAAGAAAGTCGGATTAGCCAATGTCCATTTTAGTAATATCATTTATGTCAATTTGGAAATCTTTTAGGCCCTTAATGATAGTATGTTTTTATGCAAAAAGAAAAAAAAACTTCTATTATTTGAAATACAAATTGGGATTGCATAATTGGCAAAAGTATTATTTCATGATTAATAAACAGGGAAAAGGTAATGACCTGAACCTGACCTTGTCTCTGATATGAAACAGTCAAATTTAATTTCAATGACATCATCACTCAGTGATATTGTCCTCTTATTTCTGGGAAATTTCATCAATTTTTTAATACAAGAAATATTAGAAGAATCTTACCTTAAATAAACAGTAAAATTTTTAACTGTAAAAAAACTGTTATCTTTTAGTCAGAAAAACAAAATGTATGTCAATGTGAAGTTAATTTTCTTCAAATTCATTTCTGAAAAAAAAAATTGTATGCACCCGTATAAAAATAGTCGCCTAAAAGTCGGTCCACCTGTAAGTCGGTTTTATTTTTTGAAGTTATTTTGCAAGGATTGACAATTGACCCGCTTTATTAGTCGGTACAGCTTTTTGTCAGAATCAGATTACAATTTCTAATAAATGCTCTGATATTTTAACTGATTTCAATTAACATTTTTTTTTTTAGAAATGAAGTTAGTTCAATTTTAAACTAAAATCATAAAAAAATAAATAACACCCTCTTAAAATAAAAAAAAATAATACAAGTATACACATTAATACCTGTACTTAATGCATAATCTTAGAATACATAATTGATATATTCAGACTTTGTTCAACAATAAGTGTTGGAAATGTTTAATAAAAAAAACTACGTTTCACCAACAAGACAAAAACAATTCATTTTATGACTCGGTCATAAGTGGGACATTGATTTTTGGACTAAAGTTTCACTCCCGAAAAGCCGACTTAATTATAGCCGAATGTTACATGTACATTGTATAGGCGAGTATCTTACGGTAAATGTTTTTGTCAGCTGATATATTCAAAAGTGTTAGCATAACGGAATATACGGAAAGTCCATTCATGCAATACAAGTCAGAATCAGGGCAAGCACGGACCTCTAAATCATCATGCAAAAGTGGGATCAAGTGCCATGGAGTAGTGAGCATTCGCTGTCACACCGACCTTGTGCTCCCTGTCATGGTCAGGAAATAACGAGAAAATCCGTCAATAAATCAGTGTGTGAATAATGAGCCAATGAATAACATAAAAAAAAACGCTTGAAGAATTCGACACAATGATAAATTGTATTTGCTGACAAGGTCATTGTATGGACCATAGAATTTACGGAATAATGACTTAAACAACTCTGTAGATATTCTTGTTTCATCAACTCCTTTCGCAATAGTTTACCTCGTTTTGAGAATTGTTCTTGCGTTTTGAATCACTTGAGAGATATACATTCCATATGCTAGTGAAAAGGGCAACGTGCTGCATATGAAGGGGTATTGACATTCAGAGTTGTCATAAAACTTTGCTGTAAGGTAACAATTAAGTATGTCTATATCTATTAAAATATCTAGTTATGAAATAGTTGTATCAGATTCTAGGATATCTTCAATTTCAAGCTCACATGGATATATCGTGTTGACATTTGAATTACTTGGTACTCAGGGCCATTGAGCAGGGAGAGATCTTTCTTTGGACAGCACCTACCGCGAGACGGTAACTCGGTTTATACGGTCTCAACCGAAGGACTGGTCTCCACGTCCCACAGTAGGATTCGAACCAGCGACATAAGGATCAACTTCTCAATTTGCGACTCTAGAAGAGACGCTCTAACCACTTAATCACGCTGTCGACTAATAGGTTTTTTGAAGACTAGGATTCGTTTTAATAAAAAATCGAAAGTCCTTCAGCATAATAAGCGGATATAATACTGAAAAAGTATTTTTTTTTTCTACTTAGTAAAATGGAATGTCATTCGCATATTGCTTAGATTATTGCTTAAAACTTTTCAACTCTTAAGTATATGCTAAAATTTAACGTGTTTTTAGAATTTATTGCAATACAAATATATTTGTATGATATATTTTCATCTTTTATTCACAAATTGTCCAACAACAGAACCAATATCTATTTATTATGGTTTCTTGTTAATTTTTTTTTAATTTGTGCATTTATTAAATAATGAATTTTTAATGATATAATCTGCTTATTTTTAAAATTCTTTACCTTCTAATTTTGCCTCTTTACATACATTTTTATTAAATATATGCAGGTATATATTGATATTTGTCAATGTTTTGTAACTTATACTAGTATTTACTTGTACATGTATGACCTTGATCATTGTATCATACTGTCCAATTATGATATGTTTATACATAATAAAATGATGATTAAAACACTTTAAAATTACAATTAATAAAGTTTAGTATGGTATATACCTTGCTTCAGTTCTAGAGCATATTGCCCAAGACATTTTGAAGAGGTGTAACACAAAAATAATTAAAATTTTACCAAAACAATGATATGAAAATATGAATAGAAATTAAATCACTGAAAAAAAATTACAAACTGCATGTTTTTACTTTCTTATATGGCATACGCTGTACTAAATAGATCCATAAGTTGATAGCCATTTATGAAACCTATTATCAAAGGTTTAAATTTTGACGTCATTTGATCGTTGCGTAGTTGTGTCATGTGCCATATTTTTGACAATGTAATGTAAGTCGGAAGAGCCATTTGGAGTTCACAAGCGCTTGTTAAGGAAATAATTTTTAGAATGATCGTAATAAAATTTATACAGCTGTATTTAACATATGGGTTAAAATTTATTTCCGAAACAAGTGCTTGTTAACTCCAAATGGTTCTTCCGAAGAGTTTGATACCCTTGCATGTATCCCATGTTACATAATTTTAAGAGAGAGAGAGAGAGAGAGAGAGAGAGAGAGAGAGAGAGAGAGATTTAATGACTGTTATCAGAAAAGGGTCAATTGTAGAAATATAAAATTTCGTTAGCACAGAACTTCTTTGTTTCAAATTTAACAAGTGCAAAATAAAGATATCTAAAATGTTTCAGTGGGCTTTTATTAAATTTTTCTTCATACATGTCACAATTGTTAACAACAAAATAAACGACATTTCATCACCAAGAATATATTTTTGCTTCTACAGTATTGTACTTGAAATTGTCTACAATAATTCGATGGAAAATGTTTGAAACATTTCGATCCTTTAATACTCTAAAAATAATTTTAAAACGACTTGATAACATCTTGAGTGTCAATCATCTCTGCATCCTCTCTTTATTTGTAACTACTTCTCTGCAAACGTTTTTTATTGTTCCCCTCTCATTTTCCACTTTGTCTCTCTCTTTAGTACAGAACTTGTAGTATTTTGATCATTTAAATTGAACAAAATATTATAATGAATGGTTATGACAGGAAGGCAAATTATGAAATATCCATGAATCTTTTTTGTATATTATTAATATTCTTTTCTTCTTCAATATGACATAAAACGATATGTTTGTTCAAAGTAAAATAAAAGCGAGGGGGGCTTTATTGTAATGGCAAAAGTGTATTTAAGCAGATTGTGATCTTCTTAGCTTTGAATCGCAAAGTATTTCGCTTAGAAGTTTTACAGTAAATGAATCATGTTATTCAGGTTAGAATATGCTCAAGAAATTTAAGCATATTATTTTGAAAAGTCTTGGATTTTTTTATATTGGTCGCCATAAACCACATTGATATTGTCAATCAGAAATGTAATTGTCATGTCATTTAATAAGAACGCCCGGGTATTGTATGATTAAAATATTATTTCAAACAGAAAAAAAATTGCAAATGACCAATGGCAAGTGTCATTTATATTGAAAAAGTAGCTGTCAATGTCTTAAAGCCTGAACTTAAAATTAACATGAGAAATGATTATGCGATGTATATAAAGTTTGAAAGTCTTACGTTGTTACATATATAATGTTTATTTTGGTAAATTTTTGTGATGTCTATTTTTCCAAAGGTTCCCTAGAATTTTAAGTATTCACATCTTATTTAGATAATTAGATCGATTTTCAAATATATTGTTGCACAGTACACCTGAAGTTTATCCTTTATTACTCTTTATATCTTAATGAAGTTTATGGAGGAGAAAAAGAGTGGTAGGCAAATCTTTTATAGGAACCCAATGTATATTTTGTTTGTAAGACTTTTATGAAGTTTTGGAATTCAATAAAGATGCGGTAATTCAAATTCAATTTTGTTTAAAATATTTATGTTTATGTATTGACACTAATTTTGAATTCCTCCTTTTGTAGACTAAAATTCCGCTTCCTCAAAAATACAATTAATAAATGTGCCAAACAAACGTAGACAATATTATTACCTTTTTATTTTTACCTGTTACTAGCCCTGATCATGTGTCATTTTTAATTCTTTTTTACCGCTGATTTATTGAACACAAAAGGATAGAAGGTTTTCCTCCCCACACACCCTCAATCTCTTCATGGCAGAACTCCAGTAACCTCTAATACATTTAATCCTTTCTGACTAAGTATAAAGGCTCTATTTTTTCATGCATGATCCATTTAATGGCTAGTGGAAAAATAACCTCTAAAGCGGAATAAATTGTAAACGAAATTTAATAAATGATATCAAGGCTTTCGCTTAAAATGTCAAAATTGAATATTTGCTAAAATATCTTGCCACATTCGAAACACACTTGAATCGGAATTGAAACCCCCTATGATACATACCAAAAAACCCTCATGCGCCCCTTTACACAAGGTAGTTAAACAAGGTTGTATTTTTATACCCCGAAGTCTGACCTTTTTTCCTGGTTTACACATTAAGACCTTCTACATTGATGAACTCTCCAATTTACAATGTTAAGAATTCAAGTTTAGAAAATAAAGGTAAGACACCTCCTTGAAAAAAAATCATATAGATCAAATTAAAAAACGGTTTATTTTCTACTTTCGTTTCTCTCAACCGAGAAAATTCGAAATAAATGTAAGTTTACAAAAGAAATTTAAAACATTGAATTGAGGATTTTTTATTCATTAACAGTGATTTAATGGGATATTAGCAAAACCTTAAATGTATTAAGGTTGATATAATGTATAACCTTTACTTATTTGTATTTTTATAAGACAGATATCTTTTTTTCTTCATGTTTTGTCGTTATGAATGATTACAAAGACTAAGAATTTAGTTTCAGGATGTATACTGTAGCATTTCTTCTTTATTTTGGTAGGTAAGGTGAGTTGGGAATTATTTATCTGTTGTAGTATTCTTTATACTAGAATATTTTATATATATTTAGGTTTTTATCATTCAATTGCATATGTTTAAGTTTTAGGCGGCATGATACCAAAAGATTTTTCGTCTGAAGGATAATCTTCATTGATGTCATGGATAAGAAAATGAGCAGCAAACTCATATCAACTCTTATTATCACAATATTGTTTACAAAAGTAAGTTTGTTTCTGGGGTGAATCTCTAACTAACGTTTTTGTAGATAATATTATCTTTTAGTTACTATAAAAATATAGAAATCAAAAACTGAAGAATTGCAAATGTATAATTTCTACTTTAATTTGTTACAAAATCCTAATTTTTATTTTGATAGGATAACTTCATCTGTGACTGCAAAGTTTGTGAAATATTGACAAAAACTGTAGGAGTAGTCTCAAAATGCCCTTCAAATAAAAAGGAAATGGAAGAAGTTTCAAGACGAAAAAATTGTGAACAATATGTGAAAAAAGCTGAAGTAAACAAATGCAGTGACTATGAAAAAATACGATATCATTGCGTCATTAATGCTTTCGGTAATCAGACAATTGAGATATGTGCACCAGAGAAAAGAATTAATGGTAAGTAAACTGCCAAAATGTTGTAAAAAAGACAATATAAAAAGGAAAAGGAAATTTTAGAAATAAAGAATCGTTATAATTTGTGTAGAAAAAACTCAAAGTCAACTTTGATTTGGATTTTTGCATATACTAAATATATATTCAATATAAATTTAATAAAATGTCAAATTTACACTATTTTTATTATACAGACTCTTTTTGTATCCTGATTGAAACTAGAAGAGTGTATATGTCTATTTTCAAAGGTTATTGCACAGAGTTTAATGAAGAAGTAGGACAAATACAAGCTAATTTTTACCTAGACTGTACACAATTTTTGCCACCCTGTAAAAGCCATTACAATTCAGCTGAGGCTTACCTCTGTATGTATGAATAATATTTAATTTGTTTTATATATTTTTATTATCTTTATTCTGTAAATTGTATCATTAACATTTTGATTTGCGTTTTTGTCTTCATGGGATTCCATAATACTAATGCCTGAATGGGTTGAAAGTTGTAAAACTGAATAATATTCTACTTACAATAGTTTTAATTTAGGTTGGTGCCCTTCATAATATTCAAGACAAAGATAAAGACATGCATTAAAAATATCCCATTTGTAGTTAGGATACAGCACTATCAAAATCCACGAAAAAAAATTTAAAACAAAATTTCAGGCGCGTAGCCAGGCGTACGTTTGTACGCACAAACGTCCAAATCCGTTTCCAAAAAAAAAAAAAAAAAAGAGAAGAAAGAAAGAAAGGAGAGGAGAGCGAGACAGGCGTAATATTTAAAACGTACTCATCATTTTTGCAAAATATGAGTAAATAATTTCAAAAATAAAGAAAATACTCAGAAACAATTTAGAGTTAAGATTACGATAAAACCTAACTGAAATCAAAAGATTTTCTCGGATTTTGATTGACTATATCGAATATTGCTTTTTTTTCCCAAGTGTATTAAATTCTTAAAGAGTTTCTCTATTGTAGATGTCACAAAATAAAACCACAGTCGGTTCCCTTAACACAAACGATAATTTTTCTAATGCCAAAAATTTCTATTTCTATTACTGGAAATTAACTTCCAACAGCAATGCTTAACTTCTTTAACGATATCCCCCGCCCCCCAATTTTAACCTAATATCGGATTCATGCGAAACTTCAAAAATCATAATTCAGCTTGATATATGAACATCGAAAATCGAAAAATTGGTAAAATTCCGTTTAACCTTAAAAAAAAATAATAAGGCCTGTTTAAGTATTGACATCCGTAACACTAGCTTAAAACTAGTAGTATATTTTACATGTTTTTTTATGATTGTAGCAAACAGTTTAAGACACCAGATTTGTGAATGTTTATGAAAATTCCTTTTAAAATGTTTACAATGTACATAGGTAATGTGCAAGAAAATGCGTCGAAAAGAATTCTTCTGTTTTTGTTATTTTCAATCTGTAGAGATGCATTTTTAATATTTAAGCCTGGCTATTAGTCAATTACGCGGTCTGTCTAAACCAGTCAACCACTCTAACCAACTGCCGGATGTTAACCATACGTATTTTGTCCAGCTTCAAAAGTCTAAAATTGTTTTCGTGGGTTCGCTTTTGTACTTTTCTCATTTTTGAGTGACTGTCCGCATTTTGTAAAAGGAAAGAACAGACCTTAAATTTATGTGGCTGCGTAACAAACCGAAAAAGTGTAAGAAAAATGATATCAGAAGGGTCAAACATGCACATCGAAAATTCACCAGCTTCCGGGGGCTTTGCCACCTGGACCCCTACCAGGGCTTCGACCTGGACCCATTCTGGGCCTTAAGGCGGCCCCCAAACCCCCAGCCTATCCTGGCGTCCACATCAAATGTACCCTGGCTACGCCCCTGACTCTGGGAAATTAACTCTCAATGAAAAAAAAATATTTCAATAATGGAGATAAATGAGTTGGAGTTATTGTCCCTTACACATTTTTAAATCAAAGAATAAATAATCTCATTATCAGTGTGAATATTTTTCTAAAATCTTTAATTGAGCGAAATTTTAGATAAAATATTATACATTTTTTTCGGGCTTTAACTTAAAGAATGAACATTTATTTAAAGAATACTTGACACCACACGAGGATTGAAGGTAGAGGGTTGTAAATTTAGATCTATACTCGCCACTCAGAGCCTTTGAGCAATGATGGATCTTTTTCGTGCTTGCACTTATTTCGTCATGGGACTTTTGTTTATTCTAACGTTAAGATAAATTCCTTACTTTGCGACTGTAGACCAAATGCTCTGATAATTGCACCACGCGGACAATTACCGCAAAATAATTCGATAATATTAAGATGATTTAATTTGTTTATACTCACAATGCTTCAATACCATCGTCGGAAACCCACGGGTGATCTCGTCTTTACTTATCACCGTGGGCAAACTCGCCGAAAAATCGTCGTATGTAATTAAATATGCATGGATCATTTGATTGGACGCATTACAGAATCGCGATGCGAAACAACGAATCACATTTCACGTTACGTATGCATGTTCGGCATTGGCAAAAACATGAAAAACTCATTCCGTAGTTAACACAGCTGATAAATTCACTCACCGGTGCATTTTGCAGCTAGAAAGAGGAACTCCTTTATAACATCTGACGGATATTAATGTCAGTGACCTGTACGAATTGACTTTCATTGTTTTAAAACAAACTTCGCACGTTTTAACGAGCGTAAAATAAAAGCAAAGTAATGAACGTATTTTTCATAATTGAAGAGTTCCAACTTTCTGATTGGTTGACTAAGAACAACAAATTAGCATATTTTAAGGCGATATTTCAGCTAGTTTGCCCACGGGTGATAAGTAAAGACGAGATCACCCGTGGGTTTCCGACGATGCTTCAATACATGCTACAATACATTGTCATATCGTCAACAAAGTCTATTGTAAAATAAAAAGATTTCAGACTGAATTGTGTTTCAATGTACCACCTTTCTTATAATGTCTTCATAAATTTTGATAAATACTTATAGTGAATTTTGCACTTCTATTGTTATTAATTGATTCCTGTCCTAAAAATCGCCAGTATATGAATAATTTTAAAATGTTACTCATGCAGAAACTTGAAAACGTTTTAAGTAACAAGAAAGATAACTCTAAATAAAATCTTTAATACCAATTATCTTGAAAATGATTTTTTCTACATCAGTAAATTTAATTCTCTTTTTCTTTCAAAACTCATTGATGTAATTGTTCTTATTTATTTTATATATATGCATAGGTAAAGTTGTACTAAAATAGAGGATGACAGTTTAAATAAAACTTGAAGAGAACGCTTAAAAATCTTGTTAAAAATAGCTTGATCACACTAACTCATAGTACATGTATACTATAGAACTTCTTGGATCAATTTTATTTTATTGAAATAAAGGAGTCTGGTGGGGCTGTCAAAATTGTTGTCAAAAAAAGTTGTCTCCAAAATTTGGTATAATATTTCACATTGTGTGTGTAAATTCGAAAAACATAATAAAAAGTATCAATGCGAGCAAGCTCACGTATGTTATATTTGATTTTTCTGAACCTTTTTAGCTAAGTTATAATTTACTTTAGTAACAAAAAGGGATCATGATTTATGTTATTGGAATACATTATAAAAAAATTTATTTGATTTATTGAAAGTTTTGCAAGAACAGTAAAGACGAATGACCTCATACATGTATGTCAGGAAAACTATGTTGCACATTATACACTCTGTATATATACTGAAACGCAAATGTTTGAATCTTTTATCTAATGATTTAAAAAAGAATACAGTAAGGCTAAACTCACTTTTCAGAACATCAGAGATTTGATAAAATTGTTTCTGTTAATATTTATCTATTAACTTTACTAAGTAACATTATGACTATATCCCCCACTCTCCCAGCCATTTTTTTACAACGTGCAAGGCTGCCCTTAACAACAATTGCAGCTTAAATTCTACGCCAACATAGGTTAATATCGAGATATAAGGATTTATTCTTTGCCATTATTAAATGCCTTTTTCTTCAGATGATTATGTCGAATTTTCTCTAACTTAGTACATTGTAGTAATCCTTGGACTTCTAGTGTATGATTTGTAAGCGATATAATGCAGTGTATTTTTGCATCATTAACTCTCCATCAGCTTTACTTTGAGATTTTCCAGCTAGAGCGCTGGAAATGCGTACTTGAGCCATTTTCGAGAAGCATTAGCATCGTCACTTGAAACGAAAGGAGATTTTCTTTTTTAAAAAATTGCACCATTACTTAAGATGAACAGTACGTACAAACCCTTAAAACTCCATAATAATGCCAAATGTTTTGTTAAACATGCAATTTTTGATTTCTGTTAAGCAGATTCATACATGACTTCCGGTTATGGTATGAAAATCCTTCAACCGTTCAATTACCGATATTTTCCAAATTGAAAATATCCATAATTTTTAAGATACAAAATCATCTGCTTTACATAATTATTTTCCCCCATAGTAGGGTGTTGCTTTTCAGTATATGTATCCAGTTGATGTGAATTCTGTTTATCTTTGTACATTGTTTATTTTTATTTGAATAGATAAAAATTGCTACAATTATACTAACATACAAGAAGTTGTTAAGAGCACAAAAGGTGGAAATATAATACAAATACAAGAAAAAGATGTCACAAATCAGTTGTCTTCTCCTGTCGCTTATATGCTGAGTTATTCAAAAATCATAGAACCGTGAGTATTAAGGAAAATTTATTTATTTTTGCAAACCGTCTTTGATCAAAAAAGAGTGTAAAATAGTCCAAACTGTTTTTCTCTCATTAAATAAACATTTATGAATATTATTATTCATTTCACACTTAATCCAAATTTGTAACATTACTGATCCTCAATTTCGCATGCAATAGTAATTTAAATGATTTTTTATTTGTTTATATATCATTTAATTGTATATTCTTTCTCTTTACAGAATCTCAATGGTAATAATTATATGTAATGTTGTCTTACTGATTATAATAGTCATTTTGTATTCTGGGATTTTGCCTAAGTTTGTGCGGTATGTATACTTGTGTAAAGATTAAAAAACATTTTTGAAATTAATCATTACTAACATATCAGTAAATAAGAATTTCGACAGAAAGCACACAGCACTAACAAATATAGATTTTACTTTCTCTATTTAGTACTTATAAGTACATTATTACTTATAAATATTCGAAGAGAGATTAATTCATTGTATATTGTATAACTCCCTCTCGAGAATTTGTCACTCATATGGAGGCGCCACCACTTGCCGGTGGAAAGCTACAAATTTTGTCCTATACACTGCACTCAATGACTCAATACCCGGTCATTGAGCAGGGGGGGGGGGTTTCGTGCCAGCAATTGCTGCAATTCGGATCCTCGGTTTATACTGTCTCATCCGAAGGACCGGTCTCCACCTCCCACAGTGGGATTCGAACCTGCAGCGTAAGGATCAACTCCTTACTTACTTACGCGACTCTAGAGCGGAAGCTTTAACCAGTGGGTGACTATTCAATTAAAAAAGGAATACTTAATTAATTGAAAGATAAATCACACTTTTTACTTTGAACACATCCAAAATTTTAAACAAACCTCTATGAAGGAATTATGAAGCAAAAATTTTAAACAATTTTTTAATCTATATTAGTGAGCTGAATTCCTATCCAAACTGTCATATCTAACTTATTTCATCGCTGATATAAACGATTTTTGTGAGATTTGAAAAATAAAAATATACCACACACTCACACACACACCCTCACACACACACACACCCTCACACACACACACCTTCTCTCTCACACAGACACCCTCTTTCTCTTTCTCTCTCACACAAACATATATCAGAATAAAGAAAAAAATCACTTACTTTCAGATATATAATAGGGGAAAAGGAAAAGGTTCAGCACAACGACCCATTTCAGGTATTTACAAAAATTAACGATTGAAACATTATTTTCACAGTAGGTATTGAAAATAAAATGGTGATAATGATCATTTACTATGAAATATATAGATTATAACCTTTTTAATGCTTTGGGATGGGGAAGGGGGTGTTGCAGACCTAGTAAAGATGTATGAGATTTTAGAAAATGTAAAGTTTCATTATTTAAAAATATGATTCTGCAAAGAAGTAATTATAAAAATTAAAGTCAGATTTAAAACTTTATTTTAAGAACTTGGAGATTGGGTCAATGCAAGCTCATATAAATGAAAATAATTCAGTGTAATTAAAAACCTTGTTTCGAAACCAATTTTTTTTCACTTTTTGTCAGTTTATCATATAATGTTCACGCTACACAATTTTTATCAAGTAAAATCTGAAAACATGCTTTACAATTTTGATCATGTTTCCCTAATTTCGATTTAAATATGAATACAATTCATATAAATTTGAATTTTGTTGATAAAAATATTTTATCTACTACCTTCATCTCCTAATAACATTTTTCCCACTCTTGTTTAATCTACTTCATATTATTTAAGTAACTTTGTATATATGCCTTACATGGACTAAAAGAATGACCATCTTTGGCATAATCTGGTGAATAAATTTGGCTAAAAGTAATGTTTGATCCATTACTGAGTTTAAGTTTTTCATTCGACAATTTCATTATTCCTTAGCAACGTTATTAAAACTTGTATTTTTCCTAAATGTATAATTAACAAATCTACATTAGCATCAATCCCATTAATGTTCTTCATCAACGGTATATCATAATTTTGATTTGCAATTTCTAAAGAAATATTAACATAAATCATTAAAAATATAAAATTTCAAAGCAAAATTCTCGTCATTAAAAACTTCTACATTATAGTTGTAAAATATATTTATATTTTCTTTTCATAAGGGCCATCCTAGGCCTATTGATGAAGAGGAAAGATTGAGTAAGATTTGTTTATTCAGAAAATGTTTTCTTCGAAAACGATTTATTATTTTTTTAAGCAAATCTGTATTGGTTTATATGTCAGTAATTTTTCACTTAAATGAAGAGAGACTAAATTAGAGAATAATGTAAAGATATTTCACAATCAAGATATAATTCTGAAAATTTAAGCATCAGAACTTTTGAGATGTTTCTGTTTGAATTTCAGATGCAGATGGTTTATGAGTACCAAAGTAATGATCTTTTGATAACGAATTAAAAATGAATTACTGATGAAGCGGTACATGCAATTCCTTTCAGTTCATGAAGACGTACATAAAATATTTTGCTTGAACTTAAATTGGCTGATTGTGTGTTGTATAATTGTAGCACTCTGATAATTGTTTATGTGATATTATAGCTGCGCAACTAATTAATAGGTTTCTTTCATCGATTTCATTGTTTTATATGGGTTTCGTTCGGAATTATTCGGATTTTTTAAAACAAAATATTTAGTTTTTTATATTTTAGTTATTTTACCTATTTCCATTTTTAGTGAGATTTTATGTGGGAAAAGGGGGAATCTTTGTGTAAACGAAAAAACCCATTATAATGACCATGTAAATAATGATTAACATTTATTTTTAAATACCTGTTGCATCGGAGAGAATGTATATTTACATTTTAGTATTATAAATCCAGATTTTCTTTACTTATATTTGAATAAAAAACAAAGTGATTCAAAGCATTTGTCCCCTTTAATATATTCATTCTAAATCCCAGCTACTTCAATTTTTTTTATGAATCTATTTAATTTTATGATCTAGAAACAAATCATTATATTCTTGTAGTACTTTCTCTTGTGATCCATAAATTTGAACGAAATACAGTGTAATTTATAGGTTTTATAAATTAATTAATACTTTTTGTCTTAAAATGTACAAAATACAGGTAGATCTAAGAAGGCATGTAATTAGTCTAACTGCTGTGAAAACAACGCAGCATTGTTAAGGCTTGAAAAAGGGGGCGGGGCCTAATTTATACGTGAAAAGTTTACTGTGACGTCACATAATAATATGATTTTTATGCATTTCTCATAATACCTGAAAATGTAATAATTTGCAACTTTTAATTGCACTAGCATAATAAACAACAGTAAAACTTATCAATGCATCAAAAAACTTGTTTGTTAAATCCAATGTAGCTGGTTATAAACAAAGCACTGATCTCGATGGACTTGTCAATCATGACGTCATTTTGGTAAAATTGACGTATTTCATGTACTGTGAGAGGCAGATTGAGGAATTTTTTAATAATGAAAAATGCGTTTTATTATCAAAAAAAATATTTTTTACATGTTTTAAGTAGTCGATAAATACCAATGTATATCCTTTGTTTAGTGCGACTATTTATTTACTATCAAGAGAATGCATTTTATTAATTATGTCGTGTTTTTATGTACAGGTTACGTATATTTTACAATGAGATGCCTCATAAAATCGTACTTTCGCAAGGGCATACACTTAATAGATCTTAACCATTTTTTGAATATAAATAAAGGATATGTTCCTTAACTTGAGAAGTGCTGCTGCTTTCTTTAAATCGAGGGCGTGATTTTATAAATACATAAAATATTTGGTAAAAGTCAAACCTAATTCGACATTGGCTTATTTACCTGAAAATTTGACTATTAAATTGCAAATTCTATTCAAAGCAGTAGCACTTTTCAGAAATTACAAAGTATTCAGAAACAATTAATAGCTTGAATTTTTAATTTCAACTAGGGTATGCCCTTGCAATATTGAAATTTGTTCATGACCTACATTCAGTACACGATCTAAGCATTTATCACGTGACTGTCCATCGATGGGGCCAAACTTCATACGGTATAGAGTGGGTTATACTATGCTATTTCCATAAGTTTTTAAGTTCTGTGATTAAGTTCAGCTTAATTCAAATAAATTCAGTTTTAATAAAATCCCCCTTTTTTGCACGTCTATTTTCCGTTTATTTCTTATGGTAGGCCTTAACAGTGCTGCGAAATTGATCATCATCATATTTATTGTTATTTGCAAGCAGGAAAAGGCGGAGTTGAAATTTTTAGAATAGGTAGAACACATCATAATTTGACTGCAACTTATCAGATTATTCTATATGTTATTTTTTTATTGATAAAATGTTGACAATATTTATTAATGTACTTTCCTTTTTATGGAGCAAAATTAAATGTCTAGTTTTGTTCTGAACAGCCCTCATATTTGTAAAAAAAAATCATCGAACTATTATTTTTGACATGTTTAAGTATGAATAGAGTTATGTATTTGATATATGCATTGTGTTTTCTCTTAACTGTGATATAAGACAAGACTGAAACAAATATATGACAAAAAAACCTACAGTATTCTGTTTTGTTTTGTTTTTTTTTTTTTTAATTTTTGTCCCTTTGTTTAATTGAAGAAATAATTAATTTTGGGATGCAATACTAAAAGAAGCATTAATCGTTAAATAAAGATTATGACACTCCAACGAATTCAGAAAGCCAGATTTGTTATTATTATGATATACAAGTGTAAACCTAAATTAAAAAATGTAAATTATTATTCATAATTTGACAAATGATCGTTCACAATTTGTTAATTGTTATTTCTGAACAAAACTTGACAAGTGTAAAATCGTGTAACTCGTACACTTTCATTTTGTTATATTTGTGATATGTAAATTGGTATTTCAAGACCTGTAAATTACTTATTCGAGCGTCATTCAAAAAATACGCAGACAATATTCCTAATCGTCATGTTATTATAACAAGATTACAGGACAACACATTTTTGTAAATAAGAACATTTATTTTGGCCATGTATGAAGTTTCATTCCATTTGATTGAATTGAAGTATTGTTATCCATTTTTTTAATGTATTGTTACCACGGAGCACGGTTAACCAACATGGTAACGTCAAAAAATTGTTGAGGAAATTTTTCAAAATTACTCTGTTTTCTAATTCATACAAAGTTTGTTGCGTCCTCCCCGTGCATAAAACGTATCCATTACACTTGATATCTATTTTGCTAACAACTGTGCAATAGCTTGAACTAGATTGTCAATTATGTTTAATGACGTTCCTATCTCTTTTGACAAGATATTTAACTAAAACCCGTTTCTTTGCAGACCACCCATCGTTTGATTTAAACTTGCTTACAATTAAATACATATACATGGCTTGTATTTTATATATTTCCTGGTTAATACAGATTTTCAAAGAGCATTAAAGAAGTTTCCGCAATGCAAAGCAAAATTGTATTGCTACTCGCTACTCCATGAAGTCCTCCCATGTCATAGATTTTTGCCTTTTTAAACAAGTTCATACGTATATAATAACTCATATCTTTTAAACAGAGCGATATATTACACTACTTGATATTTATAATCCTTAGTAATTAAGCAAGACTGAATTTAAACATGAAAATTTATTTTGTTTCAGTTCCATTTCTTCGAGTTCTTGCTATACATGTAGATGCTATAAAGTACAAATTAAAAAATACTCAATTTTAATGTTGCTCTGTGACCCATTTTCGCTGTTCTAAACCTTTATAATGTGTATTAATATGAAGATATATTCAAAGTTTTGAACTCAGATTATTCGAATTCGTTGCTAAAATATTTGTATCAATCCTGGGTATAATCTGACGTTACATGTAAAGAAAAAGTTAGGAAAATAGTCTTCGAACTTTTTGAATGACCCTCGTATATACGTTAACATTTTGCTAACGCCTATTGAAAATGTGTCCCGTTTTATGTCGTCAGTAATTTCGGTGAATGTGAATTTTATAAAGTCATTTTTTCTCTTTTTTTTGCATTTATATTAGAATGGTTACTGACTATTCTGAAAATTAATAATATTTAATTCATTTTAAATTTCTTTACTCCTAACTCTAAATATTTGCATTTCTTAATTTGAATCAGTAATTCAAAATGCGCGACTGGACCGAAAACTCCGATGAGCAGAACGGAGGTGACGGAGTCATACGTACATTTAATTGAACGAAACTACCATAAGGATAGATAAGATATGAAGGAATCTTTGCTGCATATATTTCTTAAGAATTATGTAAATAACCAGCCACCATGCAGTCAAAGTCCAAATGAACAAGAATTCTTCTCGAGTGTACAAATACACTGAACCAAACTTCTAAGTGTTCAATTTTAAGCGTTAAAGAACAAATACATACAATAAAGAAAACCTTTAATTCATGGTTAATGATGCATATGTCAGTTTGATGTTGCGTAAATTTCAAGTAAATATTTTTCAGAATTTTAAGCAAAGTGTCAAGGAAATGATGTACCCTCAAAATGAAATTTCACAAAAATAATCTCTCAGGAGTAAAACCACTCACTCTAATTACTGTTGGATACCACGTACCCCTGAACAAGAGATTGACCAATCTGCTGCCACACCTACTGCATTTATCTTTCCAAACCGTTGTTATTGTGTGATGGGGAGGGGCTTTAACATTCCTTTTAAAAATCCCAAACGTGTCCAATGGGATTCAAATCCAGGATTTTGACAGTGTATCATCACACAGAGACCTTTTGCTCAACATCATTGGACGTTTAGCACGTAAGTGCATCGCTTTACGGATGATTTGGACTGTTTGAGCGGATATTAGGCTGTCGAGAGCACGGATTTCTAATCATTTTGATACAATTGAAATTGTTTGTTTCAGGACAAGTTAACATTCTTTTAACCTAGCTAAGGGGAAATGTTGGCCTCAGACGAAGATCAAAGTCACTTCCAGATTGGTTAAATTTTGTCAAAAGCACACAAATTATGATAAATTGTTGATGAAAATGACACACAGCCTGCCCCAAAATGTAATTTAATGGGTTGGTCCAGATATCAACATTCCAAGGGCTCTCCATTCTATCTCAATGGTCATTTTGCCAATGATTTATGAGTGTTTTTTTGTTTTTTTTTTTAGGAAAACCGGTTTTTCTAATTTGATAATGACCACAAAAAGATTCTAATAACACAAAACACCTACCCAAAAGTACAGATTTATTGTTTTTAAGCTTTGTCACGGAACATCGGTTTTAATCGGTGATAATTGGTTTTCTTCTACAATTGATGAGAAACTCAGTTGTGGTAATAATGTGAAAATAGCATTCTATGAAGTAGTTTTTGAATAATCACA
The DNA here is from genome assembly GCF_032062105.1 of Saccostrea cuccullata. Lineage (NCBI taxonomy): Eukaryota > Metazoa > Mollusca > Bivalvia > Ostreida > Ostreidae > Saccostrea > Saccostrea cuccullata. The sequence goes on along the minus strand of NW_026929567.1, from coordinate 130,584 downwards.
TTTATTAAAGTGAACACTTAGACGTTTTTTAAGTGTACATGGAGCAATGGATAAAAAGGACAAGATATGATAACGGCTGAATCTGCAGGCCCCTTACTTAATGTAAAAATCAGAACAATGGTCATAATCTCATAGTTTGTAGTTAAGAAGTTAAAATGATGCTTAAGAAGTTAAAATGATGCTTAATTTAAAACAAGTACTAATTTAGATTAAAAAATTACATGGAAGCCACTAAAAGGTTCAGAAGTAGGACATTTTCAAGAATTTATTCATTTCTGGTGGAATTTCATCATATTGTAGATACTTTTCTCTTCAGAATACATAGAGCACAAGCTTTTATATCTGCGATTTTTACACATAAATTGCATCTGATATTAGAGTATAAAAATTTGGTAGATAGGGAAGCGAGTGTTCTATGATTTCCGAAACAAATTGTGCTGTAAAATCGATGAAAATTTGCATAAAAATGATAAATGTCGAAAATTGATATATTTCCTGACCTCACCGTGACCTCTGTAAACTCTAAATCTTAGAACCAGGACCCATTTTGTAGTAGGGGTTACAACGGGCTTTTATGGATAATAAACTGAATGGATCATTCCGAAAGACACCTTAAATAGGGGGCACAATACTGGTATTACCCTAACTTGTCCTTTGTACAGATATATGCCAGATCTTGTAACTGAACTTGTTTGGCCTAGACTAGAAGGATATTTACTAAAAATTAACTTTTTGTTTCATTTTTGAATTCCAATCTGAAATTGCTTTTAATAAGGGTATATACATGTAGTTTTTATAAAGAAAACCTGTTTTGTTTATTGACACTCTTAAAAGTGAAACAGCAAAGGATGTAATAATTAGGTATGTCAACAAATAGTCGACTATTCGACTGTCAGTCGAATGGACCAACGATCGAATAATGAAACGACATTCGAATATTAAACAAATGACAGAAAATGTGATAATGAAATTCTCATTTCAAAATTGAAAAAGCATCAATCCTCAAACTGACTAATAAGAGCTCAAACACAGTAACAGAATATATCAAATAATTTTCCACGATGTACATATGGAAAATACAGTAATTGCATACTGCGATAATTATTTCTCAATCACTGACTTTTTTGTTATTGTACGTAGTAAATTATGCAACGCTATACTCGACTATGAATTTTGTAAATTGAATTGTACCAATTATATTTATATACTCTAGGAACTTCAAATGCTTAGGAACACACAATATTTGCATAGCCCTGAATTTGAAACTTCTATAATTATGAAAACATTATCTAACATATCCAAGACCTATTGATAGCTTAGGTGATCATTAATTGAACAGTATTTAACATTTTCATCAGACGTGTAGATAGTGTGCGTTTACAATTCCCTATACTTTATTTCAATTAATAAGCTTTCAAAAAGACTGATATAAGAATAATAATAAATGTTCCGAATAGTCGACTATCTTTCGAATAACTTAATCGAATGTTCGACTAGATCTTTATACTAAATGAATGCCTTTCAATGTTTGTGTTAAATAAGTGCTTTACTTTATATATTTTAAAATATTTACTCCTTTTTCTCCAAAATTTTTACCAATTTGTCTGGTCATACAGTGTAATGTATTTTTCTCTTCTGGCCACACACTTTAATTTTCAATGATGGAAAACATAGAAATTAATTTGAAATAACATGTATTACCCGGCAACAAAATTATTTTGAAATCATATGTATTACCCTGTAAAAAGTGTAAGTATAACTTACAATGCATGCATAAGTTTTAATAGAGGTACTTTCAGTCACATATTTTGCAGACTTTTGGAGTCCAAAATGACTGCATTTTTTACCTGTTCTGAATTATTTCGGAATTAAATTGAATATACAATTTATCTTTATAATTATAACTGTTTGGACATCATGACCCATTGTTGTCAGGGTATCTGAATGTATCAGTAAGTTTACAATTTTCCAACTTTATTAAATTTGTTCTTTTAATTTTCCATTATACTCATATTTTATTCTTATTATTTTTAAACAAAAAATGTATTAACAAGGCAAAATATAATTATTACATTTCGCTGTATTACATTGTATGTCGAGATAAACGCAATCGTTTCTACTGTCATTTAGGGGGCGGGGTAACGAAATGTTTTTTACATTTAAAAACCTTCTCTTCATGATTTACTGTTTGGGATGATTTCGATACAATGTCAATATAACATTAATGTTTTTAAAAGTAAAAAAAAAATCAAAAAGGCTTAGGTCTAATAATGAGTTTTCATAACTCTATTTCTTTAATAGTTGTAGATTTTGGCACTTTAAGTCATCAGTCCTTAATCGATACTATCTTTAAGGAATCATTATAAGAAGAGAACACTTTGCATAGAAGAAATATTAATTGAACGTATGCCAATGTTTTTATTACATTTATTCAACACTTCATTGGACATCTAATCGCATATAAGAAATTCGAGAAATCAGATACAATCCAATATTATCCAATGTAACAGTAAATACTAGGATATTGCACTGTTATACCTTTTTATTTAACCTTTTAAATGGAATGCGTGCGCATATGTTGTATAGGAGGACGCAAGGTGAACAGAAATATCAAAACAATGTCAGCATACCAGATTGTAAGTATTGAATTATTTTACACTAGAAATAGCAATTGGGATTCGAAGTCAGCTTTTTTCCTATCTATACAAACTACATAAACATAGGAAATAATGTACTTTACTACGTGTTTATTATGCTTACTTTCGGTTTGAATATCCAATTTAAGAATGTAATTTAAGGTAGGTGTATTTGATTAAAAAGGGTGAATCCAGTGTACCTATGACATTATTGTTTCCATAAAATGTAAATCAATTCCTTTGGAAGAGGTTTTTCCAAAAACGTAAAGTTCTCCACCTTAAATTATTTTGACTTTTCGTACAAATAATGTACATGTGGCTGGATAAAAGTAACTTGAAGACATGCCTGAAATTTTTCTTTTCAAAATACTTTTTTATACAATAGTATATTAGCAAGATTAGGGTCTCAAATAGCTCTCTAACTACATTTATTACAAACAGGTCCAATGGCATATTTCATATTTCCATACAATATCCAACACATTGAATTCAAAATCAATATTTTTTTGCTGATGATGCATACCTAAATAAGGAAAAGTCATTTAGAATTTTACAATGTACGAATAGGCATCTAGTGCAACTAAGTTTTTTTGCTAAATCATAGGGTTATATATTGAACAACAAAAGTGTAAAAAAAAAATTAATAATTTTGCTGACAATGCATAATTGTTTGATAAGGATGAATTTATTGAAGAATCATTCAGAATAAATCAGCACACGAATAAGCATCTGGTGCTACAATATTTTTTTTTTTTTGCTAAAATTATTTATTGAAAACTCAAAATGTAAAAATCCCATTAGTAATAGAAGCAAAATATCTTGCTGGACTTGAGGGTAAATCTGGTAGATAGAATATGCATAACTATATATTAATGTTATGTCATGTGTGTGTGTATCATGTTATTGTAATTTATTTTTAAATTCAGATATGAAGCTCTTGATTACACTGGTGAAGTCATTAAGTTTATTCATACCTTTAGTGCGGAATGAATTCATTCTGTGCATCTTCAAAATTTCCTTGTTTTTTTCTCTCTGTCATTTACCCCTTTTAGATTATATTCAATAACCACTACTGCCACGTCCTTCAATCTTTGACCTTCAAGGGTAAAATGTTCTACAAAGGGTTCATTGAGGTTTCTCGGTCTTAAAATTCGAATGGAGTATTGACTCTCCTTTGGCGATCTTACCTTACACTAAAGCACCGTTTGATTCAAACTTTGTTACTGATGTTAATGTGAATGAACTTTAGCGTGCATGTTTTTCTAGGGAAAACCTGCCTCCTATCAAAAAGTAAATTAAGCGGTGCAAAATGGCATTATGTAACAAATGTATCGTAAAAGTCTCATTAAATTCCCTCCATGATACAAGAGAAGTTGGATGCCCAAAGCGTTAAGGACGGACGGGTGGATGTACAGCTAGCTATTATATAGACGTACAGACGGACACATTCATCACTTTATATACCCCACCCACGCAGGGAGTATAATAATTACACTACAAAATGTGTATTCTAGCAAAATTTTTGAATTGATAATATTATACTGTGGAAATATAAAGTACCTTTTTGATGTACATAATCCTTTTGTCAAAAAGTACATGTAGTTTCAGCATTCACATTTTTAAATTATAGTTTTAGCTTTATTAGGCGTTTAAAGTAGCACATGAGTCATTCCCTCATCGGAACCATTTATTTATATTGACAAAAGAAATAAGACAAAAATTATTATAAAAACAAGCTGTTGTTAATCCAAGATGCTACCAAACAACTCTATACGGGGGACAAAGGATGAAAACATCGCAGCACTGTTACAGGTACTTGGACACAGATTTGAAGTTATTATTTTCTCTATAATATTACGACTTCTATATTTTAATACCATTGCCACTTTTCCTAAGGATTAAGAATAAAGTTAAAATTTGTGAAAGTGCAAGGATTTGTCAATCAAACCCGCCCAAAAAATTAAAGTTTTAATAACTTTTAAATGAAATAAGATTTTTAATAAATTTTTGTGTGAAATGCTATTAAAAAATAATATTCGTGATATTATACAGGAAAAATGAGAAAATATTAACTTCAAATCTGTGTCCAAGTACCTTTAAGGCCTACTATAAGAAATCAACGGAAAATAGACGTGCAAAAATTGGGAATTTTTTAAAATTGAATTTATTTTAATTAAGCTGTTTTATTATCACAGACCTTTAATGCTTCTGGAAGTAGCATAGTATAATCCATTCTGTACTGTATGAAGTTTAGTCTGATCGATGGACAGTCACGTGATGATTTCATAGTTAGTGCACCAAATGTAGGTCATTAACAAATTTCAATTTCGCAAGGGCATACCCTAGTTAAAATTGAAAATTAAAGCTAATAATAGTTTCTGCATACTTCTTAGTTTATGAAGAATGCTGTTGCTTTGAATAAAATTAGCGTTTGTATGTTTACATTTTCAAGCAAATAGACCAATGTCGAAATATGTTGACTTTTACCAAATATTTTGCGTACTTATTAAATCACGCCCTCGATTCAAAGAAAGCAGCAGCACTTTTCAACTTTAGGAAAATATCTTTTATCTTTATTCAAAAAAATGATTCAGAACTATACAGTGTATGCCCTTGCAAAAGTACGATTTGATGAGGCCTCTCGATGTAAAATATACGTAACCTGTTCATAAAACACGGCATAATTAATAAAATACATTCTCTTGGTAGTTAATTATTAATCGCAAGGTTACACATTGGTATTAATCGACTTTTAAAAATCTGCAAATAATATTCCGTTTAATATTAAAACGCATTTTCCATTGTTAAGAAATTCCTCAATCTACCTCTCACAGCACATGAAATATGTCATTTTTACCAATATGACGTCATGTTTACAAGTTCATCGCGATCAGTGCTTTATGTATAACCAGCTACATTTAGTTTGACTAGCAACTTTTTTTTAATGCATTGATAAGTTATTTTGTAGTTTATTAAGCTAATACAGTTAAAAGTTACAAATTATTTTATTTTCAGGTATTATGAGAAATGCATAAATGTCATATTTTTGTGTGACGTCACAGTAAACTTTTTCTTGTATAAATTAGGCCCCGTCCCCTTTTTCAAGCCTTAACAATGCTGTAATAAAAATGTGAATTTTTTTATTTCGATCTCATTTTGTTTTAAGATTTGTGTACGATCAATATATTTACATTCAATGTTTATGAAATCGACATAAGATTACCCTATAATCATCACAAGCGGATCCAGAATTTTTTTTCCAGGGTGGTCAACCCCAGTCCCAAAAAAAATCATCCCAGAAATTTCTTGACACGCTAAAATAAATAAAACAAAAACGTTAAATCGCCCAAACCTTAAAACCTTTTCCAAACCAATTGAAGACGAATTTGCGTTAACCAGGGAGGTTTGTATTTTCCAAGGGTGGTCCAAGGTAACTTTTTTATTGCTTTAGTATATCAGTTTGATAGCCATGCAAATTCCAACCGACCCTGCCCTAGATCCGCGCATGGTTATGCGTTTTTTATTATTATCATTTGTGTTACTTTGAAACGTTAACCAGATTCAACAATTCATTATAGTTACAAACTATAAACGGATTAATTTACAGGTAGAAATATTCCTTCATGAAAAAGGGGATGACAAAGAATGAAATTAAAGGCAATGTTGATATCGATATTAATAGTTGTGGTACGTATATATAACTATTAAGAAAGTATTGGAATTTTTAAAAAGTTAAAAAGGTAATCTTTTAATTTTAGAATAATTATACAATAAATTTTGTAATTATAAGCATGTTTTGCAGTATATTTAAAAAGGCACAAATTATGATTATGAAACAAAATTAAATGCCTATTTTACATTTGTAGGGCTACATATGCCTGCATATAAACGCTTGTAAATGGTCAGATAGAACCTTGGATTTTGTTGCTTCTTGTCCAGCAACAAAAGACGAGACAAATACAGCAGCAAGAAACAAAAGATGCGAAGTCGTTGCGTGGAGGCAGAACTGTACTAAACCATCTAACTTCAAGTATCATTGTCTATATAATTACCGTCAAAAGGGATTTGTTGAAGTTTGCTCCGTGGAGAGCTATATTCATGGTATGAATTGAAAAAAGGATAGCAATTGAATATAAAAAATTTCTAATCAGAAGGAAGTCGCAAAATTCCAAATGATCATCCAGTTAATCGTATTAGAATACAACAATCTACCTTTTCTTGACACATTCATATTCTCTTTTTTTGTATGTATCATATCAAAACGAATGAGTGCATAATTTCTTCATAGTCAATTTTTTTTCTCAAAAAACCTTCCGTTATCATGCAATATTGAATGTTGCTATACTGTAAGTGGTGGTTTCATCATCCAGAGGGCAGTATTATTTTTTGATAGACATAATTTTCGACAACTCAGATTCAACTTAGTACATGTATTTACACAAAAATAACAACTGCAATATCAACTTTGTACAATAGAGAAATCTATCCAAGTATTTATTCTCTAGAACAATATATGTTATCCTTTAAAACATTCTTTTATATGTTTTAGGTGTATGCATCGTGTTTGATTCACGATTATCAAAGATACAGCCTGTTTACAATGCAAAATGTAGAGACAAATCTGCATCGTGCCCAGCGAAATACCTGTCGAGTGAGGGACATCTGTGTAAGTACTTGATTACCAAAAAAAAACTTTATTTACAATTAGTGCAATCATATGTAAGTCTTTCATACGATTCGTTTTGCACCACATTACATGCAGAGAAATCATTATATTACTGTACATAAAAATACTGTAAAACACTTACTATGGTTACATGTAACAATAATTGCAAATTAAACAATTGTCAGCGATTATCCTAGTATTAATAAAATGTCTGAACGTAAATTATACATTTGCATATGGAGTAAATTTGATAACACGATATTAAGTTGATAAATGTTTAAACTACATAGATAAGAGAAACTTATGATAAATTGTTAAAATAATGAAATCATTATATATTTTGTTATTACCATCAACATTTTTGTTATAAAATATCAAAAAAAAAAAAAATAAAAACATTCACTAAAAAAAACATATTCCGATTAAACATGATAATCTAAGATTTCAGTTTAACTCTGATTTTTAAGTAATTTCAAATGGTTTTCATAAAAATAAAACATGTCCTATGTTGCAAGTAGAAAAGTGAAGTTTATGTCATTGTCGACACTTCAGATTTTTAGGGGCATACCATTTTATCCAATCTTTATGTCTTTGCGACGTGTTAGCGCAGGTGGATTTCCAATGTACCGATGCCGTGCACAAGTACCAGCTCCTCTCAGTCTCTTGCGAACAATGATTTTTTTTCATCCAGAAATTATAGCAGCAGTTTTACACAGTTTCTGAATCGCATGTGGTGTTGAAAAAAAAGGGGGGGGGGGTCGCGGACCTGCAAGGGTGTGGTTACCTGGGGACGGCCTATTCTTTGTCTTCCTATGATCTTTGACGACTGCAAAGCCAATTGATGTATTTCAAATGCAGTTGCAACTTCCTGTTGAGTAGCTCCGATTAGTAGCATCCTTAGCCCGGTTGCTTTCATCTTTGTTGAGGCGTGGCAGAGCAGCATCAATATTGCAATCAAATTTTAAATCGGAGTGTTTAGTGTGTTTCTAAATTCTAAATATCAATGAAAGTAGACATCCGATATAGAAGAAATTATGAAAAAAACTACTTTAATAAACACGTTTAATCAAGGGAAATAATTCAACTCTTGGGAATTAAAACCCGATGTTGTTCTTTAAACAGGTCACATATATCCGATGATAAAAAGATAGTTGTTCCATGTACATTTTCAAAATAACCTTGTCGAGTAAAACAATATGCGTTTCTCTTTTTGTTGAGTATATATTTTTGACCGTTTTATACTTTTATCTCATAAATATTGAAAAAATTGAAAGGCATATACTTGAGGAAAAAAAATAGAAGGTTTGTGAACGGATCAAGAACGGAGAATAAATTTTCATCATTAGCATGTTTAACGAGTATAAGGAAATACACCATTTAAGAATGATTCTCCTAGATTTATGGTGAAATAAACAATAAAATCCCACTCTACCGATTCAAAAAGTTTTTCAACATAGGATTTTAGGAGCAAACCAAGTTGTTTTACATGTATGACTACATTTTTATAAGGTAATCTATAATTTTTTTATGCTCTTTGTCTCTGATGTAATTTCTGATTCCCAAGTTGAGCTTCATCCTTCCCATATATTTACTCGTAAATTGATTGCATAAATCATAATGTTATTCTTTCATTATCCATATGAAAATATTTTTCAGATGCAACTTGTCCTGAGTTATTGAACTTGACATTTTTTGATATAAAAGGTGGTGACAAAAATCAGAATACCCCGGAGAACAAAAGCCAGTAAGTATTTATTCTTTTTTATTTCGTCATCAAAACCGTTTATTTTGTCAAAACATCAGCATTTCATTCCCTCAAGGAAGAATATCTTTCTATTCATTGTAACGAAAAGATTCCCCCTCTTACATGTAATATCTATTACTCGATGTTTATAAATAAAACACAATTAAATTATTATTGTAAAAAAAAATTTGCAACGTTAGTTTTGCTATATTCTGTGATAGAAACAGCAAGAAGACGTGAACTTTTAACTTACTGACACATTCTACCATGTTTGTGAAATATGATAATATAGATAAATTGACTTTACGAGAAGCGCTGTCTTTTACAGTTGACGAATTATTCTTACACTTGGATAGTGTACGGAAGCTCTTTTACGATATAAATATTAAGCCCAGCCTTTAATTAAAAAAAAATGATAGGCTATTTCAAAGCACAAATAAGTTGCCCTTGAATAAAACGATAATTATCCTACCCCCAAATCCAGGGCATATCAGTGCACCTATGGTGACGTAGCAACGTTTTTAGAAGGGGGCAGGCAGAGAAAAAAATACTAACCAGCAAAAGTTGACGGACAAAAAAAGCCAATCAGCCTTTCAGCTGACATTTTCAATAGTAAAAGTAATATAAAAGCCATTTTGGGAACAAAAGTGGGGGGTCAGCCCCCTCCCGCTGTTGCTACATGCCGTCACCATTATTGTGACCATTCGATAGGATTTCTTATCCATTATCAATTCTGTACCTCCGTAGATAATACAGGTTGAAATGCCCAAGTAAACCGTCGGTTGTAAAAGTCATTGCTTCACGTAAAAGTCCAATGTACATATACATATATTTTGCCAATCAAATTTTGCGTTCGTTTCATTTCCAAACATTCATATTGTAAGAAAGGTTTTATATGTGGTTATTTCTTAGGACTGGGGTGTATCTGGCTGTTATAATACCAATTTTAATCATCATTATTATCAGCAGTATATCTTTCTTTATCTACAAGAGGAGACGTAATCGCCGTAGTCGACGTATGTATACATGTATATACTTTTTAGTATGACTTCTGACTTTTGTAAATGTGTTTATGTTCAACATTTAAATACCTGAACGATAAAAAACAGTTTCTTTAATATGTTCATCACTATATATAATCAATTAAAGAAAGATGTTGAGATAATATCTGTGTCAGCAAAGACAACTTTTACCTTAAGGGTGTAATTGTTGATTTTTAACAATCGCTTTTCCGTATAGATTTAAAGCATATCAGCCAAATTGGTACACAATTCAAGTACATAAAGATACACAAACCTGTTATATTGCCTTTAATTTTCAACAAATGGTGTTTCCATTTTTGCAAAAAAAAAAAAATTCTTTGATACTCTTTCAAAATACTATTACTCAAACAGTTTTGATACAGTTTCAATGTAGAAGTGTAGCTCTATATTTGAGAACAAAATCGGACACATGAAGCTCTGTATAAAACTTTGGTTTATGTCGTGTGGCAATGCACTTTGAAAAAAGTTACCCACTTTGAAATTTTTTTTTCAAAGTACATGTACCTTAAATTTGGGACAAAATCAACGCACTTTGAAAAACAATTTTCAAAGTGCGTAAAATTTGGAACACACTCGATGCACCTTGAGAAAACTTTTTCCAGAGTGTAACACATTTTGAAAAACATATGTATAGAATGAAAAGTCTATACTTGTATTCCAGTAATATAGAGTATCAATTTGTAATAATTATATCTCTCGAAAAATTATTAATTCACATTTACTCAATCAACTTCATTGAGAACAAAGAAAAGACGAGTAGAAGGTCCTGCAGCCCATGGCCAACTCTTTTTTTCCTTAAATGTGTATTATACATAAACGTCAGTAGCAAATTGAAAGAGGACCGCCCTTCCCCCACCCCAAGGTAAGCCATAATTTACAATCCCTATATTATGCATATCTTTCAAAAACATTTATGTGCCTACCCCCCCCCCCCCCCTTGCCTGTACAGATGCTACACCCAAATATACAAGATACAAGATATTTTATTTACCAATCAAAGGCCCCGGGGGGCATTTCAACATACATAAATGTACAATTTAAACATTCTCTTTTTTTTCATATAACAATATAATTAATTCTTTTTTTTAACAGTTATATAAATGACCAAGTTACATAATATTGTTCTCAGTGTCACTGATCATACATAATACAAGTGTCCAGAAGAATGTCGTACATAATACAAGTGTCCAGAAGAATGTCATTAATAACAAAACAATACAAAAAATGTAATGCTATACATGTATAAATTTAAATGGCTTAGCCTTAGCATGCATAAACATGATGACAGAGTCTATGTATTTATACATTGGTTCTTTTATCATTTTCAGAAATAAATTTTCCAAGTAAGCATTAAATATCTTCATTTTCATTATTCAATATCCATATAAGTTTTTCATCAGGTGTCAAAGAAGAGAAGTTTGGGCTGATTTTTGATATTGTTTCCATTAATTGCAACCTTTCATTGCTGTATTTTGGACAAATGAGCAAAAAATGTTGTTCATCTTCTACTTCCTGTGTATTACATTGAGAACACTTTTTAGATTCAGGGGGAAGTCCTGCATATCTTCCCCTTTCAATATTTAATTGATGTGCAGAAATGCGAAGTTTAGTTATATTTTTTCCTCTGATCATAGTTATTGACAATGTGGAGATAGTGTTCTCTTCCAAAATTGGTTTTGAAGATGGAATAAGTTCTTAGTTTACCATCATTTTGCTGCCTATTTTCTCTATACCATTGGTTTATAAAATATTGTTTTATAATACATGATGACTTCTTTTTAAATGAACAGACACTATACTTTGATAAGTCAATATTTTTGAAAGCAGTTAAATGACCCAAAATTGTCTCAATGGATGCAAACCATGATGGTTTATTTTGTAAAAAGAGGCATTTTGAGACGGAGTATGCTTCTTTGAGTAGGACAAAAGATGGATGTAATGTTTCTAGTCGAAACCAGTAACTTAGCATAGCTTTAATAACTGAATGATACAGTGGAAATCTACCTAGCTCAGATAGAACTGCAAAGTTTGTTGATTTTCTATGCACTCCAAGAATAGCCTTGCAATATTTAATGTGCATTGTTTCACATTTTAATTTGTTGAATATTTTGTCCATTGTAATATCTTTGTTTTGAAATTTAGAAGCAAAGGGGTTGAAAGCCCCCCAAATTTCACAACCATAAAGTAGAATAGGAGAGATGATATGATCAAATAAATGAAGGTTAATATTGACATTATGACAATTGTACATAATCTCTCTCTGTAATTTTGAACATGCTTTCAAGGCCTTCTTATATAATTCATTTTGAGCAAAGGTAAAAAAACCTGAGTTACAAAAGTAAATACCAAGATATTTGTATTGTTGAACACATTCAATCAACTTATTTTGAAAAGAAAACTTTTCTGATAATTTTTTTCCAGCTTTGTTAAAAATCATAATTTTTGTCTTAGATAAGTTAACATTTAGACACCAATCATTACAATATTTGTCCAATATATCAAGTTTTGATTGTAAACCACTCGAAGTGCCTGATAGCAAGATTAAATCATCAGCATACATTAAACAGTGTATTATGTGATCATTAAGAGTAACAGAATCTAAAGAGTTATCCATGTATTTTGGTAAATCATTTATAAATATTTTAAACAGATTTGGGCTCAAGTTGTCCCCTTGCTTAACACCTTGCTGGATTGGAAAAAAATTCGATTATGGATTTTTATACATGAAATACTTCTTTGATACATTTCTTTGACAATATTGTAAAACTTTTGTCCAACTTCTATCTGAAGAAGTTTAATTTTTATCCCAGTATGTATAACAGTATCAAAAGCCTTATGAAAATCTACAAAACGTGCATAAAGTTTCCCATTCTTTTCATTGCAATATTTATCAAAAATACATTTTAGAATAAACATATGATCACATGTTCTGGCTTTCTTGGTAAATCCTATCTGACAATCATCAATGATTCTGTTTTCCATAAAAAATTTGTCTAGTCTGTCAAAATACTATTAAAAATTTTTCCTATTGCACCTGTTACAGTGATCCCTCTATAATTATTTGGATCATTCTTATCCCCATCTTTATGAATTGTAGAAATATATCCACATGACCAAGCCTTGGGATATCTCCCACTGGACAACACCATATTGAATAATTTAACAAGACAGGATAGTAAAACATGCTGCCCACATTTTAACATACTATTTGAAATATTATCTAAACCAGGAGACTTGTTATGTTTAAGTTTAGCAATTGCTTGAGATATTTCCGATTGTTTTATAGGAAAATCTAGTGTATTGAATATCTTTGTGGATTCTATAGCTGTTCAAGACTTTTCTGGAGAATATTTAATCTTTCGGAATAAATTTCCTTGGTTTTACTTAAACTCTGAAAATGATTTAGCCAAGTACTAGGATCTGAATCAATGGAATTTTCTGATTCGTCTGTCTTACACGAGTCTCCTTCTTTAAGATCATTAATCAGTTTCCAATACATTTTTGGATTTTCTTCATGCAAGTTTTCTAATTGGGATAAAATTGACCTCTGGTACTCTTTACGTGCCCTTTTTCTACTTTTTGTATACTCTCTATATAATTTATAGTAGTGACCTCTTACTTGTGGATCTGTAGGATACCTTGACAATATCTTACCATAGCTGATTAAATTCATATGTTGCCTATGTAAATTACTGTTAAACCATTTTTTAGATTTAAACTTTTTTGATTTGGGAATTTTTTTTTTAAGTAAAGAGTTGTTAGCTGCCTGAATTATAATATTGTTAAATTCATCTGATGCCTCATCAACAGTTTCTTGTGCAATCTCAATGCTTTCTTATTTCTTATGAAAGTCCGATAACTTATTTTGAATATCTTTTGATGAGAGAGCAATTAAAAAGTTATGTTCAGAGTTATCATCCCATATATAATTGGTGGATAATAGTTTTGTATTTAGAATTTTGTTTTTAGTTTTTTCAGGTATAAATTTGAATTTAGCAGATAAGGACCATTCAAATTCACAGTGTGTATCAGAGAATGTTGGAATAAAGTCTGCTACTTTGAAATACAAAATGTTTTCAAAAAAGTCTTCAGATACAATGACGTAATCAACAATACTTGAACCATTAGGAGTATGACATGTGAACTGACCAGACATATCTCCAAGGACTCTGCCATTCAATATTCGAAACTGATTCCCAATACAAAAATCTAATAGATCTCGACCTCGACCATCAATCTTTTGATCTTTACTCTTCCTTTGTAATATGATTTTATCAGTGTTGTAATTACGATCTACAGGGATAAATTGATGGTCATCATCACAAATGAAATCTGACTCAATTGAAGTTCTACCATTAAAATCTCCACACAATAAGATATCTCCTTTCCCTTTTAGATTTCCAATATCTTTGTTAATGTTGTTCAGAATATCAATTTCAAGTCCTTGGGAATAAGTTGATTCACTGGGTGGATTGTACACAACACATATAAATAAATCCTGATCAAATCCAAAATAAGTTTTCTCAAGTTTTATCCATTGAAAGTCAGGGCTTGTATTTTGTAAAATCTTTACGTAGGGTCGTAGATTTTGTTTAACAAGAATTCCCAATCCTCCAAAGTACCTATTATTTTGTTTTGTAATTTTTCTATGAGTAAAATAACAGTAAAATGAGCGCAGATTGATAATCTTGTAATTGGGATCAAGATGCGTTTCTGCTAAGAAAACAAAATCATATTTGGATATTTCCTTGATAAAGCTTGGGTCCTTCGTTTTGTCGAAATGTTTTGATATTAAACCACCAACATTCCAGAAACACATCTGTAAAGATTGGCTTATATGTATCATTTTCTTGTATCAAATTTTTTTTTTTAAAACTTCTATTATAGTGTCTCAAAAACTCTTAAAACTTTTAGAAAATATGTAATTAGATCCCTTCTGTAACGTTTCCTTTTATATCATAACCAGGTCAAAAATATGTTAGGATAAGGATACAACATTAAGTGATATAGAAAGAAATGTATACACACACACACACATACATATATATTCATATGTATATATATGTGTATACATATATTCACACACACATACATATATGCTTAAGGTGTTGTCACAGTGCTATCATTTTCTTTTCCCTTTTTTTTTTTAACTCAATTGATATCAAATCTGTACACATTTTAGGACTATTGGCAAAAGACACCAAGGGACGATGCTTATGGAATTCAGATAACTTATGTACCTCTTCCACCTCGTGACAAGTGCAAATAATCTAAAAATATTTACAATGAAACAGGTGGTATTTTTGTTTGTAATTTCAAACAGAAACTTATGAATTATATTATCTAATAGACTGGAATGCATATTTCAAGGATCATTGACAGGTGACACAAAGGGACGATGCTCTTGGAATGCAGATAACTTTTGTAATGTAACTGTTCCACCTTGTGTCAGATGCAAATAATCCTTAAATATAGCACAATTAAAGAATTACTTAATATGTGTTACATGATTGCAATATTAGTAACAAATCCTATACTGTATAAAAGGTTCTTTACACTGCAACAACTAGTAAACATAAACAATGAACAATGAAGAAGCTTAGTCTTTGTACTGGCGGCGAAATCCCCGGAATCTGGACTGAGACCTGCTTCTGGGTCTCCGTTGGCCTTGTTGTGCAGTAATTCCCAGTACGGAGTGGATCATCCATTTGAGATTTTTTGCCAGAAAAGATACACCCTTCGTTGATAAGTGGTATTTATCCTCAGCTAATTGATCCTGAATAGGGTTTCCATTGGATGACATATTCCCATGATCAACATAATGTAAAGGATCTTTCATTTCCTCCACCCGTTGTTGTATAAGGGCATTGATTATCCTGCCGTTGGAATTGTGCTTGGTATCGTCTCCTCTCGGCGTAGTGCCACTTATAATTATTTTTGTATTTGAGCATTTGGATATGATGATATCTACAATTTCAAATAGCTTCTCTACACAAGCACTAGGTGAGTTGGATTTTAAATCATTTGTCAAGGAGTGTAAAATAATGACATCTGGCGATCCCTGATATTCAATTATAAACTTTTTGGTTTTATCCAATGTTGTTTTGACAACTTTTATGGTGTGAACTGCTACTGACAGTTTGTCTTCTTTGATGTTTTTGACATTTGAAGTGCCAACAAAAAGCACTTCTGGCTTTTGCTGTTTTATGTTTGTGTCCTTTTCCATATGTACTGTACTGCTAAGCTCTTGGTTTTCTTCTTCCCTTTTGTTCAGCACAGCAGATAAATTTGCGACCTTTGCTGATAAATTCTCAATTTCTGTATTTTTTTCATCTAATTTTCGCACCATGTGATCTGATTCAACAGCTTTTCAAAATGCGTTAATTTGGTCCCAAATTTAACGAACTTTGAAAAAAAAATTCAAAGTGCGTAATTTTTCAAATTGCGTGGTAACAACGCCGTCGCTTTTTTGTAGCTCACCTGGGAATCATTTTTTGCAAATGGTATCGCATAATTAAATATAGTTTACTCCTGCATGACTGTATTCTTTATACTTTATTTACTTTTCAAAGGTTCCAAATTTTTACATTCCTATTAAAAGGGCCGTCATGGACCGTTTTAATATCATTAAAACATTAGTATACCATCATCTTTTGTTCATTTGATACTTTTGATTTCTGGGGAGGCCGATTACAGTCCAATATTATACTTATTGAATTGCTACAGGTAAGTTATGGGATTAAAAAAAGTAGACCAGAAATAAGCATAAATAAATGTTAATATTTTAAGGCAATGGGTGTAGCGAGTCTTGCCATGTAATGAAATGTGTTCCAAGTCACAGAAACAAAAACTGAAACTTTGTTTTTTCAATAAATGATGAAATGTATATATGTATAAATCACAATGAATTTCAAATCTTAAATTTGAAGAAAATACTAGTATGTCTGAATGTTATTGCAATGAAATGTACATCAATAACACAAGAGAGGATTCATGTATAACTTCCCCTGGCAAGAACCAATCCTTCTTGTTTCTAGTCACTTCTTGTCACTAGTACTTTTAATAATTTTGCTTATTTTCTGCAGGAGCATATCCATTGATTTTTCTATGACAAGTGGATTCACATTTTGATTTCAAATTAATTTCAGAACATGACGAAGAAAGAATTCCTTTCCTACGTAAAGGTGAGAATATTTTTAGCTCACCTGAGCCAAAGGCTCAAGTGAGCTTTTCTGATCAAAATTTGTCCGTTGTCTGTCGTTGTCGTCGTCGTCGTTGTCGCCGTCGTTGTTGTAAACTTTTCATATTTTCATATTCTTCTCAAGAACCACTGGGCCCATTTCAACCAAACTTGCTACAAAGTATCCTTGGTTAAAGAGGATTCAAATTTGTTCAAATGAAGGGCAACCCCTTTTTCCAAGGGGAGATAATTATGAATTAGAGAAAAATTAATGGCATTATGAATAAAATTTTCTTCTCAAGAACCACTGAGCCAGGAAAAATTAAACTCATGTGCAACTATCCTCAGGTAGTGTAGATTCAAGTTTGTTCAAATCATGATCCCCGGGGGTACGGTGGGGCCAAAATGGCCGATCAAAGTTTTACATAGGAATATAAAGGAAAATTTTTTAAAAATCTTCTTCTCAAGAACCATTGGGCCAGGAAAGATGAAACTCATGTGAAATAATCCTCAAATAGTGTAGATTCAAATTTGTTCAAATCATGACCCCCGGGAGGGTGGGGCCAAAATGGCCGATCAAATTTTAACATAGGAATATATATAGGAAAAATCTTTAAAAATCTTCTTCTCAAGAACCACTCGGCCAGGAAAGAGGAAACTCATGTGGAACCATCCTCAGGTAGTGTAGATTCAAGTTTGTTCAAAGTATGACCCACAGGTGTAGGGTGGGGCCAATACGGCCAATTAAAGTTTTACATAGGAAGATATGGGAAAAATCTTTAAAAATCTTCTTCTCAAGAACCACTTGGCCAGGAAAGATGAAACTCATGTTTAATCATCCTCAGGTAGTGTAAATTCAAGTTTGTTCAAATCAAATTACCCCCTGGGGGATTAAAATTCAAGCCCCCCCCCACCCTCAGTAAATTTTCATTTCTGATCTGATATGTGCTTTTTTCTAGCCAATTGCTCAGGTGAGCGATGTGGCCCCTAGGCCTCTTGCTTTTAATATATTAAAGCAGGACTTACTATCGACTCAATATATATTTCTGTTGCCAGGGTCGACTCAAACAAATTATTCCGACAAAAACAGTTTCATCATGATAAGTAGATACAACATTATTGTTCATGATAGGACTTATGTTGTGTATGTTATACGTTAAAGAACCCCCCCCCCCCCCAAAAAAAAAAAAAAAAAAAAACATGAAAATATATTTTTTAGAAAAATCACTCTCCCCTAGCAATGCAAATAAAAAAAATATCAATATTTCTACGTTCCTGTATGCGTGTGTTATTAAATGATGGGATTCTTAATCCCTGACCGAATTCTGCTCGTGTGTAGACTGTGTAAACTTATAGAATGTGTCGCAAAACCCGAACTGAAATGGAAATTTTTAAACTATAAACTGGGTTCATGTACAAGTTCAGCATATTAATCTATATAGACTTTGAATTATATATGTAAGTTACTTTAGGATTACATAAGTATATTTCAGTAATTTAAAAAAAAATCAGCTTATATTTTCGCGGCCCAGTGTAAAGACGAATAATGATCCCCATCGAATAATGACCGGGGTCATTTTTCAACGTCAAAAAATGACCCCCTACTCGTAGAAAAAAAATCATTTTTTGTAGAAAAAGTGCCATAGGGGTCATTATTTTATATGTTTGTCCTATAAAAAAATGACCCCATTGAAAAATGACCCCCTTTAAAGTGAAAAGAGATTCTTTAATTGTCAAGTAATAAAATTTCTTTTTAATATTCCCCCTTATAATGTTTGCTTAAAGAATGATATATTGCACTTGTTTTTAGAAATCAAACCATGCAACAATCAGGTTCCAATACTCTTTGATAGAAATTTTTCCTACATTTTAACTTTTAGCTAGTATAAGTTTGCCAAATCCTATTTGACAATGAAAGAGGAGGAAATGATTAACGCCCCCCCCCTCCCCTCCCCCCCCCCCCCCCCGAAGAGAAAAAAAGAATACGTTAAATCAAAACAAAACAAAACAAAAAATAAATGAAAAGCAAACATATAAATAAAACTCTATACCTTTCAATAATACTGAGAGAGGCTCTAGATAAAATATTGAAATGAAGTTAAGCCCTCACACAAGTTCTAACATACCATAATTTACTTCGCCATAATTAAAGCATACTTTAAATGTTGGTGGGGGAATACTTGAAAGTATTGTGACAAAGTAACAGTTAAAAATTAGTAGAATAGAAGATTATTTTAAGCTGATTTTAGTCCCTCCTAAAGGTAGGGTAGTTTTTTTTTGTTGCTTTTGTTGATAATCGACTACCTTCTAAATAAGTAAGGGGGTGGGGTGGGTATAACACCTAAAACATGCTCTGCAAAGCTATGGGCTTGTGTAAAATACACATTCTAATGCAAAAACTATACACGTAGACATAACCTTTTGATTTAGCACACAATATTCATTACATTACCTGTTTTACTCCACCTTTTTACCAAGTTCTGAGTATATTTTTCAAAGAATTTAATATGAAAATCAGTACAAACATATTCATTTTTGTAACGTCTTCTTTATACTGTATCATAATGTGAAAAGTTAATTGAAGACCATTTCTTTTTATGTCCCTGAAATCGATGATTCGGGGGTATATAGTTTTATCGTGTCCGTCTGTATGTCTGTCTGTCTATCTGGCAGTCTGTTTCTCGGCAAAAACTTTAACCTTGACCATAACTTTTCATTTGTTGTAGCTATGCCTTTCATATTCAATATTCCTTGTGACAAGACCTTACTTTGGGTACCACCAAATTTGACCTTTTGACCTTTACCTTTTGTCCCATTTTACAAAAATGCCAATTTTTTAATTTACTTGGCTAAAACTTTTAAAAGTTAGATACTAGCACTCTCATACTTCACAAATGTAATCCTTGTTACATTTAACATTTCTAAAGAAACCATCAACTTTGACCCTTTGACCTTTGAGTTTGACCTACCTTTCAAACACTTATCCTTAGCCATTAATTTTTAACAAGTGGTGCTAGGGCTTTCCTATTTTGCAATTGTATTTCTTGTGAAAAGACCCTACTTTGGGTACCATTATATTTAAATTGCATTCAGAAAAGTTTACTCTTCGCTATGTTGCCATACAGGGGCATAGCTGTTTTACAAACACATCATTTTATATATAAGAGGATTTGCGGATAACAGATGGATACCCCAAAGCGTAACAGACGGACGGACGGACGTCCCGATCACTATATACCCTCCCGCTTTTCAAGCGGAGGATATAATGATATATGATACTGCTGATTTTTTCTCTCAGTACGATGATATCCACCATCGAAAAAACAATGTTTACCTTACCCTTTAGGCTCGATAAATCTTTACTCCTTTAGATTCGGAATCATCGCATTGACCTTAAAATATAGCTATAATCGTATGTTATGAGATCAACTTATCATCTATTTATTCCAAATAAGCTCAGATGAGCATTTTGGCCATCGTAACTTCTCCGCAAATCAAAACGTGTTTGTCCGAGCTCGCTAGATGAGTTTAACAACTCCATCGCACGTGTCTAGGCTAAGGCTTACTGGTCTTGCACAGGTATGTGTACTGTTTGTTAGGAGACTGGGTGCACGTGATCGTAATGCTACGGACTCAAGAAATTTACACCAAATCCATAATTAGACAGTGCATTTCTTTAAATTAAAGTTATTAAACACTGTTACACATATTAAAATAATCTAAAAGTCAAATAACTTTGGATATGGGGTGACCCATTATTGTTTTTATTTATGTTAAACATATGTTAAACTTCAGATAAATCATATCAAGAGGAAATGTTCGTTGATTATATGTCTTCTTTATATCAATCTTAAAAGATTGATTAATTGATTGCCACGTCCCTTTTGAGAATTTTTCACTAAGAAACAGACGTTAATATTCACCAGTGAAGCGCTTCAAATTTAACCTAACAGAAGTCGTTTATGATTATACGTAACTATTTTATCTATTGTTTACTTAAGTTAGCAAGACATAATACTTTGAAGGTTATATTTACTATAAAACCTTATTTGAAAATTTTGTCGCGATTCCCAGAGCATATAAACTCTAAGATTAAAATTAATGATGAAATCTGGAGTTATTATGTGAATATAGGATATAAAATATGTTTTTCCATTGCATATCAATAATATACAAACATGAAATATAAATAAATCTAAAATCCATAGTGAAAATACTTGATATATGTATAATTGCAAAAATAGGTCTAATTGGCTATTGAAAAACATAGAATTTTCTAATAGGATATTTTCTAACAACAAGATTGGTAGTCATTGAGTAGGGAGGGGTGTCGGCCACTTGGCGTGATATTTAGAGCACCTGGTGTTGATTCGCAGTGTAAGAAGCTTACCTATTTACTGGTTTACATCCACTTGTCTCAATATGAGTGAAAAAATTCTCTCACTTTTAAGACATGAAACATTAACGATTTAGCATTCTGACCCCTTGTGGCCCCTTCATTTGTAACATATGACATAAAAATCGTCATATATAGTTTTAATATTTTACATGACTATTTTTGATTCAGTAATCATACAAAAATATTGATAGTTGAAGAATTATTGAATAAAGAATTTTAGACCTTTCGAACCTTAGTATGATAAATCAGCGCTTTTTTTTACTCGATTCCATGTTTAGGTTCTTATCATTCTTCAAAAATGTTCTGTATATTTTGATAAAAAATTATACTTAAAGATGTGATGCAAAATGCCTCAAAATTCAGTCATGATTCGTGTCTAGAATTTCAACGTCTATCGAGCTTCCATACTAGGCACGTCCAAAAATTGCAAAATGGAAGCATATGTGTTTTATCGTCTCTAGAAATTGTAGCGGTCTAGCTTTACCCGTTTTTGAGATCAATCACAGACAAGGTCCCCTGAATTTTGATAAAGTTCGATAACTTTTGACCGGAAGTGATTTAAAAAAAAAGTTGAAGCGGAATTAACTTCGGATACTTTAGTAAAAACCCTGCAAATCTATAGCAAATTCTTCCATCCATTTCAGAAAAGTCTTCTGACAAAATAAATCGTGCAGACATACCCCTCCCCCACGATCTTAAAGTGAGAGGGGGGGGGGGGGCTAGTGCCCCCGCTGCCCTTTCTGACTACGCCTATGTGGCAAGATTATTTTCGATTATTAATAATCAATTACTTGTTCTAGATCCACTCTCCGATCTAACTGAAGACGAAGTATTTGTGTTATTCTGTTTTCTGTGTTCTGACTCCGGTCCTCCTGACTTCACTGACACAGAGTGGCTGGACATGCTTAATGAGATACGACAGAGAGCAGATGATAAAAATAATCCTGTAAAAAGTGAGAAAGCACAACAGATGCTAGACAGACTGAAATCACGTGAGTTCCTTTGGGAAGACCAGGACAAGATAAAAGAGGACAAAAAGAATCATATAATGGATAGGATTACATCAATGAAGAATTATATACCATTTCCATACATTAGTTATGTAACAGCCAGTGTGTACTTGAGATCACATAAATACAATAAGAAACCTGGAGAGAAATGTTTAAGCAATTCAAGCTGGGATTCACTATTGATACGGCGTCTACAAATAAATGTTCTTACTCACGTCACTATGGAGGACACAAGTATATATGATGAAATATATCAGATATGTAAGTTGTTTTAAAAAATAATCATATTTCTAAATTTAAAAAATGTCCAAAATGAACGATTTATTCAAATTCATAGTGTGATATATTAACTAATTAGACAGAAAAACCATCCCTGTTCATGTTTTTGCTATGGTAATTTCGATTCAAATAAAGAAAATCAGTGGCCATAAGGAAAAACCATTTCTTATTATTTTCAAATAAAGAGATGTTTTTCATTCGTTCTTTATTTGATTGATTGACTGATTGCATATTGTTTAAGTCCCTCTCAAAAAATTTTCACTCATACGGAGATGACTTGATGGAGAGCTGAAAATTTTGTCCTATATACGACATTCAGGATAAATGAACAATGGGGGGTCTTTTTCGTGCCATAACCTAGTGCGAAACGAGGCCTGGGTTTAACGATCTACTTCGAAGGACCGGTCTCCACGTCTAACAATATGATTAGAACGTGAGGATCAACTGTTTACTTCGCTACACTAGAGCAGACCTTCCAACCACTGCGTCACGTGGCCGATTGTTCTTTTTGGGAATTACATTTACCGAATTCTATGTATACGCTTTTAAAACATTCATTTTCTTCAACAGTGAATATCCCAGACAATATACTAAATGATAGTGAAGATAATCGAGAACAATTTCTACTGGACCTAAGAAGAGATGGGGAAGCTTTTCATTACCTTAGAAAATGCAAAGATAGTGTACATCAGGTGACATGGCTATGGAGATATTGGATAAATGCGAGACCTGACATCGTAAGATCCTGTATAGGTCTACATCCACACAATGATATTTACATCATTGACAACAAAGCTTACAGAAAACCAAGTAAGAAAAAATGCAATTATAATAACGTATGCTAAAATACTTAATCTTCATTAAAGTATGTGTAATTTCAGTGTAATTTTATAAATTGACTCAACAAAGATTATCCCCTTCCAAATCCTACGTTTCTTTGCTTTCAATTTAATTTTATAAGTTGACTTTACAAAAATAATCGTATTCATTACGCTACAACGTATTCAATCAGCTTTCCAGTTTTTCTTTACCGCGCGGTGTTCATACAACACTATTTATTGTTATCATACACAGTTCCATTATAGAGAAAAAGAAGTTCTTATCCTATCAAACGAAAATATCGATGCGAGAAGAATGCGCATTTCCTCAAAAATTTTTCTACATGTAATTGATTACATCTTATATTTAACTGTATTAGAACATATCTAATACATTTTTAATCTAATGTTGAAGAGCAATTTTTTAAAAAATTGAGGGCTGTATATTACATGTTATGTAATACATTTCACAAAGGCAACACTGTCTACGTTTTTTCTTACACAGTTCCTTCACATTAGCAGTATTTCTTTGAAGGACTGGACACTAACAAATCAAATGTAGTTAAATTCAATTCCATTGGTTTAGATTTCGAAGTGGCATGAAAGTATGCTCAAAAAAAAAAATCTGAAATTAGACATATCGAGATAACGAACAGAATTAAAGATCAAAAGTCCATAAAAATATACAAAATAGGAGCAGAGCAATCGCAGACCCCCCATAACCTCAGAGGTGGGATCAGGTGCAATGGAGTAAATGAAAGTAAATGTGGGATATTTCCACGTACAGTATGGGTATGCATAAATCAAACAATTCAATACCCTACTTTCCAAATAAATAACACAATAAAAAATGGAGCTGAATGAGAAATCCTTTCTTTATACATGTATTACATGTAATATGTATCAGGCATCAAGATCAGAGGACATTCGCATTTTATATGTTACTTGAAATTCAGATTTTATAGTATTATGTAAGGTTCTTTTCCAAACGGATTCTAGACGAATTTTGAGGAATATACCAAACTGATTCAGTTTTCGATAGACAGTGATAATAAAACTAGTTTGTGACATTTTGGAATGTGATCGTTCAAAAAATCCCTAGATATTGTTCGTCGTCATTATATACTATATAATACTAGATTTAAGTTTTGTTAATATGTAATTTATTAGTTTCATTCAATTTGGTAAAATGAGACTCATGGTTGTCAATTTTAAAACCAACATCTTTTGTCACCAAGGAGCATGTTACCGATACAGTATCTTTAAAAATAACGTCGGCAAATTTTCTTAAAATTATAACTCTTTCTTTTAATTCATATAAGGTTTGAAACGTCTCTTCAATTCACGAGAAGGTATCCATAACACTTATACACCTAGTTTGCCAACAGTTGTAACTATGTTAATCCCTAATGGGATCCAACTCAATGAAATTGAAAACATAACAGATAAAAACATTGAATACACATATTATTTACACATACTTCTCATTTATTACTATTACATGGAGTATGTCCTAATTCATGACTGTGGATTTTGGTAAGAATTATCTCTCCTTTTTTAATTAATAAAAAAATCAATTAAAAACATTTTAGCTGGTAAAAAAAATTATTTTCAATTGTTATTCTATTTCAAATGTTTAAATGCATCTTTCCATCGCAGGATTTATTGATATTAAAATTTCTAGAATTTTTATTTTGATAAAAAAACCTCTTTTCCCCATAGACTCCATGCAATGCTAATTAACTGCTGCTCAATAAATGAAATTTTTGAAAAGCTCTCGTATGCAATTTTTTTCCACTATAAATTGCTTTAATATAATATCAGCGTATTATGTACTTGACGGACATTTAAGGGTAGGGAATTAGGTCCAATTAGGGATGGAAATCCTTAAATAGTAGCATTTCATTTGTCAATGTTTTCATCTCTTTACCAGTTAATTGTGCTTACAAAATCAGCCACTCCAAGACATCTACATCTTACCATGAAATTCTAATTTTTAAAGTATTTGTTCAACTTTTAACCATTTAATTGTTCCTCGATTTTCCTCGTCCATGCAGAGAGCTTGTCATTTAAATACCGATACCACCTGTATTATCTACACAAAAATGCACGACATATATTTATTATATTCCTTTAACATGTTTAAAACTCTTCTTCTCAAGAACCAATGTGCCAGAAAAAATGAAACTTATGGAAATATATGGGAACATTCTTTAAATATCTTCTTCTCATGATCAAGAACTGCAATGCCATAATTGCTCATATTTATATGGATGCATCCTCAGGTAGTGTAGATTCAAGTTTGTTCAAATCATGACCCCTAGGGGTTACGTGGGGCCACAATGACCGACCAAAGATTTATATAGAAATATGTGGGAAAATTCTTAAAATATCTTCTTCTCAAGAACAGCAATGCCATAATTGCTCATATTTATATGGATGCATCCTCAGGTAGTGTAGATTCAAATTTGTTCAAATCATAACCCCTGGGGCTAGGGTGGGGCCATAATGGCCATCAAATTTTTTTACATAGGAATATATAGAAAAAAATATCATAAAAAGTATTCTTCTCAAGAACCACTGGGCCAGGAAAGATTAAACGTATGTGGAATCATCCTGAGGTAGTGTAAATTAAAGTTTGTTCAAATCATGACCCCCGGGGTTAGGGTGGGCGAAAATGGCCGATCAAAGTTTTACATAGGAATATATAGGAAAAATCTTTTAAAATCTTCTTCTCAAGAACCATTGAGACAGGAAAGATAAAACTCATGTGAAATTGTCATCAGGTAGTGTAAATTCAAATTTGTTCAAATCATGATCCCTGGGGCAAGGTTGGGGCCACAATGGCTGTTAAAAGTTTTATATAGGAAAAAAATCTTCTTCTCAAGAACCACTGGGCCAGGAAAGAATGAAACTCATGTGGAATCATCCTCAGGTAGTGTAGATTCGAGTTTGTTCAAATCATTAGCCACCGGGAGAGGGTGGTGCCAAAATGGCCGATCAGACTTATTCATAAGAATATATAGGAAAATCTTTTAAAATCTCCTTTTCAAAGCTATGATTAGTGATATTTAATTTTATTTTGAATCATCCTCAGCAAGTGTTGATTCTTCATTGTAGATTGTTGAAATCATGAACCCCCTTGGAGTTTAAAATTTAAGCCCCTCCCCTTCCAACCTCAGTAAACTTTCATTTTTGATCTTTTTGCATTTTCCTAGCGGGGGTGCTCAGGTGAGCGCTCTGCCCCTAGGCCTCTTGTTTATAATCATTTTAAAGCATTAGTTACGTTTATAAATACAAGGTAATGAAAAAATTAATTTATTTTTTTTAGTTTAAATGGGTATATGTCCTTCCAAGTGTTATCTATTAGAGGTTCAATTAGAAACGTTATAACGTATGAAAAAAGTTAATCTCAGTGTTAAACACGATTTGTTTATTAAGACAACTGTATAAAATTGGGTTGTAATACCGTTAAATTAAAAAAAAAGTTATTTCAAAAGTGTATGAACGTTTTACTGTTGTACATTTTGAATTTACTGGATGGCAGTGACAGAGCCCCTCGGTAAGTTAAAAATGTACAACATTTTAATGAATTAGTCCAAAATGGGGACAAAGTATCTATAACCTTTGAAGTTTACCATACTTGTTTTATTTTTTGTTTTTTAGACTTGCACTGGTTAGCAATAAATATACAGATATATCTCTAATGTACTTCTTTGTTTTTTTTACAGGTTCATTCCATTTGTTTCAATCGAATGTCAGATGTTTACTGTATACCTTGCTTTCAGTTGAGAATTATAAGCTAGATGTCAATAAACAATCCCACAGAATCACAAGGGACAAAATCAGAGAGAGATATTTCCCTGATATTACTGACGACGGATTGGAAGATCTTCCTGATGGAATCACAGAAACCAAGAAAAGTGTGATAACCTTTTTATCAGACGACATCCGACATGATGTCATGTACGCCTTTGTGACGGAGTGTCTGGTGGAGGACAGTGATCTGGAGTTTTTCTTAACAATAGCGTCACGTGACGTGATATCAGAATACTGTAGATCCTGGGATTATAAGAGAAGTGATAGAGAGAGGTGTCTCTATTTACCAGTTAGACCGGGAGAATTGTATAACATTTTTATAGACAAACTACAGCTGGACATCATTTCACACTGCACCGTAACTGATCGGGAGATTCATAACAAAATAAGTGAACAATGTGAGTAAAACTGAAGTATTTTTTCTCTCTTATATAATGGAACAATACTTTTCATTCCAATTCCAGAATATTCACTACCTTTAAAGTCTAATTAATTGATATACAGACGAACAGTATGAATTTAACAGCATTTAAAAGTATATCAAGTGTAGCCAGCCATATCTCCCTTGATCCATCTATTGCATGACTTAAGATATGAGGACGAAAATATATTCATTTTCTCTTTGGTAAATAGATTAACAATATTTTAAACTGAATTTTTAATTAAAAAACAATTATTTATCTTTCAAATTTTCATATATCAATAAATTCTTGAAAATTGCATAAAAATCATTTTTAGTGTCAAATTCTGCATAAGATAAATTTATATAATTGTACGCTTCGCCGAGCAGATTTTAATCTAAAAGAAACAATAAAATTACTTTACAATTTAATAACACAAAACATGTAACAGGTTTCCCTCTCCCGCGAATTTATGGCTCTAAAGTAGCTTATTGCACGAAGAAAATGCTCGAGAGTAGAATTTTCCCATAGTAAAAAATCTCTGTAGAGAACGATTTCTCCTACAAAAATCCAGTTTAAATTTTCTTGGGAAAACCCTCGGTACTATACAAACAATCTAAGCATTAAAATTGAATTCTTTACTAACAGTGCTTTAAAAAAAAAAAAATAATAATATTGAACATTTCTCCGAATTTCTTGTTTTCCTTTGACTATTACTAAATCATATATTTCTACAGTTTTGAAATAAAAAATACCTTTAAAACATTTGCCCTATGCATTCAAATACAATATCACAACGTACCTTACATATTTTACAGAAGTTTTTTTTTTCTTTTAACTTTGTTATAGTATAAAATAAATGAACGAACAAATGAAAGTAAAATAAAAAAATATATATAGTTAAATAATTACATAATAATGATTTTAAATAAAGTCATGAAAATCATTTTTTGATTTTAAAGGAAAAAAAGGATTTTGCTTACAAAATAACATTTTAAGAATCAAAACAATAACGACCCTTTTTAATCAAGGATGTTTTTATCTCGTTACTTAATAAATTAAATGTACCTAAATTCTGAAATGAAACAAAACTTAGTGAATGAGTCATGATGCATATAATTTTTGAAAGGGGCTTTTTTAGTGAGAGTTCCGGACGAAGTGCTGCAGTGGGACCAAGAGGCGAGGGAGCGTTACGTGAAGTATGCTAAGTCAGGAACAGAGAGAGTGCATCATGCCCGGGGGATGATTGTGGGATGTGCTGGGGCGGGGAAAACCACGCTTCTTAAACGCCTGCTCGGATGTACTGAAGAAGAGATTAAGGAAGTAAAATCTACCGAGGGATTGGAGGTGCATGACGAAGTCTTTGAAATATGTGATGAAACAAAATCTCTGAAAGGCAAGATGTCTGAAAAAAAAATTTTCTGCCTCTTGGCAAACATACAAAAACATAAGACCCTTTCATGTTTTCTTCCAATTCCAATTTAATTACGAGGAAAAGGAATTGAAAACAAGTGAAATTTACCAGTATACTTTTTTTGAAAAGGTGAAAACACTAAAGTAATCATTGTTATAAGCACATTAATGATCACATGTCAAATATGAAAGCCCTATATCTTCTCAATCAAAAGTTATAAGAAACAATAAATGTTTGTGAAACACAGATGCCCCCTGTATGGCATCATAGCGAAATTTGAATTTATCTTTGGTGTAAAATGAAATATATTGGTACCAAATGTAGGGTCTTCTCACAAAGAATACGATCGTGAAAATATGGAATCCCTAGCAACACATGTTTAAAGTTTTTAAAAGATAGGTCAAACTCCAATGTCAAAGAGTCAAAATTGGTGGTTTCTTAAGAAAGGGCTTGCAAGAAGTATTGCATATGTAAAGTTTGAAAACCCTTGCCCTAACGGTACAAATATTAAGACCAAGGTTAAAGTTTTTGAAAGTACGTCAAACTCCAAGGTCAAGGTCAAAAGGTCAAAGTTCTTGATATCCAATGAAAGGTCTTGTCACAAGGATTTTTAAGTATGTGATGTCTGAAAGTCCTAGCCGTAACTCTTAAAAAGTCATGTTCAAGGTCTGTTTTTTAAAAGTAGGAAAAACATGGTCAAAGTTATTGGAATCCAATAAAAAAGTCTTTTCATAAGGATAATATATATGAAGTATGAAAGTACTAACCCTTTGCAGTTCAAAAGTCAAGGCCAATGTTAAAGTTTTTTTTCATAAGTACAAAAGTCTTCGAGGTGAAGGTTAAAAGCTAAAACGATTGTCATCAAATAAAAGGTTTTGACACAAAGAATATACCTATGAAGTATGAAAGTCCTATTTTTACTGTTCAAATGTTATGGCCAAAGTTAAACTTCGGAATTTTTGTTTAAAAGTTGGTCAAACTCTAAAAACAAGGTCAAAAGGTCAAATTTGGTGCTTCTAAAGAAAGGTCATGTCAGTTCCACAAGGAATACACATGTGGAATACACATATATAGCTGCACACAATCAAAGATTATGGCAAGATTAATTTTTTTGTGACGGACGAACAGACAGTTAGACAGACAGACGGACAGACGGATGATTTATAATGTCCAGCAGCTTTCGCGAAAGTGGAAGACAATATTGAAGTACGTAATAAGATTATTAACTATTTCATAAGGTCACATACACTCTCTTAACTTGATAGATAAATCAGTAGGAATATATCAATATAATATTTAAAGTAATTTCAATCTGTAGTCATAATTATTTTTTTCTTATTTTGTTTTGCATGTTTCCTTAAACCGTGTGTAAACGTGAAATATCTGAGATCAATTACTAATACTCATTTCTTAGTTGGCTGACTAAATTGTTTGTTTTTTCAAGTGTTAATTAAAGTAAGGTAACAGTAAAGTAAGTGTATAATATGATATTCTGCTAATTTTAATTATATTCAGGTATAAGACATTATTTTTATATTGACTGTATTAAAAAAAATATTCATTTGTTTTAGTTTGTATCACCAAAATACATAAACCTTAAAAAATGAATTTTGGTACTTCAATTGATCTGCTTCTTATTCTTTTCACTGTCGGCTTTTCAAGAATTCTATTTGATTCCTTTTTAAAGATTTTGCAAGATATTTCTTTATTTTGTTCATTATTTAAGCGGATCAAACAAACAATAGTTTATAAACCACTGAATATGTTTTTAGTCAGATATATGGATCAGAGAACTAAAGAAGAAAATGCAACATATTTTAACACAAAAACTCTGACTTTCTTTGACTTTGGGGGCCAGTCTGCGTACTACGCCTGTCACCAGATTTACCTGACCAGGAGAGCTTTCTATGTGGTAGTGGTGGACGCCTCTAAACGTCTTGACCAGGTGGTGGATCAGAAAGTGTGCGATCAAGTTGATAGCGTTTTCGCTGGATGGACATACGGAGGTACATGTTTAAAAATTGCAAACAACACATCTATTTAATATGCTTTTATAGAGGAGTTGACAAAGCGTAACAGACGAACAGACAGACGGACATCCCGATTACTTTATACCCTCCTACTTTTCAAGCGGGGATATAAATACATAACGTTACTGTTATTATCTGCACTAGAAAAAAAAAACAACTCGTGATCATCGCATGTATTATCAATATGAGACAACCAATTTTACGTTGACCCCCTTCTAGAACCTATCTGTTTTAAGATAAATAACATACCGCCCGTCAATCATTTACTCCTATCAGCTATTCCTCTCATACCAATGAATGAAATTTGATTAGACTTTCACACAATCTTTATTGCATATTGCCATTATGCACCTTTGCTCACACACACATTTTGGTTTTCCAAACATGGAACAAAATATTATATTCATATTGGAGGCGGGGATATCATTTACTGAGCTCATTGTTCACGGTACTTTTATTTTTTTTTAAAAATGAATTGAAAGTAAAGTAAACCATTTCTTCATATTTTCTTCAATCCTTACTGTTTGGCACTTCTAGGCAGATATAGAAGATAATTAATAATTGTACGTTAAAGTACAAGCGTAATATTTTGCGAATTATAAAAAAAAAATAACGCGTATTTACTGCTTTAAAGCAACTTTTTTCATTTTATTAATAAAACTAATTAAAATTAGGAAATTCCGGATCAAAAAAATATTTTATTGTTAAATAATTTATTTTTAAAACAATTTGTAAATTGATACATGTATGTACATGAAGATTGTTGATTTAATCGTGCGTTTTGACGCTATATGAAGTGACAATCTTCAAATAGGGGAAATAAAAATATTATAAAAGAAAATGTTATAAATCTAAGTACCCCAAATTTCAAACATAGAATTAAAAAAACTCTACATAATATTTATTATTTTTTTGTATAAATCCTTTCAATGCATCATATTTTGTAGTACTCTATAAAAACAAGGAAATTCGTTATTTTTGGTACATGTATTTTGAGATGCCCCCTCTGGACTCAAGGGGTAGAAATTTGTGTTTCTTGCATTTAATGTACAATGTATTATTACTAATCATATTTTACGGTTTGAGATAAATGTCTATTGTAGTATTTGCTTAAAAGTGCAAAAATGGCACTTTCCTATATAATCCTATAATAAATGTATTTATTTATGAAGTCTTTTGAGATGAGCTCTTTCATCAAACCCTCAAAATTTCGATTACTATTAATTGGCGTTCTTTCTTAGCGGGTTGTGATTTTTGTTTCTTTGAAGTATGTGTCCAAAACTTCTGTATTAAAAATATCTCTAAACTTTACATTCCGATATGTTGAAGACGTATTAAAAAGTCAAAGTGTTAATGTTTTCGATATTTTTCTGACTATAGACAATTAAAGCCAACTGACATCTTTAATACTGGATAAGTAAGATGACCATATTTACCATCAAACACTCTCCTTATTATATACAGTCTGTAATAAACACGATCATCTGAGTACTGTCTTAATATATTTTAACATTTTCTTTACGGTGTCATTGTTATTATGACCCTTTATCAAATTCATGTACGAGTATATCCTCTCATTTGTTTTATAGTGTGTGGCTGAGGTGTTTCAAACCAATTCTAAGTTCTTTTTTATGCTTCTTATGAATATGGTATGCTCCGTTTAGCTGGTCCACACATATTGCACACGGCGGGACTGCCAACGGGGAATGTTTACTCCTCCTAGGCATTATATTACAGGCGTCGATGTTTTATGTCCTGTGCACGTATATGTCTAGATTATGAATTTCTTGAGATCAATCAGTGTTTGTGTTATTCATTTTTTACCAACAAAATGGCATCCTTATGTGCGATTTCTTCTTTTTTAATACAGAAATATATCTTGTAATCTATAAATGTTAAATAATGGCAATGTTACTGTTCCTTTATAAGAGATGTTTTTTTTTTTTTTTTTATTTTTTTAGATCTTTAAAGTTAACATGTAACATTGTGGGCATTATTGTTCTCATTTATATATTGTAGACTACTTTGTGTTCTGGATAAAGTCTATACACACATATTGTGGTTCTGACAATGAAAGGGAGCCAATGCCAATAGTTTTGATTGTAGCAACTCACTGGGAAGATAAAGAGAGGATGTTTGAGGTGAATATGTTTCTCTAAATAAACTCTTCTTTGTGAAAAAAACTGGGTTTTCATAGGTAAGATCAATATGATATTGAGCTATATCAACGTGGCAATTGTAGTTGGATAAAAAAATCCAACTCAATAATAATAGTTCCCTCATTTTCTTATTATATAAAATTAAATAGAACATGGAATTATATAAAATTTAGCCGTCTAATGATAACCTTCATACATTAACATTATAAACATTGAAACAATATAAAATTATGGAAGAAACAACAGCGCATAATTTTCGTCCAGCTTTTATCAAAAAAGGGGTAAAAATCTAATCCGTCTATAAATCATAATTCATAGTTAATTCAAGCAATCTTTGGATGAAACTAGCAATAACATTTTTAATCATGTCAAATCTTCAATTTTTTTTCTATGCCTACATTATGAAAAATTTAAATTCTCTTGTAGACTACAGACTTTTTAAACATTTTTGCATAAAATACTAGTTTTTGGGAATACATGTTGCATTTGTAAAGGTATATATTTAACATTGTCTTATGTTTGTAATGTAATTTGTTATGTAATTTGTTATATATATTTCACTGTTTGTTTATAATATGAAAGGAAAATAAAATCACATCTATATATAAAACATAATAATTCATAGTTAAATGGATATCGTTGAACATTTGGAATTCTCGAGTGGTTGGGCATGGGGTTTTGATTTTTTATGTATAAATATTTACTACTTCGGGTTTAATAAGAGACATTCGTTTTTAGAAGTAATGAGACTAGTATAGTATACTGAAAGGAAAAAGAAAGGCAGGGTAGCATAATTTCGAAAAAAAATTTGACCACATGACCGAAAATTACAAAAATTGGTCAGAAGAGAAATTCAGTTACTGTGCACCAGAATTAGTATTCAGAATTACTCAACCGTAAACTTTATGACGTCACGTAGAGGAAACGCTAAAAAGTCCAAAACACGTGCAATTTGATAACGACGAGTTTGTCAACAAATCTTGTTGCATGATTTGATGTATATGAGGTATGCACATCGTTTTTCAATATTAAGAGACCTTACGAATTTCTTGCAATCTTGGCACAGTTTACGGAAGTTCAATAGGGTCTTGTTTTTAAATTGCCTAATTAATGAAAAAAGGCAACAACGATTAACTAAGCATTTTCTTGAAAATTTTTCCCCATAAAACTTGTTATACGTTGTCAGAGAGGGTCTGGAATGGTTTTCAATCAACCGTGACGATGTCAATAATGCGAAACAAAGCCATGTTACGGGCGGGTTATTCGTCCTGCCATCTCTTAAATCCCCACTTACTACCACAAAAATAGCCATTTATACAGTGGACGATATAATCATTACATTCATACGAAATTTGAAAGAAAACAATTCCGCAATTTGATTTTTTGAGACAGTCAACATACTGTTTTATTCCTCTCATTCGCGCATACGCGCGCCATCTGACTTATTATTTTTTTACGTGGTTACCCATGCCAAATATAGATAGGGTCTGAAAGATAAACACTCTAATGAAATTCCATGCAGAGGAGAAATAAGGCTCTGACAGATACACGGGAGAGACATTGAAGATAATGAGAGTTTTCGATTTTCACTTTTGGGGGATATCGTCATTTGAGCTTCAATAACTCATGAATTATTGGACAAAATTCAATTGGAAATAAGTTATATCTTTTTGAAAGATGATATTTAAAGTTACATATTAAAACTAAGACATATTTTAAGAAAAACAAATTTAATTCATCTCAAAGTTTACCCTGCATTTCTTTTTCCTTTTAGTATATGTTGATTATTGCATATATGATTCAATTTAATGATTATTGCATATACCAATATAAGTAAGATTGGGTTAATAATTTCCTTTTTCATATTTACAAAATTCAATGATAGCTTGATCAACGTTTCAAGTACTGAAAAACTGCATGTCAATGACGTCATCTCTATAACTTTAATCTGTAACGGTAGCCTAGTGGTAGAGCGTTCGTTTGGTGATCGGGAGTTCCTGGTTCTATTCTCGTTTAAACCTACGACTTAAACGTAGGCGGTGCCTGTTCCTTCGCAAAGCGCTCGGCACTAGAAGTGAAAGAGAAGGGTCGTTCTGGTATGACCTTAACAACGTAGGTCCCATGTCACGGTAGGCGTTGGTACGATAAAGAAACAGCACTGCTCAATGGTCCCAAGTTTAGAGTAAAGGTCTAAATTTGAAGCCCTTCACATAGATGACGTCTCCATATGAGTGATTCTCGAATGGGACGTTAAACAATTTATATTCAATTGATCAACTCATAGCTTCAACTTGTCTAGGCCGTCATATCAGTCAATAAAGCGAGGTCAAGGTGCCTTTCATTCTACAATTAAATAGCGTTATAATGAGACGATAAGCTACAAATTCATTTATAAAGAAAAATAATTAATATTTATTTTTTGAGATTCATTTGTACAGCCTTACTGTGAAGTCATATTGGATATACCAAATCTCTGCATAGGCAGATGTACCTATTGGAATCATTAACCTAGCTGTTTTTGAAGTGAAGTGAAAGTTGTGGGTCTTTCGGACGCAATTAAAAACTATCCGATACCCCATTCACGACAGACAGGCATGAAAATATCTCACTGCTGAATAACCCCGAGTGCCGAGTATATGTCTGAAAGAACTTAGTGCGTAAGATGGCTTGTAACCATGCCTTACATGGTTTGAGATAGTCATAATAGATAAAAATGAATTCCTCCATAGATATATTTCAAATACATGTAACAATTTAAATAAATCTAGAGACAATGCCAACATTGTCGTCTTTAATTGAAGCCCTTCACCATTATATGTGTTGAAGTTTCCGTTTGGTAAAAATATTTTTCAATTCGATGTAAAACAATATGTAATCAATAAATGAATCATTAAATTTTTAGAATAAATGTAATAGAAGCATTGTTTCTTGTACACGTTTGTGAATCTTAAGATAGAATTTCTGTCACAAAACAAGAGGCCAATGGGCCACATCGCTCACCCGAGTAGCTTTCTTTACAAGATTCCCCCTTTTGTTATACCTTTTATGCTCCCAGGGCACGATCTTAATGATACAGAATTTATACTACCCCCGGATGCTTCCACATACATGTAAGAGTCAGCTTTTCTTGTATAGTGCTTCTTGAGAAGATTTTTTTAATGTTCTTAAATATTTCTTTGTAA
The DNA here is from genome assembly GCF_032062105.1 of Saccostrea cuccullata. Classification (NCBI taxonomy): domain Eukaryota; kingdom Metazoa; phylum Mollusca; class Bivalvia; order Ostreida; family Ostreidae; genus Saccostrea; species Saccostrea cuccullata. The sequence continues at coordinate 93,804 of NW_026929567.1, read as the reverse complement.
AACCTGGATTCACTGTTGTGGTCACCGTCAAACAACTTAAAATTTACACTAACCAAAGATGTTCTCACATAGGTTTCAGCTTTCCTGGCTCAGTGGTTCCTAAGAAAAAAAATTGTCCCATATATTTCTGTGTAAAACTTGAATTTCCTAATTGTGGCTTCACCCCACCCCTGGCGTCATGATTTTAACTATTTAGAATTAACATTAACAAATAAATACATTTGTGTTATCTCGCCATTATATAAACATACAGAGAGAAAATATCTTCAATTCTGTATGGAGTTTGACAGAGGTCAGAGGTTAATACTTTACCTAATCACACGGCGCAATAATATCTACCGGTACATCAATATGATATGAGATGCTCTACATGTATAAAAATGAACAAAATAAGCAAGTCAAATAAAAATTATTCTATTTACAATGTAAACAAGTAGTTCATAGAGTTTTTTTTTGGTTTAACCTGTGTACATAGAGGATATATACCGATAGAAACTAGATCTATAGTCTTTGTAAGTTTTTTTTTACAAGTTTTATGTCACTTTTGTCAGCTGCAGTCTGTAACGTTTATCCTTACATTTTGGGTAGACCTTAAGTTAAATCTTCATGATTTATTAAAGTTTTTCATTAAATTCTACTCACGATAAATGTGTAAATCTGTTGGAAAATATCAAAACATCACAATCACGCCACGAACAGCTGATAAACACCTCTGCGTTGTCGTAGTTCAATGTAACCTGACGCCAGTGTCTCCGTGTTTACATCATAATTATACATTTAGTTATTGAAATCGTAGATTGAATGTTTTTAATCAAATTTAATGCTTGATTGCAAATCAACTGACTAGGTCAATTTTTCCATCCAACGGATCCATCCCTCACTTTCCAGCGAACGAAATTCCTCAAACTTTTTATTAGCGATCTTCAGACGTGTTTCTTGTGTCTTTTCAGCATTGCTTATCAATTTAAATACAAAATATAAATAAAAATATTTTCAGGCAACAATCTGTTCACTAGTACTGATCACAAGTAGCCTATCACAAAATATTCTTCTCCTGATGAATTCGAAGCGTTACCGCCAATCAAGCGGATTTACACCTTGCGTCATTTTTCAAAATTTAGGACGTACGGTTAGTGCAAAAATTAATATTCAAAAATATTCAATTGTCTGTCTCAAATGTATATATAAGTAATAAATAACAAATTTAAAAATTCTAATGGGAATTGAAGTGGGCGTTCACAGGATTTGATCACGTGACCGACCCACTTCAATTCCCATTGAAGTTTATAAACTTGTTATTTATTTCTTAAATGAAGCTTCCACATATAAGCCCGGGTGTTATGATTAAAAAAAAAATTAAGAATACTTAATCAAGTATGCTTTCACATAAGTTTCAGCTTTCCTGGCCTAGAAGTTCTTTAGAAAAAGATGTTTAAAGATTTTTCCTTTATATTTCTAAGTAAAACTTGGATTCCCTATTGTGGCCCCTTTCTATCCCTGTGTGTCATGATTTTTACAATTTAGAATATACCCTAACCAAGGATGTTTTCACATGAGTTTCAGCTTTCCTGACCTAGTGGTTCTTTTAAAAAAGTGTTTTAAAGATTTTCCCCCTATATTTCTATATAAAACTTGAATTCTCTATTGTAGTCCCAAACTATCCCCGTTTTTATGATTTTAACAATTTAGAATTTACATTAACCAAGGATGCGTCCACATTAGTTCTAAAGTTTTTAAAGATTTTTTTCTATATATTTCTATGTGGAATTTGAATTCCCTATTGAGGTCCCACCCTATCCCTGGGGGTAATGGTCTTAACAATTTAGAATTTACATTAACCAAGGATGTTCTCATATACGTTTCAGCTTTCCTGGCCCAGAGTTTTAAAGATTTTTCCTATATTTCTATGTGAATTCCCAAATGTGGCCACGTCCTCCTTTTGGAGGGCATGATTTTATCAATTTAGATTTCACACTACACCAAAATGCTTTCACATGTGTCAGTTTTCTTGACCCTTTGGTTCTTAGAAAGCAGATTTTTTAACGACCCAACCCTATTTTTGTCTCATCTCACCAGCTATCCTCCCCTGTGTAAAGGGAATTTTTTGTACCAAAGAATACCGTTTATACCCTTGCAATATTGAAATTTGTTCATGACCTTCATTAGTACATATGCTATGTATTTATCATGTGACTTTCCATCGATGGGGCCAAACTTTATTCAGTACAAAGTGAGTTGTGCAATGTTATGTTAATAAAAATATAAATTACATGTATGTGGTACATTGAAATAAAACATTAAAAAATTTTTTTTAAAGGCCCTGTTTTTTGCACGTCTATATTCTGTTGATTTTCCATAGTACATGCAAGTTTTAACAGTGCTGCGTAGTATTAAATTAATCATGTAATTATAGAGTATTATTAGTGAGATAGTCTGACTGAATGATAACTGGTCTGTAAAGCACAATTAATAAACAAACATTAGGAAAAATAAAATATACATGTGTACTACCACATTCAATTTTTAAATGTTTAATACATTTTCTTTTTGCAGACCAAAGATGACCTTATAAAGAGCTTAAAGCGACAGTTACCAAAATCATCTTACCTATCACAATACGTAAGGGAAGATAATTGCTATTGCACGCAGCTCTGTTTACCTCTTGACGAGGTGAAGGACTGCTTCTTTTACATAGCAAACCAATCACGATGGGAAGAAAATATTCCTAAAGAATGGTTTTTCTTTGGGATAGAAATTAATCAGAAAAAGCATTCAGAACGAATACTGAAGATCTGGGATATAAAAACGAAAGTTCCAGAGATTACTCCGAAAGGTCAGAAAAATTCCAATAAAGTTGAAAAGGAAACTAAAGATATGTTACGATACTATCATGATGCCGGAAAAGCTTTATATTTTCCTGAACATGATTTGGAAAACAAAGTAATTATTGACGTGCAATGGTTTATTGACGCCTTCAAACATATCATCACAGACGAACTACATTTTAAAGACATTCCTGTCAGCTGGGAGGACTGGGTTGAATTTTACAAAACAGGTCATTTGCAAGACAAACTTCTGACAGATCTCTGGAAACATAAAGATGAAGAGTTGTTGGAATGCTCAGAGAAAGGAGACAAAAACTATGATATCACCGACGTTCCTTATGGAGAAGATCATCGATATTTGCAGTATCATAGGAAATCACTTCTTATGTTCATGCAAAGACTCGGTTTACTGGTTGTTGGTAAGGAATACCACTATGTTCCTTGCATGAATCGAAAAGAGTTGGAGGAAAAACTTTTAAATCTAATGAACAATTCATATAGTAAATCATCTGTTCTTATTTATAGATTTGAATTTTTACCATTTTTCTTGTTTTTTCGCCTTGTTGTCGCTTGTATGCAGGTAGATGGTTGGAACGTACTCAGAAGCGATGACACATCTTGCCTCTACAGAAACGCAGCCTTTTTTTCTTACATGGAATACAACATCGTTTTATCAGTCACAGAAGAGTCTATACAAATTCAAGTATTCTCTCCAATGCAAGGGTATGATTTAGAAAAAGTGAAAATTTACAGCATTCAAGAAAGTGTTGAAGAGATTTTAAACGATTTTGCAAGATCATTTCACAGAAAAATAATGTTTGTAAGAGGCTTTAGATGTCGAATGGACAAAGGAAAAACAATAGCCATTGATATCAAAGAACATTTCTTACCACAGAAGGACATACCAAAAAAAGATGGTAAAATGATCTGCCCTTTGCATCCATTTGATCATCATATCATCAATACTGCTGAGTTAACTCAATATTGGAAAGTTTTAGAATGAAAAAGAGACTTTCCGGTAGTTTGTAATGTAAAGACTTAAGAGGTTTTTAAAAAGATTTTTGTGCGTTTTTTTCTTCGAAACACATATCAGACAATGCATGTTGTAGGTTTGACAGTTTTCTTAAAAATGAAATTCATCAATGTATATTGTAAGAAATCGATAGTTGTTCTTTTCATTTGTTAACCATTGGTCAAAATTAACTTGCATATAAATGTGTTCTAGAATATCTGTTTAACAATAGCAATTAGACCATAGATGTGTGTATTTTTGCTTTTAATCAGGCTTTTATTTGCATTTTATCATATGCACACGTAGATGCATTATAGAAACATTCAAATTATTCCTCGGGAAATTGAGACTTTGAAAAAAAAAGAATGTGATAAATTAAAGCCACCCTTGAAATTATTATAAGATTTTGCATAAATACAAAAAAGTGTCCGATACATTAAAGTACACCAACACCGCGTTATCACGTAACTGCTACATGTATAGTCAAATATTCTTGAATCAGAAAGGTAACAAAACAACAATACCCTGGAGTTTATCAACTACTCTGAGTAAAAAAAATAAAATAATCGGAAAGCATATTTTACTTTTTTAAAAATAGCGCTTGAATCCCACTTTGTGAATGCCATTTTTTATGATTAATTTCCAAGCTACTTGATGTAATCTTATGACGTCATTGGAAGAAGTTAAAGTGACAAAAACAGTGTAACAAAATAATAATAATTATCATTATTATGAAATAAAAGCACTTTGTTAATATTGAAAAATTGAAAATTTCTATACATTCTCTGAAGTTAATTACACAAACAAATTGCCTATTTTATGAAAACTTGTGTTTTTTCGTTGATATCATTGCCTTTTACGATGTCATACTCTGTCCATGATTTAGTCAAGTAAGAATATGTTTCCTTAACACATATATGTGAAGCTTATTGCATGTTCCTGTTTTGTCAGTGCAGTCAGAAATATTGCTTTTTTTCAACTCCAAAACTTTTTTTTTATATAATCGTTCAAAAAAAAATAATGATGTCGATTTTAATTCTATGATATGCATGTACACCTTGTTCTAACTTACCCAGATTTGTTTTATTATTTTTCAATGATATGACTGTGATAATTTATATAAACAATTCTTCGCCCTGATTTCTTTTTTTTTTATTTCACACCAAACCAGTTTCAATTGTACTTCATGTAAAGAATTTGGATTAAAAAAGAAAAAAGAAAGAAATTTGGCTATTAAAGAAAGTATATCCATTTTTGCATTGGTCAGGTTTTGTGACAGGTAAAACAAATATTAAATTAAAGTTCATTGTACCAATAACTATATACTTGCATTCAAAGTAAGGGAAAATACTTAAGGTATGTCACTCGTCAGCTTTTTAGAAAAGTTCACGCAGATCCTCTTGCTTCAAAACTATGTATAAAAAATCAATATTTATAGCATATTCAAATTCAACAATGTTAATGTTTTCATATTCAACCAAAAAAACAGCTCAAAAAGCTACAAAGAAGCAAGATGTATGATGGACTATTTCTTGTGGTTGAAGGATTTTTAGCGGATAGTTCTGCAAATCTTCACATTTATCAATTTTAATATCTTCGAACTTTAGCCTAACACAATTTTACTTGAAAAATACTTTCCATTATGATATTGCTATAGGGACTTTTAATATAGGTCTTAATTAATATTTTTAGAACACATTTTACACCCTCCTTCAACAAAATGAGGATATGTCAAATAAGTCTAGATACCATTTTTCGACTGAAAATCACATATTTTGACCAATTTTTTAAAATTAACATCACAGACACCAACTTCTTTCTTTCATTTGTGACTGATTAGCACAAAAGTCGTAAAAAAGCTTGATTTAATAAAAGGTTGTATTACCTTTTCAGTTTTTTAATACCCCAAGTATGTAACTTTTCAGTGCAAAAAGGTCACACAATAATTTACGCGCATTTATTTGATCAATCATAAATATCATTCACACTATTTTACGTAAACATATTATATTTATTGCAATGGAAACATCTGATAAAATATAGTAAAGGTTAAAGTAATTTACCAAAGAGTTAAAGTTTACGTGCAAAAAGGTCAACTTAATTGTACCTGTAGATTAGTAAGATGCACATTGACCCAATATTTTCTACGCGATTTTGATCACACACACTATATGAGTACTTATCCAAAATATACTTTTCAAAAAATAAATTTTAGCAAACTGGTCCTTACTTAACTATATATCAAGAAAGGTGTATGAACTAGAAAAAGCGGACATAAGGAAAAAATATGACGTTGTCGGACATTATAAAACTAAACACAGACATCTAGCACGGAATAATCAAATAATGATCTTTTTATTTTAGAATAATTTGGTAAAATATCAACATATCAAGCTAAAATTGTAAACATTTCATACGTACATACTGCATGGTAAATGCCTTTTGTTTTAAATTAAAATTTTAAAATTTAAATTAAATTTAAATCCAAACTCTCGATATTAACCTTTTGAAAATTTGAAGCTTATACAAAATGGCGTCTTTCTCTGTCAGCTCCAACATTTAGCGCGAAGAGGGTTATGTAGTCATCTGAGCGTTTGGTTGAACGAAACTAACTTGTTGCAATAAAATTCTGATATGTGTTGTATGCTGATGTCCTAAAGAACAATCTTTTTTATTCCCTAGTTTGAATGAAACAGAGGAATTTTTGTTAATAAACTAATGTATTATCATATGCTGATTTTTTTGTCAAATACACATAAGTATGTTACAGTACATGCAACAAGAAATTCAAAGGTTAGATACCCTTATTCAAGAAAATCACAAAAATTTTGCGTCCAATTCTAAATATCAGAGCCTTACTGAAACAACTCATCAACAAACACGTGCTGAACCTGATGTTGTCATTGTTTAGCAGGCACCAATTGTGACTAAGAATCAAACTGTTTTCAAAATGACAACGGTGTCGACCTATGTTACAGATACGAATCTCACTCTAGGAAACAATTTGTTAATGGATTTTGAAGACAAAGGCTTCTAAGATTGATTGGTTGTATACTGTTTAACGTACCTCTCTAGAATATTTCACTAATATGGAGACGTCATCATTTCCGGTGAAGGGCTTCAAATTTAGGCCTATGCTCGGCACTCAGGGCCATTGAGCAGTGAGGGATCTTTATCGTGCCACACCTCATTTAGTCGCCTTTTACGACAAGCAAGGCGTTACTGAGGACGTATCCTAACCCGGATCCCCACGGGGCAGGTTTCTAAGAAATTAAGTCATTAATTGGATTGATTGTTGTATTTAAAGAAGGGAGTTGTTTAAAAATATATTTGATCTGTTACCTACTAAAAGAAAGCTGGGGAAAAGACGTGTCCTTCGTTAAGCAATTCGATATAAAGATTGCCAACTTACAGACAGAAAATTTAAAAAGTTGAATGTAACATTTGCATAATTATTATATCCCTAAAATATCGTTAACTTTGAACATTGAATATAAAAAAAAAATGGCTAAAATTCTATATCCTTTCTTTTATAGATGTTATTCAAATAGTTCGCAAACTTTTCATTCATATATTAAAATTAACGCCATTAAAACCCTATATTGTTTCTGTTATAGCTGATGTTCAATTAGTTCGCAAACATTTCTATCACCCCTCGTGTATGTAAGAAAAAAAATCTGAAAAATCAATGGGTCAGAAAAGCTTACACTTATGTGAAAAGTTCCTGAGAAAATATACATTCAAAATGCTTAGAACATGCACCTTCGAAAGAACGGATTATTAATTGTTCAGGGCATGACTCTGAAGGGTAAGGTGGGGTAATAGGATGTTATTTAAACAACCCCTTTTCTAAAATGCAGAAAAGCCTTGAGTCGTGGTTATTTTAAGGAATCTTCTGCTGCCGTTGATTTCTTTTTTTTTTTAAATCAAATCCAAACTTCTTAGTTGGAGATGGTTTTAATATCCCTTATAGGACTATGGATTTTTGAGAAAATACATGTATCTGATACAGAGCTGCATCGTCGAAGTTTTTGAAATGAGCGTTGTCGCTGATAGAATTATTGATCTTCAGTTTCAACCCCATTACTTTCTTCAAATTACTCGGCAAAAACGTTCATTTCGACAAGCTAAAGCTAAAGATAATTTGCTAAAAGGGTATATATGTACATATTTTATTGGGTATTTTTTTGTAACGGGTAGTCACAAGAAGCCTTTGTGTGATACAAGCATACTCAAAATCCCAAATAGGACATAATCTTTTACCGGTATCATTCTCGCAAATGCATTCTCACTGGGCAAAAAAAAATCTTGTTCAGGTTAGATTTTGGAAGTTCTTAATTCGTCTTGAAATTGCGAAAAATCTAATGGTTTTACATGGCCATGATCTAGCTCATTTATCTCACTCCGGCAAGTTAAGAAACTTTGGGTGTCACTTTTTCATCAAGGTCTTATAATTGAAGAAATTGAATGTAATGAATTAAAGTACAACAGGAATTGAATCATGTTTCTTCGCTCAGAATAATCACATTTCAACCATCCATTGGCTCTTGGTTGGTTCCATCCTCACAACTCTTTGCAGTTACCCCAGTGGGGTGGTTTTCTTTTTCCTGATTATTCAAAGTGGATTCCTTTTCATCATCAATTTTAAAGACAGATTTCCCTTTGACGTCTGGGAGAGGTCTTTTAGTATATCGTGGGTTTGGTGTGTGGTTTGCAAGTAATGATAGACTATTGTTGCTCATTACGTTCTTATCAGGAATTTCTGCATATACATCTGCTTGTGAATGCGTAGGTTGTACTAACTGCGATGTTCTTTTCTTGCGGCAGTGAAGGAAAATGAGTACAGAGACAATGCAAATCAGGATTGATGACACAATAAATATGATCGTCGAAGGCTGTTTCAGGACATCTTTATCTACAAAGCAAAGTGAACTATTTCTCATATAAATGATAATTTATGATTGCATAAAAAATATTGAGAACCATTAAATTTCAATTGCATCCCAAAGTTATCAAATATTAAAGAGGTTAAGTAGCTAGAGAGGAAACCATCTGACTTTTAGCAAATATACACAACGTAAAGTGTGTTCATTCCTCTCTCTATGTAGTATACTGTTCTATATCATGCTTTTTATTTTCAGCACATATACACAGGTCAGGAGGTGTTGCACATCAAGATCATTAGGAAATTATTGTTCCTTATGCTTAATTTATTTTTCATAAATAAAGCCTACTTGCGCATATAAGGAAAAAACATGTTTTTTTTTCTTTTTACATTAAATCATATTTATGATATAAAAGATATACATGAAAATCTTTTTTATATATAATAATATTACATATTTATATTTAATAATTATATTGCATAGAACTAAGTAATATTCATATGTTATAAAACAAAATGGTATTAATACTCTTGAATCATATTCCTTTTCAAATATCTTTGCAAAGAAGAAATTCTATTTAGTACTATTAAATCAAGTATCATAGTCATAAAAATCTTACATAAACATGTATGTTTGTTATATATAATGATTTTCGTGGATACGTTCTGGCTAACACACTGTTAACCATCATTCAATGAAGCTTGCTCAGAACAAGAGCGGATTTTAACACGTGTTTTGGTTCCATTGTTACAAGAAGAAGAACACTGACTTCAGTCTTCAAGTGCAACATACCGTATTCGTGGAAATTATAACGAGACGCAAATTTAGCGATTTGGCCTAAAAATGTTGTTTTCAATTTTTTAGCGAGATGTAATTTAAGAGATTTTAAAATGCACAAAATAAGCTTTTATATATAATTCGCAATTAATTTTTAGCGATATTCAATTTTTGCGATCTCAGCACATTCGCTTATAATGCCAAAATTAAATCCTCGCTAAAAATTCTGCTTATACGGTATAACGTCCACTGACCATTGACTGTACGATATTTTCAAATTTGCAGTGATAAAAGGTTGTTTTCAAAAGTTTTATCAATCGATAATTATCAAGAGTCTTTCAGACAAGCACTATGAGAACTATAAAGCAAAGTAAGATTTTTTTTAACAACAATCGAATTAGAAATAAGCCGAATTGTAAAGCTTATTTCAAAACATTCGGAATTCATTTATATATAGGCATTGATATTTTTTTTTTATTTATTATGTTAAATATCTTCAAGAAAAAATAAAATCACAGGAAAAAAATGAGGATGCAGCATAGCAGTGTGTGTGTTGTGGAAGGGAGGGGGTGTATTTTAACCTTAAAAAATTCCCCAGCTTGTCATTACGACCTAAGACATAAGTGATGCATATAAGAATTCTGTTGAACAGAATTTGTCAGCTTTTTTTTTGAGTATCGTCTGTTCAGAGCCTATCCGATCCGCGTCTGGGAAAACATTATAAATAAGGTCACAATGGAAAAATAGGTGAGCGACAAGGTATTTTCGAAAACAAACGAAGGTCGCAGAACTGGTAGATATTTCTCGCACTGGAAAAAATGTTGGTTTATAGTAATTAATGTTTATTTTAAACTAAAAAATTCACCAGGACATAACTGTAAGTTGCATGTCTTCTCCTTTCTATCCTCTTCAGAGCCCTCACAACTGCGTCCCCCATTTTCTGGTTTAGGGTTATTACACTCCCTTGTCTTTACACTGTGTTGAACTCCTTCCCCACATGTAACTGTACATAAACTCCAGCTCTCATATGGACCCCAAGTTGACCAACCGCCATGAACTATAATGGTATCAAAACAATATCAAATTTGTGAAATCTGAACTTCTATGAAAGTAGATTTAGCGAGACATGCGGGTTTGACTGCATGCTAGTGGACGTTGTCAGTCCTGCTTAAAATAAGAAGCCTTAGCAATTAATTTCTGTTATAAATTTTATAAATTTGTTATATGAAAACTGTGAATTGTCCCAGATCACAAATTTTTGGAATTTTTTAGATTTTTTTCGTTACTCTGAGCCTTTTATTCTATGTGTCGATTTATTTGATACATGTACATTAAATACTTGATAATTAATTTAACATATCAGTCTATGCTGTGGCAACGCAATTAAAAGTGATTATTTTTTCAAAAATGTTTTCACTTCGACATGGTTGTGAGTTGCATGTCCTCTTCTTGTTTTCCTCTTGAGGCCCCTCACAACCACGTCCCCCATTTTGTGGTTCAGGGTTATTACACTTCCTTGTCCTCACTTTCTGTTGATTTCCTCCACCACAGGTAACCGAACAATTACTCCAGCTGTCAGATGTACTCCAGGTTGACCAAACTCCATCAACTTCAATGATTAAGAGAACCGCAAAATGAAATCTATTAAATGTATAAGGATCTTGTATAATTTTTCATAAATCTTAAGGTTGTCCGATTCTCAGATTTATACAATAATAGGTTAAGTAATAAAAATACTCATTAAAGTATATCTGAATCCACAAAGCTATGTAAATTTATATCCACAGTATTTCTTTAAAGTTAAAGTTTCAAGTTAATTATATTATTTTGGGACATTGTCAAATCTCCATTTTTTTGCGGAAAAAGCAAATAGGAATTGGAAAGTCGGTAATGGATTTTTTTAATTGGGAATTGATCAACCCTTATATTTTAGGTTAGTTATCCAGGCATTCAGAGAAATTGTCATGATTTTTCTCATTATTCAAGGTATTTTATGTCTTCTATTTCCGGTATGTTTTCTAAAATACATAGTGAAAAAAGCATTTTGGCTATCATTGCTGCAAGACACCACAAATCACTTCTTATTTCATATCATGCTAATAAGCATTGGTATCTAACGCTGGATTGAAGAAAATCTGGTATCCCTAGAACTGTATTATTTTATAGGGAAAAAATGTTAACTTTAATAAGACCTTTCCCAAGACTTTCAAAAACCTTAAATCTTATAAAGATGAATAAGATTAATATTGCTGCATGAAAAAAATCCAAGTTTCATTTTTATGCATTACAAATTAAATATCAATTTTTGCAGTTGTCCTTCCTGGCTTAGGATTGGATATCCTTAATGCATTCATGTACATACAAATGTACATTTTTAATGAAATTGATTTTAGTAGTTTTTTATTAATTAACTTATTTCATTTTTATTATTTATATTTTCATGGATAATTTTTGCATGCGAACCTTATGTATCCAACTTTTGGAACATGTTTTAAATAAAATTATTATTTAACACCAGACAGCAATACTCGTGTCTTAAATTAAGATTTTATGGTGAGACTTGAAAATTCTCATGAATCCAGTTAGAAATAAATTGAATTTAAACACAATTAAATCTGTTTACTTAAAAATATCATGTATGAACGTTTTCAAATATAAACATTCATAGACATAATTTTTTTTTTAACTGCCAATAATGTTTTGAACATAATAGAATAAAAATAGCACACAAACATAAAATGAACAATTAGAGATTTTTTTTTTTGGGGGGGGGGGTGTCAGTGTTTAAAACTCAATGTAAAATGAGCAAGACATGTAGGGCTTGTTGCATTCTCATTAAACTGTCAACCCTGCCAAAAATCGTTGATCGTACCCTAACAACGGTCTTAATACAAGGAATACACCAATGAAGTAGCCAGGATCCAACCTTCATAAAAGTTATGCCCAAATTTGTGAAGGAGTGTGCATCCCCTGCGCCCGGTCACACCCATCGTGTGCCCCATTTCTTGATTGGGGAATAAAAGAAAATTCCAACTATATCACAGTGTGTAAAGAGTGCACAAACAATAAGTATAACATACGTCATTCATCATTTTGCTTAATGATAAATTGTTTTTACTAAGAAGCCTTCTGTCAACCATAGATCTTACGAAATAATGGGTTTGAAAGAAACTGCTGTTATTGATATTTTAGGATTTTTTAAATTTTTTAATAATTTAACTCGTTTTAAACAGTGTACATACATGTATGAATACATTTCTCATCCTCTTGCGTATCGAAACAACTGAAAAATAATAACCCCGTATGCAGTTGACGTAGGTATATTGCTTCTCAAGTAATGAAAGTTGACAATCGAAAAGTTAAATTCATCTCGTTTGTCAAAAAGCTTGGTTGTTAGATTACGATCAACCTAAAATATCGAAATATGAAACAAATGCATTAGACGCAGAACCATTTTCACGCATACGACAACAAAGTAGACCCAGAAAGCAGTTAGAGCTACTGTTGGGACAGCTGGGTCTTCTTTTCTGTGCACACAAACAAAAATAATTACTGGGTAGTTTGCCGTTAACTAATCGTCAACTAGCAGTCAAATAGTCGTCATTTTAAAGTGCACCCTCAACTGAATACTCCATTTGCACTCTAATGGTATTTGTTCGTTTGGGCAGTCTTATAAAGTGTTAGGTTGAGTTTGGTTGGGACAATGCATACTATATAAAGTAATAAAAAGAATATTAAATACTTTTTAAATAAAAAAAAAGAAGATTTTTTTCATTAAATAATATAAGAAAATTTAGGGTACTTGATCAGTAGTTTTACCTCCAAAGGACACGCTATTGATCGGACATTTGTTAATCTTTAGATGCCCTGATTGTAAGCAAGTATGAACAGTAATCATTTCTTTCCGAAACTTTGGAGAATCTTGGAAAAGGCAAATTACCACTGTGTCAAATATTTGACAAAACGAAGTACTTGTTTTAAATATTTGACAGGTACGGAAAAATTGACATCGAGATGGTCAATTGTAATATTTTGATATTGTTTAGACAAGTAAATATAAGCATATTATTCATTTTAACAATTCCATATGAAGGAATTACTTTACATACCCTGATCTAGCTCGCTGCTAAAATTGTAGCATGGTTTATCTGTAATAAAATGAAAACTATATCTGAAAAAAGATCTACATTTACCATCTGAAACCGTTATACAAATAATACAGTCTTGTTTCATATGTTTTGGGGTAATGTTTGGTAAGAGGTATAACTATATAATTTTTTTTTATCTAAAGACATGGAATAATTAATTCATACCATAAAATGGTGTCTGTGAAATAGACTCAATATAAATATTAATGTTAATATATTAAAAAATGTTTGTAATGTGCCTTCTGTTAAAAATAGAGTTATCGTGTATTTAAGCATTCTTCGTATGCTTGTTAAGTTTAAAAAATATTTGGTCCCAAGGATAAATAAAACAAACAAACTTTTTTTTCTTTCTCAGAAATCAGCAATATTTATAGATATACATCTAAACTGTCTAAACAGAATAATCTTTATCAAGTATAGTAAGAAAATTCTCTACGATTTTGTCATAAGGTAAAACATTTGTGCAAATTTTGTACTGGATTATATAGGAAGCAAAATAAAAAAAACCAAGGAAAATTTACGATTTCTTTATATTTCAGGGATTTAAAATCAAAATTAGTCAAAAGGTTTATATCAACATGCATCAGCTTTTGGCATGTGTTTAGTACCCTTATTTATTGACTATTTAAACTATTAAATATATACACACAATGCGTTTGATACTTAATATGTTCGAAATATAGATTTTGGTAGTTAGGCAAGCTTGTTCTCTATGGTATTTTAAAACAAACTGTGTTTTAAAATAAGTGAAATACAGTGTTACCTCTGTATATTGCCCTCCATTATATTGCCACCCTCGCTTATTAATCCCCTACCCGTGAAACCGTAGGGGACTATAGGTTTTCGTCTGCGTCCGTCCGTCCGTCTGTATGTCCGTATGTCCGTCCATCTGTCCGTCTGTCTGTCCCCGTCCGTCTGTCAGTATGTCCAACTTGGCTTTCCACACTTTTCTCCTAAACGCTTGCAGATATTGAGCTGGTTTTAAGTATAGTATTTACCTTAATTAGTTATAGATTAAGTTTGCATTTTGTTCTGCTTAATTGATTTTTGAAAGAATTACGGTATTTTTAGTTTTTTAATTTTATAATCTGTTTAAATATATGGTTCGTGATATATAACATTTATGTCGTGATGCACTAAATTTATGTTCTAAGCGAGACTATCACGAATTGAAACTTTCATAAATTGATAAATTATAGATCAAGTTTGCATTTCGTTCTACTTCATTGATTTCTGTACGAATTGTGGTATTTTTTTAAATAATTGAGTTCACAATAGGGTTCGTGATGCACTAAATTAATGCCGTGATGCACTACTGGATAGTTGTATCATGTTTTGAAATTGATGGATACCTTTATAATGACAAATGTACATCAATTGTGATCTTTTCTAGTATAAAATTGTTGTTCAACCATGTAAAATAAGCTGTTCTGATCAAAGCATTTGTGTGTGTCAAATAACAATCAAAGACGTTACGAGTATTTCTTTGTAAGGCAGATCCAATACATTTAATTCATATTCAAGTAATAACTGAAATGTCCATATTCAAGTAACACATTTTCATACACAGGCTCTAAAAAATGACACCCCAAAGAGAAAAGGGGCACCCGGTAGGGGACATATATTGCTTATGCAATACTCTCAGAATGCGTGTTACCATGAATTTTCCAAGAACAGATTTCACCTTTGTTAATACACACGTTATATTGCCACCCCTGCTTATTGCCATTTGCCACTGGTTTTTAAAACAAAAGGTCAAATGATATAAGGAAACCCCACGATAGCAATGCGAATTATCTAGTGCGTGTCGGTAATTTGAATTTCACACGCATGCTCTGACAGTGCATGATTGCGATGAAGCGTGACTGGCATTACAAGAAATTCAGGGAAATTAAAGATAATCATTGTAAAAACTTAAGATTAGAAATATTCTGTTTTTTTTAATTATACATTAGTGTTATGTCATACCAATAAAGAAAACATCAAGAAAGAGAAAACGTTCAAAGAAAGAGAATCTTTAAAAAAATATTTATAACATTTTATTTAAATGTAAGATACTGGTTGTTACTTATCACTGATATTGCATCATATCATAACAAATGAAAAAAAAATCATTTTTGTACCTTTTCATCAAACAGTCATTCTATTGATCAAAAGGAAACCCTTTTCTTTTTTAGACTACAATGATTCGGCACATGAAAATATCATGGGGTTCTGTTACCCCTGAATCTGTAAAAAACTTTTAGATACATACTTGTAATGGATTAATTGATAAATATCAAAACAGAACTGAAAGAGAAAATAATCAGGTTCCATGAAACATTTTACAACAGGTTCATGAAGATCTTGACATTTAACCTGTCATGCGAATTTGCTTTTGTCAGTCATGATGTTTAATCGACGAAACTTTAACTGATTCAGGAATTTTCAAGTTAGTGAAATACTGTAAAGTCAAATATTTTCGTTGGGTTAAATTTTATTAGTTTAAGCAAAACCTCTTGGTTCGTGGGGATTTAAATTTTTAGATGAAGAACTGTTAAGTATTTACATATGTAACATTTCACATTCAACATTTAATGAATATAAAAAAAAAAGAATAAATGGAAGTCCTCTTAAATGTATAGAAGCATGACATTTAATTGTAACAGAAATAAATTACGTATTCATCTCAGCTTGGCTCATTGCATTGTGATATTTGGCAGAACTCGTTATATTGCCACACGCTTTAATGCTATAACCTGGGCAAAAGTTGGCAATATACCGATGTAGTGCATATTCTTTACCTCTCTGTTCCCTTTTTATACTATAACAAAGAATCAATGCTCACTTTGTTGCCGGGTTGAAAATGATTATTTGTTTATAAGATGTTAGATTATTCTAAAAGACGACACGAATCGAGAAGAAAAAAAGGTATGGGCCTTTCTTGTCCTTATATATAAGCATCTTTTAAGAAGTTAATTATTAATACTAGTATTGTTGGGAAAATTCGTTGAATTTTGTCGTCTCTTTTTTATATGTTTTAAATGGTAGAAATATTTTAACAATAAATTAAAATTATTTGTTTGAAAAAGAATTTTTAAAAAAAATATGGTTTTCTTTTTACAGTTATCAAGAGTTAATTGCCAAATAAAAAAACAAGAGAGAGAGAGAGAGAGAGAGAGAGTGAGAGTGAGAGAGAGAGAGAGAGAGAGAACAAAAAAAAAACACTCTCAGTCACACACAAACCGGATCACAGCGCTTGCAAAATTTTAATAATCTACAAACGACACACTAAATAAAGTCTGTAATAATGTTCTATACAGAAACGAAAATAAAATAATTCCTCGATGTTTAAATTAAGAACTTAAACATCGATTCACGCTACCGATTTAACTGCTCGCGCTACCAATTTAACTGAATTTTGTGCTTTGTTGAAAATAAATCAATTTGAAATGGTATGTAGTCTTCATTGAAAACAAAAAAGGATGATGTTACACATGAATAACGTCACAGAGAAGCTGATAATAATGCAATTTTGTGTTTTACTGAAAAGAAGATCCTAAATGAACTCTTTAAATGTTAAAAACTCTAAAAATATGTCACAAACGAGTCGTGCATATTTTTGTAAATGTTTAGTCGGTATTTGTGTGACAGAGGCTCTGAATTGGATTGATAGATTTATTGTATATTGTTTAACGTCCCAGGCGATAATTTTACACTCATATGGAGACGTCACTGTATATCGTTGGAGAACTTTTAGACCTATACACAGGGCAATTTAGTAGTGAGGATTCTTTATCCTGCCAATTCAACGCCTACCATGACACGAGAACTACGTTTTTAAGTTCATATCCGAAAGACCCGCGACTTTCACTTTTAATATCAAGCGCTTAGCGAAAAAACAGTCACTACCTTTGTTTACGCTTTAGGTTTAAACTGCCAAGTGCCGCGAACGAGAATCGAACACGGGCCCCCCGCTCTGGTTTGGACCAGGACGCGCTCCATAGAAACAGTTAGACAATTAAAATCTAAAAAAAAAAATATTTAAAGAATGAAAGGTAATTTATTTTAATATTTCTATAGCGCTAGCAATATGGTTTTGGTATTGAAATCATTCTCAGCAACTATTATTTATTTTAATTCAGGGTTAGGGTTAATAATTGTAAAATAATTATTTTAATAGTGGTCGAATTTAAATAGTAGTTGTAACCTATGTTTGGTATACAAATGCACTCTCAGCCACCATTGAATTAATTATTTCAATAGTGATTGTATTTCAATAGTGGTTGCTTACTATGTTTATTATTGAAATGAACTCTCAACCACTATTGAAATAACTATTTTAATTGTGGTTGTATTTCAATAGTAGTTGCATTCTTTGTCTGTTATTGAAATACATTCTCAACCACAATGGAAACAATTATCTCAATAGTGGTCATTATTTAAATAGTAGTTGCAACAGTGCATCTTACTGATCTACGGTACAATTATGCTGATCTTTTTACACTTAACCCTTTACTCTTTAGTAAATTAAATTAACCTTTATCATAATTTATCATACGTACTATGACAATAAATATAACTCGGGTATGTTAAGGAAGCATATAAGTAATTTCTCGGGAAATGTAGACTTTTTGAAGAAAATTTATTTTAATAAATAACCAATACCACTGATAAACGTAAACTTTTATTTACTATTGTATTCAAATAAAAGCGTGTCTAACGCAAAGACGTGCATCACCGCCACGACATCACGTGACTTCTATTAAAAGCAAAATTTTCCTTAATTAAAAGACTTATAGAACAACAATACCCCGGAGTTTGAAAATTTCTTTGAGTATATAATATTGCTGAAAAACATCTATTTTGTCTAAAAAGTGCTGCTAGAATCCCACTATCTTGTCCGTAAAATATTTATTCCACACATTCGCACGAAAAACCCTACCTTTTGATTTGAATTTTATGCATATGAATCGAGACATTTCGTTCAACCATGCTTAACACGGAATTCTAGCAGCACTTTCCAAGATTGTCAAAACACGAACTTTCAATCTGTACAAATCGTATGTTTTGAAATATCCAGCTTATTGTTGTTCAGTTGCATTTTTTGGTCAAGAATGTCGGACGATAGGTCGACCGGGATACGTAATATAGCTGACTGTCTTCGAAAGAGAATATAATCGATGAAAATAAATTAGCTTACCTGTTTAATTAATTGAAGTCAATATGAAATAAACACAATGTTTCCGATATTTCTTTTTAAACTCCATTTTACGTATCTTTGAACATGCCGTCTTAGCCAAATTCTCTATACACGACATGATCAAGTTCCAAGTAACTTGATGTACACATTTGATGTCATCGGTGGTAGATTTCAATCATAATGACTGTTACAGCATAACAAAATAAAAACATTTTATTTTTGTTAATGTTTGCACGTTTCTAATCATTTTCTAGAGTTAAATTACATAGCTAAATACCAATATTACGAGAACCTGATTTCTAAAATTGACGTCATCTTGCCCACTATGACGTCATAATGCAGCACTGATTTAGCCAAGATAGAATATATTGTATGCTTCCTTATTCTCCCTGCGAATTTGATTTACATAAAATAGTTTAAATAATATTTATCACAGAACAACTTTTGCAAATAAATGCACGGAAATAATTATGTAAACTTTTTGCACTAAAAGTAACATATTTGGGGTATTAAATAAGTAAATAGGCGGCAATAAAGCACTTTATTAATCAAGCTTGTTACAACTTAAGTGCTGATCAGTCACCAGTATCGAGTACTTTATATAATGGAAGAAAAAGCTGGTGTCAGTGATGTTAATTTGGCATATTAGTCAAAATATGTGACTTTCAGGTAAAAATGGTATAAATTTTATTTTGACTTATTTAACTTTTTTTCAATTTTTGGCAAAATTTATTGAAGGAAGGTGTAAAACTTGTTCTGAAAAAATAAATTAAGACCTATATTGAATATTCCTTACAATATCATAACGGAAAATATTCTCCAAGTAAAAGTATATGAGGCTTAAGTTCCAAGATATAAAATTCAATAATTGTGCAGATTTGCAGAATTATCTGCTAAATATCCTTCCACCACAAGAAATAGTCCCTCATAAATCTTGCTTATTTGTTCCTTTCTTAGCAGTTCTTTGCTGTATGTTAAAACCTTAACATTGTTGAATTTAAATATGTTATAAAAATGAAATTTTCATTAATAGTTTTGAAGCAAGAGATCTTCGTGAACTTATCTAAAAAGCTGACGAGTGGCATGCCTTAAGCGGAAATGCTTAAATTACTAAGGATGTCATTTTTTTCATTCTAGTATCCATTTTCTTCCTTCTAAATATATATGTAGTACAATGTATATAATATAGTGTTTATTAAATTTCAAATCACAATTTAGCAGGGAGTTTACATACACAGATAAGCGTCTGTTGAGGTATAAATGGATTTACATGGAGGTTCAAATTCTGTGCAATCGTATCCCAAATGTTCATGGACTATTCCACCAAGAACGTTGAATTCCGTGCAAAAACCTGTAAAAGAAGGGGTTTTTTTACATTGTACAAAAAAAGGGAATTGAATGATAATTTGTTATTTTTTACGGCTTAAATTTCCTGAAGTCAGAAAATAATGTTTTGCAAGCACAGAAAAAATGATTTATACGGTGCATTATCCTGTCAGTAAAAGTGATCGAAATTAATTTAAGAGAATTCATTGCTTTTATTTGCATCTAATTAGGTTTTTTTTCTTTCTGATATATCTTAATATATATTTTGTATTCCTAAGTTACATGTCCTTAGGCACATGTATATCAGTAAATCAGTAGTATTAAGACTAAATGTGTACCATTTTCAGTAAATATGTTCGGATCTGATCAAATTAAGCACAAGGAATTTTTTGATTGGCTTAATTACAATACAATATACTATGACAATTTTAACCTTACTACTGTAATTTTTTTTCTAAGAAGCACTAAGCACAATATGACTTTTTAAAAATAAAGTGGTTTACATCTAAATAATGTAATTCAATCATACATGTATATATACCTTTAATTTCGGTTTTTACGGCGCATACTTCAATTGTTTCATTTCCATGACTATTGATAACGCAGTGGTATTGAAATTTCAAAGGATCCTCACTACACTCGTGTTTATAAAGATTCCAATATTTCTCACAATTTTTCTTTGTTGCTAACTTGTTTTTCTCATCTTCATTTGATGGACAGGAGAAAACGATCTTCATTGTTAGCAGCGACAATTCACCACAGGATAGTGATGGGAAAGTGATGTCCTAAATAGAGAAATGTGAACAACTTATTGAGAAAATATTTAGAAAATTCAATCGTATGAGCAACCGTTTCTACAAAGCTGAAAATATATTAAAGGAAAAAAAAATAAACAGTGTAGGGATATTCCTAAAAAAAGCCTTAATAGCGCATATATTTAAGTTTATTTTACATTACTTAATTTCTCACCATACATATTTGCTTTATTGAAACTAATATACATTTTAGAATAATAATATCATAAACTTATTATTTTCTTTTTTAATAAACAAAAAAGTATGATTACTTATTTATCTATCATTTTAATGTGTAAAATAGGACCGTTTAAAGCGACCACAGATCAACCGAAATTACGAGAACAGTTAAGCCTTTTCAATATGTTTTTCTTGAAATAATTTCATAAACGATATTTTGTATACTAAGCAAATAGTGTGCATGTTTATTAGTATTCAGATATATAATTCACATTTCTAACGCAGTATCGTTAGTATCGGTCTTACATGAACTAATACGCATGTACATTAATGTTTTCACGAATAAAATTAATAATGATGTATGTACAAACTATTATGTAATATTACGCCCAATATATCAACTTGTAACATTTTTTATCAATGCAGCAAATTGTTTTTGGGTTTTGTAGGAATCACATCTTCAACGAATCAAAATAAACTCCCATGACACAATTGACTTTAAAAAAAAACTCCGTTTAATCAATTATATGAAATAAAATCTTGAAAAGATTATCAACCTAAACAATCAGAAATCTAATAAAAGACACAACTATAATCAAATCAAAGATGTAACCATTCCTTAATAAGTTATCCCCGAAGCTGTAGTTTGAGGGATTCATCTAACAATTTAGCTGTTTCCCGAAACATCATGCAACCAGCCTAATACACTCTAGCAAAAAGTCATGGATATATCCTGAAGTCACAGAGGCACTTTCAAATGTGATCAAAATTCAAAATGCAGCCAATATTTCTCAACTCTAAAAGGTTCAACTCAGAGCCACAAGAAAAGTAACATGTCTTTCATTTTTTTTTCATTGAAAAACACATTGTAATTTGAAACACTTTGTAATTTCTTCTTAAAAGAAAAGATAATGACATTTTAATAAATGTTTTAAATGAACAATAACCTAGCTCCTGATTATTCAAAAAATCTTTACACTGATAGTAATAGATATTGTTTCAAATAACATTATTTAAAATTCATTTAATTACTACGTACCAAAAACAGGCTGGAATAACTAAACAAAACATGTGTCTTCGATACTAATTGCAAATGGAATTCAGTGAGACGAACAGAATAACTTCAATAGGAAATTTTAAAAGAAAATAAATAATTATTATTATTTTCATGTTTTCAACAGTAAATCAAAATGTATAGGTGATTAAGAAGTTCCATCCCTAATAGGAACAAAATCTCTACCCTTAACTGTCCGTCATGTACATAATACTCTGATACTAGTATTATATTAAAGTATTTTATTCTGTAAAAGCTTTGACTGCGAGAAAGTTTTAAAAATCTTATTATTTAAGCAGTAAGTAATTAACAACGACAGCATTGAAGTCTATGGGGAAAAGTGTTTTTTCTAAATAAAAATTCAAATATTTTGAATATCAATAAATCCTGCGGTGGAAAAATGCAAATATTAAAAATGAAAATGACAATTGAAAACATTTTTTTACCGGCAACAATTTTTTTAATTGATTTTTGTTATTTATTAAAAATGGGGAGATAACTCTTACCAAAATTCAAGGTCATAAATTAGGACACATCCCATTATACATACTTATAATAATAAATGGGAAGTATGTATAAATAAACTCAGTATTCAATGTCTATACATATCTGTTATGTATTCAATTTCATTGAATTTGATCCTATTATGGATTGAATACCTTAATATGAATTAATTGCTATTTTGGTATGAACCATTATCTTTGCAGGGGAAAATGGTATTATACAAAATCTTATTCAGGTTTTGGGACATTTAGATTAATAATTTAAAAATGCATGTGATTTTGATAATACAAATGTAAATACAATATTAGCATTATCAAAAAAATCATAATTTTTAAAAAGATAACACAAACAAGTCTTTCTAGTCTTACTAGTAATTAATGTTAGAGACATGTGGTAAACAGAAACTTTTTTGTTTCTTTTAAGTACAAGACTTAAAAAAAAATGTAAGGTTCAATCCGAAAGTGTCGAATAAAAATCTCTATAATGATAGCGTATGTGCATTTTACAAGGTCCAGGGATAATTTTACATGCCTTTTTTTGTTTAAAAACATATTATTCAATGGGTTGTATTGAACTTCTCACTTTTTAGATCACATGAGCCGAAGGCTCAAGTGAGTTTTTCTGATCACATTTTGTCCGGCGTCCGTCTGTCTGTCCATTTGTCTGTCTGGAAACTTTTCACATTTTTAACTTCTTCTCAAGAACAGCTGAGCCAATTTCAACCAAACTTGCGCCACAAAGCATTCTTGAATGTACGGAATAGAAGTTTGCTCAAATTCAGGGCGATGCTCTCATTAAAGGGGAGATAATTGGGAATTAATGAAAATTTGTTGGCATGTTTTAAAAATCTTCTTCTAAAGAATCAGTGTTCCAGGAAAGCTGAAACTTATGTGGAAACATCCTGGGGTAGTGTAGATTCAAGTTTGTTCAAATCATGACCCCCGGGGGTGGGTGTGACCAAAATGGCCGACCAAAGTTTTACATAAAGATATATTGGAAAATTCTTTAAAATCTTCTTCTCAAGAATACCTTAAAGCTGACATGAATTCTTAAAAACGCAACATTTTCATCAATGTACGACTTGTTTCATACCAACGATAGCCGTATTCCGCCATATTTCTCTCAGATACCATGTCTCATTGTAACGATGTATATACCCCAATGCGCTCGTTACACTTGAATGATTTTTTGGTTTGGGTATCGACATGTGCACATCTCCGATGGTAAAGCATACATGAGAACACATAAGGAAATCAAGACATTTCAAATCCACAATAAACAAATAATTATCATACTTCTGAATAATTATTGATTTGAATCAAAAGGAAAAATGCAAGTTTGGTGAGAAAGTTAGATGCACGAGTATGTATTTTTACAGTTCGCGAATTTATGCAGAATAAACTTGAAATAAAAAGCAGTAAAATCTGCAACACATTTTGAAATTATTATCATTTGAATGGCGCAAAACAACCAACGTCTTTGATTTGCAGACCCTATGCAATTGGTGCATATCGAGAAAACGCCTCAAACGCTGTAAACATACCCATACCTGGTAATAGGTTACTGCATCGGTTCGAAGATGTGCACAAGTCAAGCGATATACACCCTGAATTCCATTTATTGAAATATGCATCACAAAAAAGAAATAAACTCCGTAAAAGCTCAATAGTAAACACACTGTCATTACTCCGTACAGACAAGCACGTCGATACACCTAGTCCGTGCTGATCAAATTTTGGTCAGGGAAAATATCACAAGTGGAAAGAGAAGTTATTTGGTATTTGCGCGGCTGAAGAAGGGGGGGGTATAACTGCTGTTCATAAGCTATAATTGTGAATTGTCTATCTACATGTAGTTCTAATGTACATTATATACAAAGTCATGTATATAGTCTGCAGTTGGTTTGCGTCGCAAAATTCATTTGTCAATTATAACTGATAATTGTAGTACTAATCTCAAATCTAGTAATTGGATGTACGGCAATTATTTACTTCAAATCTTAGAAGCAATTAACCAGAATAATTTTTTTTTATGTGTACATAGATCTATACGTCCTTTAACACACAAACACACGAAGAAATGCCATCCCCTGTTCAGATTGACATTTTGATTTTTTAGGCGGGGAGGGGGGGGGTTTAAAAAATAATTGACATGACCGTTATCTAAATATTATTGGAAGACGGACATCTCTGCCGAATTCAATTTTGAAAATTTTATTTTGAATGTGTCACTCCGACCACAATGTATGTGCATTTTGAGGTATGTATAAATGTTTTATAATTATGGTGTTATATAGAGAGGCTTTCGAGATTTCAGTATCCATGCCTGATAGTCTAGCTACTTTTTTAATATTTAAAAATAATTTCTGTAGGAGTATTTGGGAGATAATTCTAAAAGCTAAGGTAGGGAGTCTTGACAGTGGTTGAATACGGATAATTTTTATTTACTTATTGCATATTGAACTAACTCTCTCTCTTTCTTTCTCTCTCTCCCTCTCTCTCACTCTATAACCATCTGTAACCATCTCTTAGGGCAATAATAGGTATAAGATCCTACGCACTTTGTGCTGTAAATTTATTAAGCCTTAGGACAGATCAAGGGGTTTTTTTCAGGCGGGATGTCGAAACACTACATAAATTGAAAAAAATAATTTTAATTTAGACGAGAAGTTAATCCGAACGGCCAAATTGAAAGAGAAACTAGAGGTATTGTGAGCAATGAGCTCATGCACTAAATGACACCCTCGCCGCCCATATGGGTATAATGGCAAAGTACATGTACATATTTTGCTGTTGTCGCTAAACCCAAAATACGTGTCGGATCAGACTTACGGACGGACATAACTATTACTATAAACCCTCCCACTTTTCAAGATATAATAAACGTGAAAAATACATCACAGGAATGGGTACATCGGGAACTTTTTAAAAACCCCTCTTAAACGCATTGGCGTCGGAAGAAATTGAAAGGGGGGGGGGGCTGGGTGCAAAGATTTTTTTTTTTATACATTCAAAAAATCTGACAAGCTTAAAAAAGGGGGAAAATGTCCTTTTCCTAAACACAAATATCCTATTTCATGTGGGGGAAAGGGGGTTGGGTGGGTTCGAACTTCAGTAACAAAATTTTTCTCCAAATACCAACACTTTCCTCTTTTTTAACTTATACTGCGACTTGTCTGTAAAAAGTGTGGGGGGGGGGGGCTAAACCTACGCAGCAATATTCAATGTCTATACTTAGTATATATTTGTAAAAAAGCCCCTCACCCCCGGTTCCGACACTTCAATGCTGAACCTGGACAACAATCAAGAGAATTTTCAAAAAGCTTATTGTAAGTAGAATGTAGAATTCTCAAAGGGGGTTTTCTCTCTCTTTTTATCTGCTTTTTCTAGTAATCATTAATTATTTATGTCTAGAAATTTAATTCACATTAGATTCTATTTTCATTATCATTGTACCACAGAATCAAACTCGTTTATTACCCCTTGCAACAAGTTGCGTGAGGTATAATGTTTTGGACCCACCAGTCAGCCCATTTTTGGGGGTCAGCGCAACTTCTTATGAACTATGCTGATATTCAGAGGATTCAATGTGTCTGTATTTTTACATCACCAGGAAATTCTGAAATCTTTATTTTTTCGGGAATGTCCGCACTTTTATATTAGATTTTGGCCATATCTTGAATATAAAAATGAGCAGTTTGTCAGCTAGCACAATTCCTCATAAACCGGTGCATACAATTTCGTCAAACTTAGCAGATAATTAGGTCACAATGTATATAGATGTGCATATTACAAGGAAATTACGATTCCTTGATTTTTTCTGTGAATTTCAGCAATTCGACTTATGTGGGAGTGTGGGTTATGTGAATTTGCTCACTTTTTCTTTCATTGAGCATAGAATTATAAATAACTTTAAATCAAATTATATTAGGTCTAATAAAGCCAATATACAGTATTTATTTGATCATAAAGAAATCCGATCTGTTTCAGACGTTTTTCTTAAAATATTTTTATGAGAGTGTTATATGCATGTTTTATCCCCCCCCTTTCACGGGAAAATGTCTTCATATCTTCAATCGGTGAATGATTCGTAATAATGCATACTTTATTATAAATTTGATGAAGTTAAACCATGTTTTCAAAAATTTTATTTACACCATTCACAGACAAGAGTTATGTTTATTCTTTGAAAAAAAAAAATATTTGCATTTTCTTCAGTCAATCCCATGGCGCTTTCAACCTTTGATATTTTCCCTGACTAAATAAATTGATCGGCATGGGCCACGTGTGTCCAAGCAGTTTTTTTACTGTTGAATTAGCAATGGATTACATGATTTATGAGATGCATTTTTCAATAAAAGTAAAATAGGATAATTCTTTCGACATGTGCACATCCCTGTAACGATAGCAGTATTCAGGTAAATATTTCTATCACTGCGTTTGACGCAATTCTCGGTATAGTTCTAGTTTCTGTTGAATTTTGTATATTGGTCAGTTTATGGACTTCTTAAAACTTTGCTATCGGAGATGTGCACATGTCGACAGCCAGGATAGAAAATCACTCAAGTGAAACAGTTCTGAAATACTATATATAGCAGGTACAGGTGGCCAAAAATGTTCGATTTAATATGGCGGAATCGAGGTAATATGGCGGACAAAGGCGTACAGGAATGTAGTAAGTCGTACAAAGATGGAAACTGATGCCTTTTTAAGAGTTCATGTCAGCTTTAACTATAATTCATCATATTTATATGGCAGCATTCCTAGGTAGTGTAGATTCAAGTTTGTTCAAATCATGACCCCGGGGGTAGGGCGGAGCCAAAATGGCCGACCAAAGTTTTACATAGAAATATATAGGAAAATTCTTTAAAAATCTTTTTCTCAAGAATGACAAAGCCATGATTGATTTTGTGCATTTGTTTCTTTTTGCCCTGTGTCATTATTTAAAAAAAAAGAAAGGAACTACTGTAAAAGCACAAATTTTCTCGGGCATAATATTTCGTTATTTTGTCATCAAAAATAGTTTTGTGGGCATTTAATTTCGTTGTTTTGAAAGTAACCCCATTCAGTATATAGTCATATAAAATTTAGTGTGGTATTTAATTTCATCGAATATTGTTAACAACGAAATAAACAAAATTTATCCCCAAAGAATATTTGTGCTTATACAGTATACTGCTTTGAAAACAAAAGATTATTTCTCCCTACTTGAATTAAAATATGAATGTATTCTTGTGTTAGGTATCCTTATTAGGTTAAATATTCACAAGCCAGCTGATCATCGCCCGATAAAAGAACTCTGAGCTACACTTTGATTTTAACAGTCGGTCGAAATTTTGGTCACGATAATTGTCGAACGAGGGTCGTCCAACTTGATAAACTGACCGCCGATGGTCGGACGAGGATCGACGGCTTGTCAACGGATCACTTCAATTGAAGAAATCGGCCACCGACGCAGAGAAAAATATAGAATGAATCGATGGACACACAATTAATTGGCCGACAAAAGAAGAGGTCAAAATCGAGCAAGACAACGACTGATGAACTGCCGACTGTCAACCGAAAATCGCATTTTTGCTTTAAAAACCGTCTGCCGTTTGTCGTTTTTTGAAATGTGACTGAGGTTTTAGAGTTAAGAGAAAATCATGAAAATTGGTCAATGTATTATCCTGATTTAAAATGAAGAATATATAATTAGTTTGTCAAGGTGTCCTTTTGTTTTCGTTAAAGAAAATATATACATGCACGTCAATGTACAACGTTAGACTCATAGAAAATGCAATTGATTTCTAAAATACTTACAATGAAATTCCAGAGCAGAAGAAGAAAAACTTGTTCGCTGCCACACATTTCTTTTTAACTCTTGCAATCAGGTTGATTTAAGTTCAACTTAAAAGACGTATATACAAAATGTGAGAAGAAAAATTATTGAAAATTCGAAAAAACCTGTACATTTGCCGAACATGATTTATCTAAAGGGTAAAAAGTTTAACAATAATTTGATTGTTGTCACAGGAGTAAGAGAATAATTTCCCTGTCGGCGCTGTCACACAATTATATTTTATAAATTTCAAGAGAAAATTTTATTCCATCTCTGTTGAGGAAATAAACATTATTTTCGTCTATAAATATCCGTCATATGAAGCACTTCAGATAATGGATTTGAATTTATGGATACCTGATATGGCGGTGCTCTGTTTGACACAAATGAAAACACAGTGTTGCAATTTGAATGGTCAATTATCAATAAATGAATATCTTTATTGCATTATTTAAATGACCAAGCTTACAAGTTAAATTTCTCCTTTAAAATGAAATAGTCTTGTAAAAATCGGAACTTTACATAGAATATCCCTAACAAAAAAATACTATAGTTAACTATAGTTTACTATAGTTAACTATAGTTTACTATAGTTAACTATAGTAAATCAAAGTGTCAAAATTTTCGTCAAAGTTTTTCAAAGTGTCAAAGTTTTCGTCAAAGTTTTTCAAAGTGTCAAAGTTTTTGCCAAAGTTTTTCAAAGTGTCAAAGTTTTTCGCCAAAGTTTTTCAAAGTATCAAAGTTTTCGCCAAAGTTTTTCAAAGTGTCAAAGTTTTTCGCCAAAGTTTTTCAAAGTGTCAAAGTTTTCGCCAAAGTTTTTCAAAGTGTCAAAGTTTTCGCCAAAGTTTTTCAAAGTGTCAAAGTTTTCGCCAAAGTTTTTAAAAGTGTCAAAGTTTTCGCCAAAGTTTTGCAAATATCAAAGTTTTTGATAAAGTTTTTGAAAGTGTCAAAATTTTTAATAACGTTTTTTAAAGTATCAAAGTTTTCAATAAAGTTTTTTAAAGTATTCAAGTTTTCGATAAACTTTTTCAAAGCGTCAAAGTTTTTGATAAACTGTTTCAAAGTTTTCAATAACGTTTTTTGAATTGTTAAATTATCCAAGTTTTTGACAAGGTTTTTCAAAATATCCAAGTTTTTGATAAATCTTTTCATTCAAAGTGTCAAAATTTTCGATAATATTTTTTGAAGTGCTAATTTTCCAACTTTTCGATAAAGTTTTTAAAAGTATCAAAGCTTTTGATAAAGTTTTTCATTCAAAGTGTCAAAGTTTTTGATAAAGTTTTTGAAAGTGTCAAAGTTTTCTTTAAACCTTTCAAAGTGTCAAGTTTTTCATTCAAAGTCTCAAAGTTTTTATGGAGTTTTTTGAAGTATCAAAGTTTTCGCCAAAGTTTTTCAAAGTGTCAAAGTTTTCGCCAAAGTTTTTCAAAGTATCAAAGTTTTCGCCAAAGTTTTTCAAAGTGTCAAAGTTTTCGCCAAAGTTTTTCAAAGTATCAAAGTTTTCGCCAAAGTTTTTCAAAGTGTTAAAGTTTTCGCGAGTTTTTCAAAGTATCAAAGTTTTCGCCAAAGTTTTTCAAAGTATCAAAGTTTTCGATAAAGTTTTTCAAAGTATCAAAGTTTTTGATAAAGTTTTTCAAAGTGTTAAAGTTTTCCAGAAGTTTTTTTAAAGTATAAAAGTTTTCGATTAAGTTTTTTAAAGTATCCAAGTTTTCGAGAAGGTTTTTCAAAGTGTCAAAGTTTTTGATAAACTTTTTTA
Source organism: Saccostrea cuccullata (assembly GCF_032062105.1). Lineage (NCBI taxonomy): Eukaryota > Metazoa > Mollusca > Bivalvia > Ostreida > Ostreidae > Saccostrea > Saccostrea cuccullata. The sequence continues at coordinate 63,543 of NW_026929567.1, read as the reverse complement.
TAGTTTCAAAGTTTTCCATAAAGTGTTTCAAAGTGTCAAAGTTTTCAATAAATTTTTCAAAGTGTCCAAGTTTTCGCCAAAGTTTTTCAAAGTATCAAAGTTTTCGCCAAAGTTTTTCAAAGTGTCAAAGTTTTCGCCAAAGTTTTTCAAAGTGTCAAAGTTACATAAAAGTTTTTCAAAGTGTCAAAGTTTTCGCCAAAGTTTTTCAAAGTGTCAAAGTTTTTGGCAAAGTTTATCAAAGTATCAAAGTTTTTGATAAAGTTTTTCAAAGTATCAAAGTTTTTGATAAAGTTTTTCAAAGTGTCAAAGTTTTCGCCAAAGTTTTTCAAAGTATCAAAGTTTTCGATAAGGTTTTTCAAAGTGTCAAAGTTTTTGATAAACTTTTTTATAGTTTCAAAGTTTTCCATAAAGTTTTTCAAAGTGTCAAAGTTTTCAATAAATTTTTCAAAGTGTTTAAGTTTTTCGATAAAGTTTTTCAAAATGTAAAATTATCCAAGTTTTCAATAAACTTTTTCAAATTATCAAAGTTTTTGATAAAGTTTTTCAAAGTGTCAAAGTTTTAGATAAAGTTTATCAAAGTGTCAAAGTTTTCGATAAAGTTCTTCAAGTGTAAAATTTTTCGATAAACTTTTTCATAGCTTCAAAGTTTTCTATAAAAATTTTCAAAGTGTCAAAGTTTTCGGTAAAGTTTTTCAAATTATCAAAGTTTTCTATAAAGTTTTTAAAAGTGACAAAGTTTGCGATAAAGTTTTTGGAAATGTCAAAGTTTTTGATAAACTTTTAAAAAGTGTCAAAGTTTTCGATAAAGTTTTTCAAAGTGTCCAAGTTTTTGATAAAATTTTTCAAAGTGTCACAGTTTTCGCTAAAGTTTTTCAAAGTAACAATGTTTTCGATAAAGTTTTTCAAAGTGTCAAAGTTTTCGCCAAAGTTTTTCAAAGTGTCAAAGTTTTCGCCAAAGTTTTTCAAAGTATCAAAGTTTTTGATAAAGTTTTTCAAAGTGTCAAAGTTTTCGATAAAGTTTTTTAAGTGTCAAAGTTTTAGATAAAGTTCTTCAAATGTAAAATTTTTCAATAAACTTTTTCATAGTTTCAAAGTTTTCAATAAAAATTTTCAAGTGTTAAATTATCCAATTTTTCGATAAATTTTTTCAAAGTGTCAAAGTTTTCGCCAAAGTTTTTCAAAGTGTCAAAGTTTTCGATAAAGTTTTTCAAAGTATCAAAGTTTTCGCCAAAGTTTTTCAAAGTATCAAAGTTTTCGCCAAAGTTTTTCAAAGTGTCAAAGTTTTCGCCAAAGTTTTTCAAAGTTTCAAAGTTTTCGCCAAAGTTTTTCAAACTATTAAAGTTTTTGATAAAGTTTTTCAAAGTGTTAAAGTTTTCGATAAGTTTTTTTAAAGTATAAAAGTTTTCGATTAAGTTTTTCAAAGTATCCAAGTTTTCGATAAGGTTTTTCAAAGTGTCAAAGTTTTTGATAAACTTTTTTATAGTTTCAAAGTTTTCCATAAAGTGTTTCAAAGTGTCAAAGTTTTCAATAAATTTTTCAAAGTGTCAAAGTTTTCGCCAAAGTTTTTCAAAGTATCAAAGTTTTCGCCAAAGTTTTTCAAAGTCTCAAAGTTTTCGCCAAAGTTTTTCAAAGTGTCAAAGTTTTCGCCAAAGTTTTTCAAAGTATCAAAGTTTTCGCCAAAGTTTTTCAAAGTGTCAAAGTTTTCAAAGTTTTTCAAACTGTCAAAGTTTTCGTTAAAGTTTTTCAAAGTATCAAAGTTATCACTATGACGTTGCGCACGGTGTTGGTACACATTGAAGTTACGTCAATATAACGTTAAAAAGTCATAACCTTGTTATAAAGTTTTGAACCTTATACCTGTATATTTTAGATCTTTGAATGAAGTTTATTTTTCAAAAGTATAAAAAAAAAATAAAATAAAAGGGCACATAATGTTCAATGTTTGAAATATTTTGATGTTTATTAATACATCTTAATAATAAAAATTTAATTACTGAAATGCCAAAAGCACTCATTGAATGCCAAAAGCACTCAGTGAATATTCATCTTTCTATTTTCCTCACTTGTCTGTCTTATAAGGAAAAATATATAAGTAGTTTTCCCTTTTCACTTTCTTCAATTTTTTTAGTTAGTTCGTTACAAGTCTTTTATTTCTATATAGCGTCCACATGCGCTTTGGGTGTATATAGAAAAGAAATGAGTTAAAATTTTTATACTTTCTACGTTTCAATGGAACTGCGGGTGTCATTTTGAATTTAAAAAAAAATAAGTATCAATTTAGTATATTGAGGGGATGAAAAAAAGGAGGGGTGGAGACGTTTCACCATTATTAAAAATCAGATTTAATTTATACTGAAAATTCTAAATTCTTTTTAAAATTTTTCGTGAAAGATAGGGGGGGGGGTCGTATAGTGCGTACATCGTTTAGTAGTTTGTGGAACGATATCATTTTTGGGGTTTTCATAATTTTTTCCTTTGTTACATGTTCACATGATAATTAAGTGTTGTAAATATAATTTGAGAAAAAATCTCCAACAAAAAGCTCCAGGGTTGAATAATGGGGGTGGGTGGGGATGATTCCTTTATGTCCTTAATTACCTGTGGGCGGGTACTACAAAAAGTCACGGCGATAATAATTTGACGCTCCCGACGTCATATGTACGCATTGCGTAAAATGACGTTTTTCGTACCTGTGACAAAATGGCTACACTTTTATTGATGCTTGCATTTATTTCATATTGACCATTACTGTAAAGATTGTGTAATTAGTAAATGTGGTATTCAATGTTCTTTCAAGCTACATACAAGATTTCTTTATATCTTACAGTAATTTATATATTTTTGATATGTTACTGAGACATATTTAGTAACAATACAGTGACTCGTGCGTGCATAAGAAAAAGGCTACACTTAAGAAAATCTGCTTTATATTTACGTTGGAAAAGTAATATAAAATGTATCAATTCAATTAATTTAAAAAAATATATGTACTAAAAGATTTTTCACCAAAATTAATATTTGTCTGGGATTAATGTCTGGTACACATCTCCATTTCGGCTAATGTCAGTGTAAAGGAAACGATTTCTTACTGTTAGACATTTTACTTACGCACTGAATATCCAGTCTAAATTCATGAAATTGATAAGATGATGTTAAAAACTCAACAATATCTTAAAGAATGCATATATTTTATTGTATCCCCTAAATTTCATTTAATTCAGAGAATTGTAAGTGCGTTTTTTCAAAACATTTAGTTGCGCATACAATAATTGATGTAACGTCGGACATGGGAATTTCGCCGTAAATGACCAATACTGAGTAACGCCTTATCATAGTTAAAATAATTTTAAATTATTTAAAAGAAAAATTTAAGAATTATTCATTACCTTAGATAACATAAATGATTTTACTTTTAATTTAAAGTAAATATGACACCACGAAACCGCCAAATTTCTTTGCGACATAAAGAATTCGATATTATTGTACCAACACCGTGCACAATGTCTATAGTAAATCAAAGTTTTCAAAGTGTCAAAGTTATAACTATAGTTAACTATAGTTAACTATAGTAAACTATAGTTAACTATAGTTAAATATAGTATTTTTTTGTTAGGGATGTCTTCAACATGTACGTATAAGACTAGATTGTTATGCTATAAATTTCAATAAAATGGCTTGCTTTGTTTTTTTTCTTTTTGAATGCTAAGCGCCCTGGTTTATTGATATATATTTGCACAATAATAATAATAATAAAAAAAAAACAATCATGTCAGCGGAAGTAAATAAATGAAATCATATTGTTTGATTGTATATTGTTTAACGTCACTCTCGAGAATTTTTCACCCATAAGGAGACGATACAAAATGCCAATGGAGAATTGGAAATTCTCTTCTATATTCAGCAAACAATTTTATTGAGCAGGAGTGGATCTTTTTCGTGCCAGTACCTACTGAGACCCGGGACTTTGGTTTATACGGTCTCATACTGAACTCCACCATTTGATTTGAAGGCGCAAGGTAAGGATCAAGGTCTTCTTTATAATATAATATAAGAATTTAAAGGCGAATTTATAAATATTTCAGCGAACTTTAATCTGACACAAGATAAACATTGAGACTGCTTTAATTATAACAATGTAAATAACCCACAGGCTAGAAAAGTGGTATTGAATTTTAAAGAAACATACTGTCTGGTTGATCCTTGGAGAATTAAGTAAAATTACCTGAACAAGAGGCCCAGGGGCCACATCGCTCACCTGAGCAATTGGCTATGAAAAAGCACATATGAGATCAAAACTGAGAGTTAAGTGAAGGGGGGCGAAACTAGAATCTAGAATCAAACTAGAATCTACACTACCCGAGGATGATTCCCTATAAATATCACTAAGCATGGCTTTGAAGTATTTGAAAAGAAGACTTTAAAAAGGTTTCCCTATATATTGCTATGTAAAACTTTGATCGGCCATTTTGGCCCCACCCTACCTTTGATGGGTCAAGATTTAATAAAAATGAATCTACACTACCTAAGGGTGATTCCACAGGAGTTTCAGTTTTTATGACTCAATGGTTCTTGAGAGGAAGATTTTTCCAATATATTCCTCTGTATAACTTTGATCTGCCATTGTGGCCCAACCTTACCCTTAGGGGTCATGATTTGAACAAACTTGAATCTACAATACCTGAGGATAATTCCACACGTGTTTCATCTTTCCTGGCCCTTTGGTTCTTGAGAAGAAGAATTTTAAAGATTCTTCCTATATATTCCAATGTAAAACTTTGATTGGCCACTTTGGCCCCACCCTACCCCCTGGGGTCATGATTTGAACAAACTAAAATCTACATTAGATGAGGATAATTCCACATGAGTTTCATCTTTCCTGGCCCAGTGGTTCTTGAGAAGAAGATTTTTCCTGTATATTCCTATGTAGAACTTTGATCGGCCATTTTGCCCCCCCCCCCCCCACAGCCGGGGGTCACGATTTGAACACACTTGAATCTACACTAGCTGATGATAATTCCACATGAGTTTCATCTTTCCTGGCCAAGTGATTCTTGAGAAGAAGATTTTTTCAAAATGCCATTTATTTTTCTCTGATTCATAATTATCTGCTCTTGGAAAAGGGTGTGGCCCTTCATTTGAACAAATTTGAATTCCCTGTACCCAAGGATACTTTGTAGCAAGTTTGGTTGAAATTGGCCCAGTGGTTCTTGAGAAGAAGATGAAAATGTTAAAAAATTATCAACAACGATAACGACGACGACAACGACAACAACGACAGACAACGGACAAATTTTGATCAGAAAAGCTCACTTGAACCTTTGGCTCAGGTGAGCTAAAGGTAAACATTTAAAAATGGCAAATAAAAAGCTAGATAAGATTATTTTTTGTGTCAAATGAATTTTGGACACGTAAGATTTTAGGGAAAGGTAAATGTAGATACACTATAGTTGAAATATTCATAAAACCTCCAAAAAAAACTTTGTGAAAAAAAAGCCTCCACCACCGGCGGATATATTTAAAAATTGCTTTTCCGTAACGGGGTTGAACAAGAGACTCATGCGCCACATATCGTTCACCAATGCACTATTGCTAAAAAAATAGCAAAAATCAATCTCGTGATGAAAAAACTTGAATGTCTTCTCTATCTTAACTACCTTCTTTATATGAATTCACTGCTGAGAGTTTCGTTAATTAATTTAATCAAAGCTATGTAGCAATAATATATTGAAATTATTTCCTCCTGTGGGATCTTATATGCATAAGTGGTCCCACCTATACGTAAATTGGAGGGGGGTTATGCATGTACTAATTATCAACAAAAAGAGTCGAATCTATACTAGCTAATAGTCCTTACATTTCTCTTTTACTTACTCTGACTGTTTTCCTTCATGTTTGAACTTTCATTTTGCCACAGCATTTTCCAAGGTTAATGATTTTAACAAACATGAATCTACATTACATAAAAATGCTTTCATAAAAAAATGATCAATCATGACTTTGTTTGTCACGAGAACGATTTTTTATAATTTTTCCGTCATATATCTATTTTATCGCACATTGTGTGCTTACCCTAAATCCTGTTTCATGATTTAAATAAATTGAAATGTACACTGTTTTAGGATTTTTTAAAGATATTTTTACACCTGGAGGTCATGATTTGAGAAAAAACTGGGTATATACTACCCGATGATGTTTCCATTTAAAATTCTTAATCTTGGCTTTGCAGTTATTGAGTCAAAAAGTTTGTAAGGCTTTTCCCTGTTTATTCCGATGTTAAAAACTTTGATTGTCCATTTAAGCCCATCCCTACCACATGTAGGTATAATAACTGGAAATTAACAAAAGTGTTAAAGCTCAAATGTTCATAAAGACAATACAATTCAGGTGCAAAACGAACAAGGCCTAAACATGTAGATTTAATTGGAATCAGGTGCCAGATTGGAGCGAGGGTCCCATGTCAAACAGTCCCTTGCTATTTTTTTTCTGTAATTCTAATAATTTGAAAAACGTAAAATATTTCTTAGACTTCTCTCCATAGAATTTTTCACTTATTCCCGATTTTCAAAAGGTGAGTTATTTCCCCTGAAGGGAACTCTTTTACTGTGTTTAATACACATGCACTATAAATTAAGTCACTTCTGCGGACGTTCTTGGTGTAAACATGTTCAAGGTGTAATGCCTCTGTCATATGGAAAATGTTATTGTGAATAAAAAAAAATCTTAACTGATTCGTATCTTTTTTTAAATTGCCCACTCATAGTCTCTTTTTGGATTTGTATTAATCTGTGTAGTACTATACTAAGATGATGTGTGCCCCCCCCCCCTTACAAAAAAAAAATCGAAACAAATTACTGATAAAATGCTGATACATATTCGAATAGGCATATTTTAAAAAAAAAAGCTAATAAGCTAATTTTCGGTAGTGGATGTTCTGCAGACGGATTATAAATATTTACAAAATGTGCGGAACAAATGTTTAGTTATAAAGTTTTTACGGATTAATCGAGCCTGCTGCAGCCATATTTTCTTTGAATCTCTAGGATTTTTTGGAGACTGATGACATGTCCATCTACAGTTTAACCTCTGAAATTGCTGCATATACAGCAGTAGTTCGTCTTCCGCGACCGATACCAAGAAACTGCGTTTTTGCTTGATTGTATGTCATAACATAGAACTTTTACTTACAAGAATACATTTGGTGACAATTCAAGGCCTATTTCATTTGAATTAACAGTGTTTCTAGAATTTTTTAATTGTAAAATTATTGATTCACTATATAGTATTAATACTTTGAATGGAATTCTAAATGAATAATTTAGTCTCATGTCCTCATGTAACAAAGAAAGACTAATTAAAACAGCATTGATCTGAATTCGTGTTAAATATATTGTATAAAGTCTGAGCTGCATTAAATCATAGTTTTAGTGTAGGATCTAAGCATATGTACATGTATATTCCCGAGAAAAATACACATTTTGTTTTAGATCAGAGAATTGAGAGCAGAAACACGGAATTGATTCAATAATTACCTTGCGTATTTCTTGTTAATTAACGGAAAACATTCTTTTCTCAAGTGTTTCTTATTTTTTAAAAATCCTTTCAGTGTAAGTACATGTATTTTTTTTTATAAGTTATTCTTTTTTGCAAAGTGTGTAAAAACAATATCAGAGAGAGAGAGAGAGAGAGAGAGAGAGAGAGAGAGAGAGAGAGAGAGAGAGAGAGAGAGAGAGAGAGAGAGAGAGAGAGAGAGAGAGAGAGGAGAGAGAGAGAGACTCATGTAAACCCGTTTAACTGACATACATGTACATCTGTGAAAAAAATATATGTACCGTAAATTTATTGAATTCACAATTAATAATTCTAATAATTTTTAATTTTCACAACTATGGGTTCATATTCAACTGTTCAACCCATTTACATATTCGTTCCCTATACCTATACGCACGTGGGGGGTGGGTTCAATGGGGCTTAGCCCCCCCCCCATTTTTTCCCAATATTACTTTTTCTATTGAAAATCTTTATAGAAAGACAGGTTGCCACCCCCCCCCCACCCCCCCCCTCTCCACACACACACACACACAGTTAATACTACGGTAAAGTTATATTAGGGAAATGTAGTATTGTATTAGCTGCAGAACTGTAGCTATCCGAAAAAATATATATTGATAGACCGGATAGCTACAATGCCACCCATTGAAAAAAACTGTATATTTATTGCGCACAAAAAAGTGCCCTCGGTTCTTGATTATTTCTTCCTAATACTTACCTCAATTGCAAAAGAGGGAAGATTTTAAAAGGTTTCTGTTTCCTTTATCAATTACATTCGTAGTTAACATCTGAACGAAGCATATTGGACCGAATTATCTTTGAAACCAAAATGGCAGTATGTATAATCGAAATGTTCGATGATTACACTAGCAGGGTCAGGAGGACTATTAAAAATAATTATGACGAATGTTTCGTTATGGAAAGAGTCAAAGAATATGTTAGGAACACACGGTTATTAATATTATGAGATTTCAGTTTTAGGAACATGGAGAAATAAATCAAAACCGAGCGCGCTTTTTTGTGCGCAATAAATATACAGTTTTTTTGAATGGTTGGCACTGTAGCTATCCGGTCTATCAATATATATTTTTCCGGATAGCTACAGATCTGCAGCTAGAATTGTTAGCGAAGGAACTGGTACTGAAATAAGTAGCTTTTTCAACTTTGGGCAAGGTTTTTCTTTGCTTGTCAACTTTTCCAGGTAAGAAAAATATTTCTTTGGCTACCCCCCCCCCGACCCCACATAAAGAAGATGCTTAGGGCCTGGCTTTGCATATAGCATACTAGAACAGTGAGGGGGGGAGCTAACAGACCCTTTATAAAAAAAAATTATTACATGTATTTTGAAAAAAAAATGCTAAGCGTTTCCTTCTTTTAAAATTTTTAAATGCAGCGTGTAAGTTGATCACTATTTTGTTGGATTATCGTATTGCGTAGTCCGCGGAAGTTAGGCTAGTGTAGAAGAGTTCTGATTTTGAGGGGAGATAACTCACTTTTGAAAATGGGGAATATGGATACACCAGCGTTTGCATAAGAAGAGCTGCTAATTTCGTCCTATGCTCAGCACTCATGGTCTTTGAACATGGAGGGATCATTTTTCCTGCCAGCATCGACTGCTAAACCGGACCTTCGTTTGTACGGTGTCATGGGAAGGACCGTACTCCACATACCAGAGTTGGATTTCATCTTCAACTCTAGAGCAGACACTCCTACCACTGCGCCAGGGAACGACTGGTTTGTCTACAATTCAGTAAATAAATAATGGTCTTACCCTAAGCATAAGAGAAATGTTTGTTAACATTTAATATAAAGATTTTTTTGTACGCAAACACGTGCATGACGATCATTTTCAATAAGACTTACTATATTCTAGGTTCATCAAATTGTTTTTCAGAAGTTTGTCTTTTTCATCGAGAGAAGTATCAATGCCAAAAAAATATATAATAATTTCATTGTGTTTATTAACAAGTGTTTTCGTTAGATTATTATTACCGTCTTTTCTAGTAGAATAATGAGATATGATGCATATTTTTTAGGGGAATAAATATTGAATGTAGAATTTTTATAACTTTTTTTTGTTTCCTTTTCGTATCGTTGTACAACTGGTATACAGATAATTTCTAAAGGAAGTTTGACATATCACGTCCTCTCCCCATTAGGATGTTTATAATTATGTTATTTTACCGATGTTTTTTTTTATTTTCATTATTTTAATTTTGTTTTTCTGTGAAATGAGATTTAACTTCCAGCTTTTTTCAAACAATATAAAAATAGGATGAAAATAAATGATCATCAGAAATAAAATGTGTCTTTGTTTATTTAAATTGCAAGATTTTTAATATCAGATCATGAAGACTGGTGTTATTATTTACTTTTATTTGAAAGATTTAGGTTTCCGTTTAAACGGACATTTTATAAATAACTGTCAATATAAAACAAGAAACTAGTATTCGGAATAGTGTATACACCTTCTGCATGTATCGACATCACAGTCAAAAGTCTAAAAGCAGTAGAAATTTACGATTAAACATCTAAATGTTTAACATTGTTTAAATTTAAATTTAAATAAAATGGATTTACGCTAATTTGTCATTTAAAATGTTGGTGTTTTAATTATTTATATAGAGGAAAATAAAACAAACATGATTTTACACACGTTTATTTTGATATTGGCGTTTGTTGGTCGTGGCATATTAAAAGCAGCAGGGGTCGCCAAGCGTAAAAGGGCGACCCCAAATAACAACAAGCAGCAGCAGCAGCAAGCAACATGAAAGCATAATATCACATGTACATATCATAAGCATAATAATGAATGCCGTTCCGGGTATACCGCGAACGGTAATTAACCTTACAATTAAATTTTATGTACATGTATTTTAAATAAACTTTACAAGTTTATATGTATGTTGTAGTTATCGTTCCGGGTTATCAAACCGCGAACGTTACAACAGATATTTTAGCAAGAAAAACACTGTGCATGAAATTTGTTGAAAGCAGTACACATTTTGCACAGCAACTGAGTTTGTTTCAAGCAAAGCAGACCAATTCATGAATTTGTTGAAAGCAGCACACATTTTCACAGTAAATGAGATTGTTTTAAGCAGCAGCAGCACAATGAATTATAGCATCAGTTGAATGGCTCGGCGCAAACGCCACATGGCCGAAACCTTTGGAATCCATAGGTTTCGGTCTCCCATAAAATGGGGAAGCCGCATTCAACTGACCCGCGACCAACCGCCCTAATTTTAACCTATTTACTTGGAAAACTAATAATCCCCTTGAAAACAACTCGAGACCCCATCCCATCCCTCCTAAATTTAATACTTCTGTATAATAATGATTAGACCGAAAATTTTGATTAAACTGATGTTTTTTTTTGAAATGTGTAAAGTTGAGAACTCAAACAAAATTTAAAATATTAGCTTACATTGGATTATTTTATAGCAAAATAACATATATATACTAAAGATGCAGAATTATATGTGCCAATATGTTAAGAAAAAATTTATGTGGAGACAAAATATTGTCCCATCATAAAAATGGCTGATCCTGATCATGCAACCCCTCTCATTTCAACAGGAGCATGTATGAATTTATTCTGGCTGGTTTCAAGCAACACTGTACTGGCTAAAACATATACTTTACTTACCATGCAAGATTCCTTTGGGCATAAATCATGTTAATTGTATCATTATAGGTTAGCTTTTAAGAAAATTACCTCTCCAGGCTTATAGTCCTCACATGTATTATGTAACTCCCAACAATGTCTCCAAATGGGATCTTGAAATTATACTTTATAATAATATTTTATATGCCATCTTTTTAATGTTTATTATAAAACAGCAAATGATCCTTCTCATCTTAGTTTAATTCTATTTTCATGAGTTCTTAGCACTATTCTAATATATTGCTTTTTCAAACAAACTAATCTGTATAACTGAGCAGCCTGTACATCATAAACTGGATATTTCCAGCTATATAATTATATATGTACCAGGAATATAGTACTTTTTAAAGTTAACTTAATGACAATTACAGATACAAATACTTCACCGAAATTGAAAGTGTGATCAGAAGGATGTACTTTCTTGTTAATAAAGGTTTAATCCATTATACACTGAATCAGTTACCACCTAAAGTACTGTTCAATTAATGTGAATCATTTCAACTTTAAAGCCTTTGGCTAACAAATAGAATTTTGCCTGTTGATTCTGAATGAATGATTTGTTTAAATGGCCTGAATCTAATATAATTAGTGGAAATTTTTAACAAATGCTTTAATATCTAATTCATTAATCACAATAGTTTTGCATTTTCCTATTATTCCCTGACTGAGACTGTTAGTGAAATTCCAATGGGTTAGATTTATGAATGTTTCTACACAGGAATCTTATAACTAGGGTTTTCCACTGTTCTGTTGAATACAGGATAATTAATGCAATTAAATTTACTCTTTGATTGATGTATCTTGAATGAAATCATCTATGAGCTTATATCATGCTTATCAAGTTAAGATGTCTGATCACAATACTTGAGACCAAAAAAAAAATGGCATTGTAAAATACATTTACACCTTAATTGGCCTGATTTTTGTACATGTATATTAAAACAGGTGGTGCTAATGAAATCAAATCCAAAGTTAAAGTCCTTTAAATAATTGCCTTCTGGCTTATCAATAATTGGATTCTTGTGAAAATACTGAAACTGATCCGAAAATATGCACAAGTCATAAAAATATCCATACATCATGTACAATTAGTTTATATTTATGTGTACTTGACTAGATAACCTTGGTACAGCTGGATCTTGCAAATAATAAATCTTATTAATACATGTAGATACTCTCAAATCTGTTATATTCCTATGTCATGATAGCCCCATAGCAGCTCTCCCTAGTAAATGCATAATACACTTTTCTACTCAACACCCTATCCAATTTATACTTTTCTCAAAGACTTCATTATTTCTAACCTAATAGTCATGATCAGACACTAGTTGTCTAGCAATAAAATTCCCTTTTATTCCCCCAAATTGAATGAGTTGCATGTTTCTCCCCTATTTAAGTGTTATGAATTTGTATGTCCAAAGTTAATTTCAGTAATATTTCCAATCCTGGTGTTTCAGTATTCTATCTGATGTAAATATTCCATGAAATTAAAGCTCTAACCAATAAAATAAAATTATTAAGCATAGCGTATATGAATTATTTTAAGTAAAACTACTTAATTAAAGAAATGTTTTAGCTGAAAACAGGCAATCGACTGATAAACTTAAAATTCGGATATGTGTAAAAAGGCAGACACACTTTCAAGTAAACACAAGTATTAAGGCGCAACATTTTTACCAGTATATTTTGTTAATTGACGAATCCCTTTTATTTAAAGCTGCTTTTATTTAGTCAACCTTGACAGTAGTTGAGAGAATTAGAATAATTGATATTACATGATCCAGTTACTTTTTTCTGTGTAACACAGAACACCTACTGGGTACATACTTACCATAGCTAAAAGAAGAGAATTACTAATTTAATAACTGGTTATAGAATACAGCATATTTTATATCATGAATTGAGCAATAATTAGCCATTTTCCTTAATTTACAAACACTACTAAGTCAAAAACGTACTGACATTCCCATTTTTTACTGACAAACTTAGAAAATTACTGACAATGTGCTGTCGTTACTGTAAAACTTAGACAATTACTGACCTTTTTACTGCCGGTGCTGATAAACTTAGAAAAGTGCTGACAATCTTAGTCGGTGCTGAAAAACTTAGACAATTACTGACCCGTTTACTGTCCCTGCTGAAAAACTTAGACAAGTGCTGACATTTACTGATAATTACTGTCCCTATTATTCTCGCTCTCGGGAAGGCTGCAGTGGTGTGAAATTGACTGTGTGTTATCCTTTGCGTTTAAAAACAGTCTTATTTAATTTTTGATGAAAAAAAAAGTTTATTATTTTTTAAAATATTATTTGAAATATTATCGATATCTGTAAAATAATTCAGAATATGATTTGAAATTAACTACGTGTAAATCAAGTTTAGATTTATGTGCATAATATATATATCAAAGTTTAATTAAAGAATTAAAATTGATTATTCATCAAGTTAGTTTTCATCTATTAATTCCTTTGAACACAGATATCTGACTTTAGACCCCCCCCCCCTTTCACGATTGGAAAGTTGTATTAATTTTCTTTTCACAAACAGGATAGATGTCTCTTGTTAAAATAGGGAATCTAATAAATATTGAATAATTACTCATAAGTAATTCAGTTTCCTTATGTTCTCGGAGATCTGAATGTACAAGTCAAATAATTTTTTACCCTTTTTAACGGATTTCCGGTTTTATTTGCTCATACGGGAATTCCCCTATTGAACAGAACAGTATTCCACTTATAAACTTTTACTATGCCTTGTTAATTTTGTCACTTAAAACATTTTACCTGTATCTAAATGAATGGTTGGCTGGTCGCTTGCACAGGGTTCATATGTATCCAATGTCGTAGACTAATAAATATTTATCAGACTAGCGATAAAAATTCATGTACTTGTAGCAAATTGAATTATAGTAATCTTACGGGAAAAAAATATATTTACTAGGTCAGCGGTAAGACTTATATTAACAGTAGCACCATTTTCACCAATATTTTTCTTCTCTCCCCTTCCCCCTTCCTCTCTCTCTCCCTCTCAAAAATGCAAACAATACTGACGCTTTAAATTACTTAAAAAGTACTCAGAGTCTGTTAATTCACATTGCCGGGGGGGGGGGATGTAGATCACGATTTAGTTTTTTAAGTATTAAGTATTTTTTATAATCATGATTCAATTTCATCCAAATTACAGGTAAACTTCGGTATCTCGACATCGGATATATTTCATGTTTCATACTTACCATTTCCCCCCTGTAGCTATCGGTGAATTGGAATTAATTTAATTTTACGTTTTGAAGTTAAATTTAATCTCTGAGTCATTATAGTAGGTAGGCTTAGGGGATGTTATGATGTTAACATAATAATAAGGCAGAATGCGGGCTTGTCTAGTAAACTATTTTACGAAGTAGTGAAAATTGAAAGTCATAAGATCGTCGAACCAGTGCTAACAAATATTTATTTCGAACCCTCTAGTATACATGTATAACCCCCACCCCTTCACACACATTACCTGAAAATATACTTGAAAAGGATTTGTAAAAATGTGTAATTTTTTTAATGATGCAAATTTCTTGTATTTGATCAATTTATACCCGTCATGATATATTTTATTCAGATTTTATTAACATCTTTCTATTTCAAAAGATTAAGATTATTCGCTAACTGTAGGTGCCCTCAATCTTCCGTGTCAAGTTGCCGTTCATCTCTCTCTCTCTCTCTCTCTCTCTCTCTCTCTCTCTCTCTCTCTCTCTCTCTCTCTCTCTCCAAAAAATCAATATCGACCCAGGCAAAGTTTAAAATATAGTTAAACTCCGGCTGATTCTTTTAATGTCATGATATTGTCGCATATAAATTGTTTTTTATCCTTAATTTATTTTCTAAATTGCTGATAAAAAGTTAAGAAAATATACTATGAAGTATTTTTTTTATTTGATTAGATAATCAAACAAATTCCTCACTTCACTGTCCAACACCCAGACAAACACGACTTAACAAAAATATTAGGAACCCGTAATTTTTTTTTTTTTACAAAACAAGATGTAATGTACCCCTTCTTATATATATTTATCCTTGCTTAAATCTTTAAAAAGTGTGTGCCTTTCCCTGGTTGGTTTTCACATCATTCTTCTTTTATCATCAATCGTTAAATTTATCTTAAGTCGGTGTTGTTAAAAAAATTATTTATTTAATCTAAGTAGATTGCAGTTTTTTAATACGTTTGTGTTGGTGTTGAATTTCTCAAATTCTAACTGTGTTGAAGAGTCTACCTGTCGCCGTAATGTTGCGTAACTAACTTCCAGTGAAATCCAGCGAGTGGTCTTCTGTATAATGCTGCAGTGACATCTATTGTCTTTTTTACCCGCTACCGTACACACTCGGATCGCCTCAGGCGGTTTCTTCTACACACAGGTGCTTCACAGAGTTCCCGTGAAAGATTATGTAATTCGGCTTGATACCAGCTAAACGACTTGACTAATTTTAGACGATTAAAAAGCGCAGTGTTACTGTAAAATCATGATACTGGTTTCGATACCAAACAAAGCTATGAAACGTCGATTGATTAAGTTAATTAAATTTATGATTTTTTTGTTTTAATTAAACAGATAAAAAAGAGTGCAAACTTAATCACGACAGTATTGTGTGCTCTACTTCAGTAAAATTAATAAATAAATGTTCTTTGTTCTACATATAGTTCGCACGTAACCTCCCCCCATTTAAATTTGAAAAGAAACTAAATCCATGTGAACGTCTACCAACACTCTATTTGAAAAGAGCATTTGTTTCAGGAGTATAAATAGACAAATCATGATAATAAAAAATTAATAGTTTTACATACATATGAATTAAAATAACACTTTCGGGTGGGGATCCAAAAAATCCATATTCGAAAATTAGCATAAATATTTAAATTGCTTCAAATGAATAATGCGGACAGTAAATAAATAAATGAAAATTTCAAGTATCAATGATCGTTGCAGGCCCGTAGCCCCCCCCCCCCCCTCCACCTGCCCAATAAATGAAATAAAAAGTCTTTTTTTTTATTAAAATTTCTGGTCTGTCTTTTAATTTTTTTCTTCTTGCAAATGCTTGGATTAGAGTAAGCTTAACTGCACAAAATCAAATCTAGGCGGCCTCCACATTAAAATTTTTACGTGATATGAAATCTATTACAAACGGTTTTTCTCAAAAGGGGGTACCCACAGCCTCACCGCGCGCTACGAGTTTATTAAAATCATTCAAACTAATTTGAAAAAAATTTAATTAAAATTGAATAAAACAAATCTAATCTAAGGAAGGATATGGAAATAACGAACAGTATTCAATCTCAACGTCCATTAAACAAATAAAAAAAATAAGAGCAGAGCAAACACGGACCTCCGAAACATCAGAGGTGGGATCAGGTGCCATGGAGGAGTGAGCATCCCCTGCCGACCGGTCACACCCGCCGTGTGCTCGTTGTCATAATCAGGATATAACGGAAAAAATCCGTGGTCAATTCAGTGTATAAATAATGGACTAACAATTGGTATGAAAAACGTCAGTCAGCATTTCATTCAACGATAAATTGTATTTGCTGACAAGGTCATTGTATCGACCATAGAATTTACGAAATGATGACTTTAAACGAGACTGTTGATATTCCTGTCTCATCAACTTGCTTGTCAATAATTTACCTCGTTTAAGAAATTGTTCATACGTAGAGCATGCTCTTGCGTATCGAATCAACTGAGATATAAATACTCCGTATGCAGGTGTTGAATTCTTTAAATAAGGATATGGAAATAACGAACAGTATTCAATCTCAACGTCCATTAAACAAATTTACAAAACAAGAGCAGAGCAAACACGGACCTCCGAAATCAAATTTAATTTAATTTTCTAAATTGATATTAAAGAAAGTCATCGAGTTAATGTTAATTAAAAAATATCATGAACTGCATGTCATATAATAACTATGTTTTATTATAAAAAGGAAAGAACCTCTGAAAAATTTCATATCTCACTACTAAACGAAGATTTTTATTTTTTTTAAATTATTTATCTTTTTGACGGTTTTGAAATTTCATCCCTTCTCTTGAAAATATTTTTTTTTTCAAATAAATTTTGTATAAATCGATCAAAGAAGCTATTTTTTCAATCTTTCCTTCTGGGCATATTAAAAAGTATATGAAAATACAAATAAATGAAATAATGTATGTTGAAATAAAGAAAAAAAATCAATTTCACACCTTTGAAGCCTCCCCAAGAGCGAAAACAATAGGGACAGTAATTATCAGTAAATGTCAGTACTTGTCTAAGTTTTTCAGCATGGACAGTAAACGGGTCAGTAATTGTCTAAGTTTTTCAGCACCGACTAAGATTGTCAGCACTTTTCTAAGTTTATCAGCACCGGCAGTAAAAAGGTCAGTAATTGTCTAAGTTTTACAGTAACGACAGCACATTGTCAGTAATTTTCTAAGTTTGTCAGTAAAAAATGGGAATGTCAGTACGTTTTTGACTTAGTAGTGAAATCTAACTCCCTAATTTACCCAAACCCAGATAAATAAAATTATCAATTCCTTTATTTCTAATGTTTAAACCCTTAGAAGTGAAAAATGCGTGAACAAGAATAAAATGTCCCTAAAATGCTAAAGTGAATACCCTCGAGTCAGCTTATACTGTCAAATTTATTGTATGAATAATGACTAATTAAACAAAGAAAAATAACTAGCATATAGCTCATCAAGAGCAACTGAGCTCCTTTTGATAGGCAATAAAGTTTATGAAATTTATGCGATTGCCAAAAGGAACCAAATGGCAATTAGTTATTACACACTCGAGAAGCACTGAATTTAATTTCAAGAATGCATTTTAAGTTTGAAATAAAGCATTGGCTTGTCCTGTTGGTTGTTGTTTATTGTGGAGGGCATTATTTCAGTCAAATAGGAAAAAAGCTTCTACTGCATGATATTCAGATAATAATATAAAGCCTGATTTATGGCCAGCATTACCCTTGTGACTTATAATATTTGATGTTTCCCTGTTAATGATCAGAGGTGTAACTGTTAAAGCTTTGCTTCTGAGCCCCCCCCCCCTGCTTTGTGTTTCAAACAAAATTCATGCACTTTAATGCAAAGTGCATTTTAAAAATACCGTTGTTGTATACACTGAGAATGCTCAATTGAATAAAGCCTGCGAAAATTGATAGACACCGATTATAATGTTTGGATCAGTTTGCCTGCTATTAAGCCATTCTTTTCTAATGCACGATTTATAAATAGTTTAAAAACATAAAAAATTAAAAGTATTCCTTAATCTGATATATATTTGCTTGTTAAACTAAAACATAAACAAGTTTTAATACAAATTACGCCACATGTATGCCGACATAGAAAATTTTGGAAAATTCAATCCGAGCCAATCTCGCATTTTTTTTAAAAAAAAGTATAATCCATCCATGCATCTAATCATCAAATCAGATATTTGCCGATAATATTTAATAAATATTTTAGAAACAATCGTGATTGAAAGCATATTTTTTAAAAAGTTCTGTCTGCTACAAAATACGTGTACCTTTCGTTTTTTTGGATCAAGGGCAAAGAGGGAGAATTTGAGATATCCCGATCCCGATCTAATTTATATTCGAGCTAACCAAACTCAAATAGCAGCAACAAAGTTTTCCTCATAAAATAAGTGCATCTATTCTTTAAATTAATAGATGCTATTATAGTACTTATGATTTCAAACAATAAAATTCCAGTTTTCTAACACAAAATCAATTAGCGGATTAAAAATTTACTTGAAACTATATTTCATGTATTTTATTCGTTTTTATTCTAGAGATGAATGTACAAGAAAAAGAATAGACTGTAGTTTTTTTTCACGCCTTCATCGCAACTGAATAGTGTGTATAACAGAATAATGTGCAAATTTAAATACAATCATGTGTTCTGCATAACATCTATCTTGAATAAAATGTCCTTCATCAAATATATATGATACAATCAGTATGCAAACTATTTGTCTTTAGAAAGTATAAAAATAAGACATTTAAAGCATCAACTACAGAAAGCTTTACGGGACAAATAATGTATATCGAGAAAAGAAAAACAAAGCAAAATAAGTCTAAAAGGTACATGTACTTTAAAACACCGCCAGTAGCCTCTCTTTTTTCATAAAAATATATAAAGAGATATGTACACATTATGAATCAATTATGATATTTACTTTGCTAGCTTTTAAACATTTATTTGAT
Organism: Saccostrea cuccullata; assembly: GCF_032062105.1. Taxonomy (NCBI): domain Eukaryota; kingdom Metazoa; phylum Mollusca; class Bivalvia; order Ostreida; family Ostreidae; genus Saccostrea; species Saccostrea cuccullata. The sequence continues at coordinate 44,102 of NW_026929567.1, read as the reverse complement.
ATTCTTGTTTACATGAATTTTAGTAACATATATTTTGCTATTTGACAAAATATGTATTTAATTAAACAGGTATCAAATTATAAGTATTTTTTTATAATTTATGTTGATCCCTTTTTTTTTTTTTTTTTTTTTTTAGACATTTGTAACTATCAACTGGGTGTGCATATCAAACGAATTCCTTATGTGGCTCATCATTTAAAATAGCAAAAATACGGATGTAAAAATCACCACCTTCGTTGCAACAAGTGAAATAAATTTGATATGATGCAGGAAATAAAAAAAGGATACAATTATTAATATTTGTATTTGTTGTTTTCATTGACTTTTAGACGATTTAATTCAATGTTAAGCGTTAAAAGAATATATATTATGATAAATTCTTATTGCATGTCCAAGTATATATATATATATATATATATATATATATATATATATATATATATATATATATATATTAAAAGTAAAAATCCAAAAATATCACAAAACATTTACTGCAAGCGCTTTCGCCATGTTCGGCTCTTCAGGCAGTTATACAAATGTCAGGTAGGTTACCTGGTAACGTCAAAAGCATAAAGTTCATTGTGACGTCATAATAGATGTAGGTAGCGTTAAGTTGGCGTAATTGTTAATGTACAAATCTTGCACTAACTTTCACACATTATACAAATGAAATTTCAAAATATAAAATATACAGTATCATTTCCGATTAAGTTTGGGTTTAAAGAGGTTGATAAAAAAGTCTTCTTTTGCCAAACGTAAATTTTCGTTTTCACTTGGAAGTTTATAAAAAGGGAAAATCTTAAATATTCCTTTGCCACATTTTGCGAAATGTTCACAACACGGTGTATTACGCACACTAGGGTCTTTAATTTGTTGCTTGTGCACACGAACCCTGGCATTTAATTTTCCCGTTTGTCCAATATAATATTCTTTACACGTCGGACAGATGGCACAGTAGATGACGTTTTCCGATTTACAGTTCATAGATGAGTTGGTTCGAATTTCCATTCCTGATTTAAGTTGGATTTTATTCCCCTCTTCTAAATATGTACATGTTCCGCATCTCGGATCTCCGCATTTTTTAATGGTTGGAATTTCCTCCTGTGTTGTAAAACGGGCCTTGGTCAACAGTTTTTTAAGACTTGGTGCTTGTCGTCGACTGTTTATGATATCATTTGGCTGAACTAAACTTTTCATGTTTTCCGATTGTTCTAAAATGGGATAAAATCTTTTAGCGTCCATAAGGATGTTTCTGTTCCTTGGGTTATGGGTAACTACAAAGGCTATTTTCCCGTCATCATCGGTGTCGTCTATATGGCGTGGATTTCTTAGGTCCTCTATTGGAATTTCGGATGCCTTTTCTATTCCAATGTTTATTAGATCCAATGGATAATTTTGCCGTCTTAAATATAGTTTTAATTCTTCCAAACGTCTACATCGTAGGGTTTCATCTGTAATAATTGTACAAATTCTCCGTGCTAAATTAAACGGAATATTACGTTTTGTGTGGGATGGGTGGCACGATCTAAAATCCAAATATTGGTGCGTGTCCGTGGGTTTACAGTACAAGTCTGTAGTTATACACGATCCATTCTTTATAATAAGAAGATCTAAAAATGGAAGTTCCGTACTACTTTTTTCTATAGTAAATTGTATGGAATCATGGAGGTTATTTAGAAGTGAATGGAATTTAGTTAAGTCTTCTTCACTCCTGGTCCAAAATATGAAGCAGTCGTCTAGGTAACGTTTCCAATTATTTTTTATGTAGTTAGCAAAGTCGACATCAAACAGTTCAGGTATTTTTCCATATAGTTGATCTTCTAAATATCCCATCACTAAAGTTGCGTATGAGGGAGCAACTTTTGTCCCCATGGCGGTTCCTTTTATTTGTAGGTAGAACTCATTGTTAAAATGGAAATGGTTATTTTCCAACACTATCTTCAGTCCTTCTAAAATGAATTCTTTTGGGAATCGTTCATTTATAATATCCGGATGTTTGTCTATCCAGTAACTAACTGCTTCCAGTCCCAAAGTATGTGGGATATTTGTGTACAAACTTGTAACATCAAAACTGACGAGAATAGTGTTTGGGTCTACATTTTGGGGAATATAATTCAGAAAATCCATATCATCTCTTACGAAGCTGGGTAATAATTTGCATAGTGGTTTCAATAAAATGTCCAATAAATTACTCAGTCGTTGGGTGCTTGATGCAGGTCCAGCGATGATCGGACGTATTTTAAGGTCAGCAGGTTGGGATATTTTTATATATGCGTCATCACAATTTTTCACAGCTTCCTGGATCTCCTTAGATTTGTGGACTTTTGGTAATCCGTAGAAATTACTGGATTTCAATTCAAAGTTAGTTAAGAAATCAATTTCATTTTTTGTTAAATTGTCGGCATATTTTTTAGTTAATTTCTCAACCTTGAGCATTGTGTGACGATCTTCGTTGGCTGTTAATTTTCTATAAAACCGACAGTTCTCAAGTTCGTTCAGTACCATTTCCTTATAATGGGGTTTGTCCATAATAATAACAGCGCCTCCTTTATCAGCTTCTTTTATGATTATGGATGAATCATTCCGTAGATCCTGTATTGCATTTCGTTGGGATTTAGATATATTACTTTTTGTCCTCGTTTCTTCCTTGTTAGAGTGAGCAGAAGACTTAAGACATGTTATAAATTCTTCTAAATGTTTGTCTCTGTTTATCGGCGGTCTAAATCCTTTTTTGTTTCTAACAAGGGATTCATCATCATATGGAGAATTTTGAAAATATTCTCTTAAACGTAATTTGCGACAAAATTCATCCGTATCTGCAATTAAGTCCACATTGTCCCTGTTTGGTGTTGGCGTAAATTTTAATCCCCTGAATAATATTTCTTTTTCGATATTATTTAAATCTCTGCTTGAGAGATTAATAATTTTGGGACCTGTTGATTTATTATTTAATGACTCTTGAAACGGAAAGTTGCTTGTTTTTTCCGTGTTCTTTGAGGTTGGCGTGGTCCTAAAAAATGTTTTCTGTTGTTCGAATTTTGATTGGAGTTCCGTTTTTCTCTAATCTCTTGATCCTGTAATGGTTGATTTTGATGGCCACCATTTTGTCGTCTATCGCCATTATGACTAGTTCTCATATTGTTGAATCTTCCCCTGGTCGGACCATAATTGTTTTGATTTCTTGGGAGGAATCCTCGTGGGTTATTTGGTATTCTCTGATTGGCAATTCGCTTAGGTAAATTGCCATTTTTTACGGCATTTGCATACGATGTGTGACGCTCTTGAGGTGTCTTTGATCTAGATTTAGATTTTAACAATGAGTTCTACCTACAAATAAAAGGAACCGCCATGGGGACAAAAGTTGCTCCCTCATACGCAACTTTAGTGATGGGATATTTAGAAGATCAACTATATGGAAAAATACCTGAACTGTTTGATGTCGACTTTGCTAACTACATAAAAAATAATTGGAAACGTTACCTAGACGACTGCTTCATATTTTGGACCAGGAGTGAAGAAGACTTAACTAAATTCCATTCACTTCTAAATAACCTCCATGATTCCATACAATTTACTATAGAAAAAAGTAGTACGGAACTTCCATTTTTAGATCTTCTTATTATAAAGAATGGATCGTGTATAACTACAGACTTGTACTGTAAACCCACGGACACGCACCAATATTTGGATTTTAGATCGTGCCACCCATCCCACACAAAACGTAATATTCCGTTTAATTTAGCACGGAGAATTTGTACAATTATTACAGATGAAACCCTACGATGTAGACGTTTGGAAGAATTAAAACTATATTTAAGACGGCAAAATTATCCATTGGATCTAATAAACATTGGAATAGAAAAGGCATCCGAAATTCCAATAGAGGACCTAAGAAATCCACGCCATATAGACGACACCGATGATGACGGGAAAATAGCCTTTGTAGTTACCCATAACCCAAGGAACAGAAACATCCTTATGGACGCTAAAAGATTTTATCCCATTTTAGAACAATCGGAAAACATGAAAAGTTTAGTTCAGCCAAATGATATCATAAACAGTCGACGACAAGCACCAAGTCTTAAAAAACTGTTGACCAAGGCCCGTTTTACAACACAGGAGGAAATTCCAACCATTAAAAAATGCGGAGATCCGAGATGCGGAACATGTACATATTTAGAAGAGGGGAATAAAATCCAACTTAAATCAGGAATGGAAATTCGAACCAACTCATCTATGAACTGTAAATCGGAAAACGTCATCTACTGTGCCATCTGTCCGACGTGTAAAGAATATTATATTGGACAAACGGGAAAATTAAATGCCAGGGTTCGTGTGCACAAGCAACAAATTAAAGACCCTAGTGTGCGTAATACACCGTGTTGTGAACATTTCGCAAAATGTGGCAAAGGAATATTTAAGATTTTCCCTTTTTATAAACTTCCAAGTGAAAACGAAAATTTACGTTTGGCAAAAGAAGACTTTTTTATCAACCTCTTTAAACCCAAACTTAATCGGAAATGATACTGTATATTTTATATTTTGAAATTTCATTTGTATAATGTGTGAAAGTTAGTGCAAGATTTGTACATTAACAATTACGCCAACTTAACGCTACCTACATCTATTATGACGTCACAATGAACTTTATGCTTTTGACGTTACCAGGTAACCTACCTGACATTTGTATAACTGCCTGAAGAGCCGAACATGGCGAAAGCGCTTGCAGTAAATGTTTTGTGATATTTTTGGATTTTTACTTTTAAATATACCAAAAACTGTACCGATTCTTCATTTTGTTTTGAAATTATATATATATATATATATATATATATATATATATATATATATATATATATATATATAATATATCCAATAAATAGTCTCAGTGGTCGGAATTAAATACTTAAAATAAAAAAGAAAAACACGAAAAACTCCAGTAAAGCTTTAGGCCTTTCATTCTATCTTCAGAAGCTTTACAAAATAAACAACTGTAGTAACATAGTAACGTTACACAATCATTGGCGGAGTTTATGACGTCGTTATTGTGAAGTCAAATGTACTATGACGTCATAATAACGACGTCATAAACTCCGCCAATTATTGTGTAACGTTACTATGTTAATACAGTTGTTTATTTTGTAAAGCTTCTGAAGATAGAATGAAAGGCCTAAAGCTTTACTGGAGTTTTTCGTGTTTTTCTTTTTTATTTTAAGTATATATATATATATATATATATATATATATATATATATATATATATATATAGAAAAAAAATTGACAAGGCAACAAAGTTAGTAAAACGTAAGCGCTTTCTTGATTAATTCAAAAATGTGACGTAATAACGTTACCTGTTGATAACGTCAACAACAATTCAATGACGTCACAATGCTATTAGAGGAAACAATAATAGAGCCAAAGTTAAATAACATAGTTCATAGCGTAATACATAATTAAGTCATGAGACAGTCTATATTAAACTATTTAGGGATGGTTTAAAAATATTTATAAAATGTTTTCTTTTCCCCGTCTCTCTAAAACGCTCTCTGTTTTGAGTTTATAAAAGGGATAAACTGTGAATTGTCCCTGTCCACAAATATCAAGATGTTCACTGAGTTTTATTTTTCTGTACTCGGGTTGGTTGATATGCTGTCTGTGTATACGTATGCGAGTGCGAAGGGTGGTCCCGGTTTCTCCTATGTATAATTCTCCGCATCCAGCGCATTTTATACAATAAATAAGGTTTTTTGATGCACAGGTCATGTCTGCATTTACGGTAAATTTCTTATTTCCGAGTGTAAAAGTACTTCCCTCTTTAATAAAGCGGCAAGTTCCACAACGTGAATCGGAACATGTATTGACCGTGTATGAATTCTGTTGCTGAAATACAGATTTGCACAATATTCTCCTGAGGTTTTTAGGTTGTCTTTTACTGTTGATGAATTTATATTTTTCCAGCACTTTGGACATTTTCTCATCGGTCTGTAGAAGGTTGTTGAGGTTACGCACTGTAGGGGTAATATTCCTGTTCCTCGGATTGTAGGTAGTTACAAGCGGTAATATTGAGGTATCCGGATTGTCACTATTTGAGGAATAAATAAGTGTTTCTCTGTCGATTTCTGTGGCCTTTTTTATCCCGTCCTCAATGATTCCGGAAGGATAACATTGTTCAAGTAAATACTTTTTCAATTCATTGAGACGTTTATCTCTTGTTTTCTCGTCGCTAACTATTGTGCAGACTCTTCTAGCTAAATTGTACGGGATCGAGCGTTTTGTATGTCTAGGATGACAGGAACTGAAATGAAGGTATTGATGTGTGTCCGTCGCTTTGTAGTATATGTCTGTCGAAAGACATTCTCCATCCTTTTTAATTAAGACGTCCAAAAATGGAATACTTTGTAAACTTTCTTCCATTATGAAGTTGATGTCAGGATCTAGATCATTCATAATATTTAGGAAAGCTGCTAGATTCGCATCGCTGTCATTCCAAATTATAAAACAATCATCGAGGTATCTTTTCCAATTGTTCTTTATATTTTCTGTAATTTGTTGGTCAAAGTACCGAGTTGTTCTTTCATACATCTTTTCTTCTAGATATCCAAGTGTGAGGGTGGCATAAGTAGGGGCCATTTTCGTTCCCATTGCTGTTCCTTTCTTTTGTGCATATTGCTTGTCGCTAAAGGAGAAAGTATTATTTTGCAATACTATCTTACTCGCCTCTAAGATGAAGTCTTTGCTGAAACGCGCATTAATTTTTTGTGGATATTTATCAATCCAGTATTCGAGCGCCTTGACACCAAGATCAGTAGTAATATTAGTGTACAAGTTGGTAACATCCATTGTGACTAGTTTGGCATTATGACTAACATTTTCAGGTAGATGTCTCAGAAAATCCAGATCATCACGAACATAACTTTTTACTTCTAAGCAAAAAGGTTTCAGTAATATGTCCATAAGATGACTCAGCCTTTGTGTAGGAGCATTGGGTCCACCTACGATAGGTCTAAATGTGAGATCTTCCGGATCGTTACATGTAACATATGCAGCGTTTTGTATTTTAATCGCTTCCTTTATTGTTTTAGACTTGTGTATCTTAGGAAGTCCATAAAATGCACTTTCTCTGAAATCAAAATTTATTAGGAAGTCCTCTTCTTTATCTGTTAAACAGGACGTTGTGTTGTGATTCTTTATCAATTTTATGATTTTTCGCATTGTCTTTTTGTCACTGTTTTCTGATATTTCATCGTAAAACTCGCTGTTATTGAGCATTTGTAATATTTTTGATTTGTAGTATTCTGTGTTCATAATCACTACTGCACCTCCCTTGTCTGCTTCTTTGATTACGATTGAACAATCGTTTGTCAGTGATTGAACAGCCTTTTCTTCTTCTTTTCGTAAATTACTTCTTGTATTATTTTTTTCATTCCTTAAAGGTATATTTTGCAGCGTATTACAAACAGTGTCAAGGAGACTGTTCCTTCCTTTCTTTGGATTAAAGTTTGATTTGTTCCTTACTTGATCACTTTCAGACGTGTTTTCGTCTTCGTCATCCTTATGAAAAAACTCTGCTAGTCTTAATTTTCTTGTATATTCCTTAATATCCTTAGATAATTCCTGAAGATTAGAATTACTTGGTGTTGGTGTGAATTTTAATCCTTATGATAATAACTTTATTTCAGCTGCATTTAATGGCCTACTTGACAGTTTTATCACTTTTGGGTCTATTGCTCCCAAGTTTCCCTCTGTCCTTGCAGGTAATGGTACTGCTGAAATCTCTGCCCTTGGCTCTGTTTGCCTCCTCCTAAAAAATAATGTGAGGATTTCTTTCCTATGTAAGTTGTCCCATTTCTTCTGAATAAGTTTCCAGAATGATTTAAAGACTTCATGGGTCCCTGTCCAAGATGTTTGTTTTTAAAAGATTGTTTTTCTGTTGAATATCCTCCCTGAGGTTGGTGGAATTTGTTCTTGTTATACATCTTTGTCAAATGATTTATATTTTCTCGATGCTGCAATGGGAACGAAAATGGCCCCTACTTATGCCACCCTCACACTTGGATATCTAGAAGAAAAGATGTATGAAAGAACAACTCGGTACTTTGACCAACAAATTACAGAAAATATAAAGAACAATTGGAAAAGACACCTCGATGATTGTTTTATAATTTGGAATGACAGCGATGCGAATCTAGCAGCTTTCCTAAATATTATGAATGATCTAGATCCTGACATCAACTTCATAATGGAAGAAAGTTTACAAAGTATTCCATTTTTGGACGTCTTAATTAAAAAGGATGGAGAATGTCTTTCGACAGACATATACTGTAGACCACTAAATTTTCGCGACACCTTATTTTCGCGAGATAATCATTGACTCTTGATATGCGAGACAAAATTTTCACGAATTGTGGTTATTGCTCTATATAATCTTAAGGAATACTATTATACGCGAGTATAAAATTTTCGCGAGCATACTGTCTCGCGTAATTACGCGAAATTAAAGTTCTCGCGAATAAAAAGTGATTTACAGTACTACAAACCGACGGACACACATCAATACCTTCATTTCAGTTCCTGTCATCCTAGACATACAAAACGCTCGATCCCGTACAATTTAGCTAGAAGAGTCTGCACAATAGTTAGCGACGAGAAAACAAGAGATAAACGTCTCAATGAATTGAAAAAGTATTTACTTGAACAATGTTATCCTTCCGGAATCATTGAGGACGGGATAAAAAAGGCCACAGAAATCGACAGAGAAACACTTATTTATTCCTCAAATAGTGACAATCCGGATACCTCAATATTACCGCTTGTAACTACCTACAATCCGAGGAACAGGAATATTACCCCTACAGTGCGTAACCTCAACAACCTTCTACAGACCGATGAGAAAATGTCCAAAGTGCTGGAAAAATATAAATTCATCAACAGTAAAAGACAACCTAAAAACCTCAGGAGAATATTGTGCAAATCTGTATTTCAACAACAGAATTCATACACGGTCAATACATGTTCCGATTCACGTTGTGGAACTTGCAGCTTTATTAAAGAGGGAAGTACTTTTACACTCGGAAATAAGAAATTTATCGTAAATGCAGACATGACCTGTGCATCAAAAAACCTTATTTATTGTATAAAATACGCTGGATGCGGAGAATTATACATAGGAGAAACCGGGACCACCCTTCGCACTCGCATACGTATACACAGACAGCATATCAACCAACCCGAGTACAGAAAAATAAAACTCAGTGAACATCTTGATATTTGTGGACAGGGACAATTCACAGTTTATCCCTTTTATAAACTCAAAACAGAGAGCGTTTTAGAGAGACGGGAAAAAGAAAAACATTTTATAAATATTTTTAAACCATCCCTAAATAGTTTAATATAGACTGTCTCATGACTTAATTATGTATTACGCTATGAACTATGTTATTTAACTTTGGCTCTATTATTGTTTCCTCTAATAGCATTGTGACGTCATTGAATTGTTGTTGACGTTATCAACAGGTAACGTTATTACGTCACATTTTTGAATTGTTTTCAAATGTAAAACGTCTGAAGAAATAATCAAGAAAGCGCTTACGTTTTACTAACTTTGTTGCCTTGTCATTTTTTTTTTCTAATATTAATTACCGGACACTGTGATATTTCTTTCATTTTTGGATATATATATATATATATATATATATATATATATATATATATATATATATATATATATATATATATATATATATATATATATATATATATATATATATATATATATATATATATATATATATATATATATATATATATATATATATATATATATATATATATATATATATATATATATATATATATATATATATATATAGTTTTGTGACAGGCGGATTGTGGGTTATTTAGCATCTTTTACACTCACGTTGTGGGTATCATGGAGGGTTTGTGGGTCATTATATATTGACCCACAAACCACCGCCTCAAAAACTCGTGTATTGCTATAATATAAACCATATTTTCATATTTTACAAAAAAAAATATTTTGACCCATAATTACATAAATCAAAAATGACCCACAATGCAATTTTATATACATCAATTCTTACCACTCAGTGGATTGGATGAATTTTGTTTGTGACCCACAATATTCTATATACTTTCCCACTACTCACTGTTCTTTTGTTCGGGGCGTATAATGGAAAATTTTGGGAATTAATAGTTATGTAGCTTATCAGCCGAGTATTTTTCAATCCTCTACGCAGCTTTTAACGATGCATAAAAAATAGACGCGTGTATATCCCACAATGTTCTTTCTACATATATATTATGACCCACAACAATGTATATATATCACATTGATCCCACAATATTATATATGTGCACAAAAATGACCCTCAATTATATCATGTAAACATTATATTTTTCATGAACAATATATACTTATCAGTTATTATGTATAAACAAACATTTGTATGTACACTGTTTTTTGTTCGGGAGCGTATTATGGTAAATACCTTGAATATATAGTTAGGAAGCTTATCAGCCGAGTATTTTTAAACTACTATGCAGCTTTTAACGATGTATAAAAGATAGACGCGTTTACTAAGTATATCCCACAATGTTCTTTCTACAAATATATATAATGACCCACAACTATGTATATATATCACAATGATCCCACAATATTATATATGTGCACAAAAATGACCCTCAATTATATCATGTAAACATTATATGTTTTCATGAACATTTATATACTTATCAGTTATTTTGTGTAAACAAACTTTTGTACAATGTACATGTATGTACACTGTTCGTTTGTTCGGGAGTATATTATGGTAAGTACCTGGAAGTAATAGTTAGGTAGCTTATCAGCCGAGTATTTTTAAAGTTTCTTCGCATCTTTTAACGACGCATAAAAAGGTAAGGTGTATATATCCCACAATATGCATATGCTTTCTACTTATATATAATAACCCACCAAGGTATATATACATATCATATTGATCCCATAATGTGGGAAAATCCATCTGAGAAACATTTTAACAAGCTAAAAAAATTCTTTCTCAATCCACAACAACTTATTAGGAGCTCCTTTCATTTTATTAAACTTCATAAATATGGTTAATTCTACCAACATTCTAGATTCTACATGTAACTCTTTAACAGGGGTCTACATTCTACATTTTTAACCTTTCTTTTCATAAATAGAAATATACCCTTTACTTTTATCATTATAGTAAAGGGGATATTTTCATTTATTTATTCTAAAAACTCCTGTGATTTACAATACCTAATACTAATACTAACAACCCAACAACCAAATATGTATATATGCAGGATAATCAGAACTAAAGAGAAGTGGTCGAATAAATCCCTTTACGACAATCTTATATAGAGAGATGAATAAAAAAAATCTTAGAACCGTAATATAGAATAATTAAATTCTTTTAAATCAGCAAGGTCGCTATATTTTATTTTTATTTATTATTAGCAAAATACTTTTAAGATAGGACTTTCCTGTAAATAACACAGTTAAAATCAATCTCGTTTAATAGATAATAGAGAGTTTAGGCTCAGATACTCCATGTATGTCTTTATCAAAAGTACATGTAATCATAGCCTATATCCTACCTATATTTCGGTGATTGATATCTTGTTCCGTTTTTATAAAGATTTATAATCAAAAATTGTGTCTAAACAATACAATTTTCAAAATACTTAAAGGAAAAGAAGACAATCTTTTAAACAAACACAGTGTTACGCTTCGAAGATGGACTTCTACGTGAATACAACATACGCAATAAAATAAATACAAGACGCAAATCAGGGAATTATAGTTTTACAAACCTATATATTACATAATTATACACTAACACCAGTCAAAATGACTTTTCTGTCCTAGTTTTGAGGGTTTTTTCCAACTTTTTTTCTTTTTACTGGCACCAGGATCCAATCATGAGATAAAATTGTACTTTGTGCTACACATCCAAGGAGTTCATATTAGCTATCTCTGGAATTAAACAAAGTGGTATACGTGATGACTACCTGACCAGAGGTACTTGTGGACAGGACCCCCCCCCCCTCCATATTCAACCCCGAGGCTTATTGGACATTTTTTTCAAAAATTATATTTATTATACTCATTCATCATGTGTACAATATGAAAAAAAATCGTCAAAACTCCAAAACAATCGCTCCACAAAAAATACCCCACTATACATTTTAAGGGAGAAAGGCCTTATAATGTATAGTGGGGTATTTTTTTGTGGAGCGTTTGTTTTGAAGTATTCCTTCACCTAGTACATGTACACCCGAGTTTTGAGTGGACAAAGCGGAGTCAGCCGAAGATTGTCGATGTTTTTCCGACCCCTGACGGAAAGAGCCGAGATGATTCGATTGCTCTCCGTTCAGCGGATCGTTCAACAACAATGAAAAAAAAAATTCAAAAATTATATTTATTATACTCATTCATCATGTGTACAATATGAAAAAAAATCGTAAAAACTGCAAAACAATCGCTCCACAAAAAAATACCACACTATACATTTTAAGGGAGAAAGGCCTTATAATGTATAGTGGGGTATTTTTTTGTGGAGCGTTTGTTTTGAAGTATTCCTTCACCTATTACATGTACACCCGAGTTTTGAGTGGACAAAGCGGAGTCAGCCGAGGATTGTCGATGTTTTTCCGACCTCTGACGGAAAGAGCCGAGATGATTCGATTGCTCTCCGTTCAGCGGATCGTTCAACAACATTGAAAAAAAATTTGGGTGGATTCTGATTTGTAGTATCTTGATCATACTTTGAAGAATGTAAATCAAATATTGCGCAAAATTTGCAAAGGAGGGGGTAATCAACTGAATACTGCTGCTTTTAATACATTTGAGGTGTTTTTCTTTTCCAAGCTGTACAAAGACAACAGAGGGACTAATAGGCACTTATGAAACTCGTAATATTCACACGTACAAATACGAGGCTTGTTCGAAAAATTCGTGGACGATGTCGATCTTCATTAAACAAACTACTTTCAAGATATCTTAAATAAGCTCAACATCATGTGTTCAAATATCATTCTGTTTTGTTGATTTGTGAAGTTTCTTTCCATGGGCGTCGGAAGCAAATTGAAAGGGGGGCTAACAGAAAGGGGGGCTTAACCAACAAAAAAATACCCAATTTTCAATGCCTATATAAATATTTTTGTAAAGGGGGGGGGGGGGGGGCAATCCTACCTACCCCCCACCCCTCCTACCCAGTTTCAACTCTTATGCGTTACGATTTAATAGAAATCAATTTTTTTCATGTTAAGATTAACATGTTTTGTGACCAGGGGACATATATATTGATTCTTCTAACATTTTAAGAGTATATTCCGGATTTTTCCCGAGTATAAGATAAATTTGCATCGGTACCTGCTGCTCTGTGACGTTCTACAACATCATCGTTTTTTGCCGTTTTCAATGAGGACTAAATGAACCTCTTTCTCAAATGGACTCATTTTCAACGAAGAAAATATCGAGGCATAACTTGGAATATGAATCAATGTAAAAATCTAGGAATTTTTTTTTTCGCTTTTGCTCCATTTAGGAATTTTGACCTGCGCCACGAACCGGATTTTGCATTCTTTATATCTGGATATGTTTGAAATAAATAATGATACTTTTAAAAAAATTAATAAAAATCATTGGAATTTATTGTTAAAATATTTCTACCAAATTTGGATAAAATATGAAAACAGAAAAGATATGACAGAAGTCCACGAACTTTCATGTGATCGACTCGATCACACGCAAAGTTAACACTTCTATTCATCTTAATAAGTATTGTGTATTTATTTAATTTGCAATTTAAAGTTTAACCTCGGAAACTTGATTAGTGAAAAAAACTAATTGTTATAGCTTTGTAAATTGTATGAAGTATAGAAGAAATTATAATATACTCGCCAATTTAGAAAGAGAATATCTATGATACAAATAACTTATGGAGAATGAAGTGTTGGGCGGGGAGGATGGGTGCTGATTCATTTGACCTTGTATATGAAGTTCACATCCACTGCGATATGTAAATATTAACCATCCCTTTATTCTGAGGTTCCTAATCAGGCCAGTGTTACAATTAATAATAGATGTGTAGATCACAAGACTGAACTTTTGTCCCCCACTTTTACTGAAAGTGGGGAATATTACTTTCGATCCGTCCGTCTGTAGAACTGTATAGCATTTTTCTGTCTGTCTGTCTGTAACACTTTCTTTTTCGCGAGATATCTCGAGAAGGTTTTTGGTATTTACAACGAAATTTTACATAGCAACTTCCCCTGGTGTAATTATAAGAATCCTATACATTTTGATGTTAAAAGTTCATAAAGGTCAAGGTCGCAAAATCGTAAATTCTGTCTAGTTTAACACTTTCGTTTGGGCGCGATATCTTGAGAAGTTGAGGAGCTTTTCCTGTAAACTTTTATGCCACAAGTCGCTAAAGTTATTACCTTAGAAATACCCCTATTGACTTTGGGGTCAAAAGGGTAAAGTTGTATTATTTATTACGCTTGAGAGAGAGAGAGAGAGAGAGAGAGAGAGAGAGAGAGAGATTGAAACACACACTTACACATTAGGATAGACAAAGTGTAAGGCAGATAGATAAGTAAACAAGCTGTAATTATCCAGCATAACTCGCAATGATGTAGGGAAAAAAGTTTAGTCAGAACATTTGTCCAGGATTTAGTTTTTATCACTTCATTAATTTGGCTGGTTCCGAATTGTGACCAGTTCCAATTAATTCTTAATTTAAGGTGTAAAAATAAATTGATACCCATGATAAGAAGGCATAAATATTAGTGCTTGAATTCTGCGAAGTTTTGATTTTTTCCCGTTAAAATTTGGAACTGGCCAAACGATTGTACATATCGCACATGCCTGAAATTTTAGTACATTATTTGTTGAGGCATGCCATATGCATGATATGGAGATATTCATTTTTGTTCACTAGTGATGTCAGCTTCCTGTTCATCCGTACGTGCGTCTGTACGTGTCATGCATATCAATAATTTTTGTCGAAGTTTTCTCAGCAACTTTTTATTACAGATGCTTGAAATGTTAGCACACACATTGTTGAGGCATGTTTTATGGTGGGATTTCTTTAATATAATCAACTTTCTATTGATTCATCTACCTTTATTAACTGAACTTAATAGTATATTAAAGCCATATATGGCGTATGTACACTGAAAATTATTATACTAAAATTATAAGATCTTATTATTTGTATGATTACTTTATATAAAGATAGAACTTTTCCGTAAATTACAAAATCTAAGTCAGTTGCGTTATAAAGATATCACAATTTAATTTGGATTCTCGGAATTTTCTCCGGCTCGGAAGAAAATACAAAAGATTTAAATAACACATTATAGAGAAGATAAAATTGTATTATTAGGTGAAACGAGGTGTTCTCCGTGTTCAGAATTGTATGAAAAGCTTTAATTTAAATGTATTAACTATATTTCTTTACTTAATTTTGTATTTTCAAAAATATATTTTTTGATCAGTTACGCCATATATGGCTTTAATATTGAATATGATAGTTTATACATATGTAAATATTTATTTACATCAGAGCGGGAATAAATCTAGTGAACATTGAGTCACAGACTTCTTGTAGGTTTTTTGCTCGACTGAGCTGAAAGCCCGTGGGCTTTTCTGATCACACTTTGTCTGTCTTCTTTCTGTAAATTTTTCACATTCTTAGCTTCTTCGTCTTCTTTTAAGTAGATCTATTCAATTTCAACCTAACTTGCCACCAATCATCAGTGGATTAAGGGCATCAAGATTATTCAAATGAAGAGCCGTACGTACCTTCTTTCTAGGAAAAGAGTTATGAATTACTGAAGTTATGAATTACATGTGACATCTTTTACACCTTTTTTTGTCTCATGGGGAAAGGATGGAACTACAATAGGTGATCCAAGTTTTTCATAGAATATATAAGAATTCTTTCAAAATCTATTGCAATTCTGAAATACGGATGTTTTTTTTTTTTTTACTTGAATCTAATATCTTACTGCCCGACTATAAAATTGTACTTTCACAGATGTCATGACCCACAATCATTTATATACATGTAGTGCTGCATATAATTCTGATGTCGGCTGCTAGTGAGTGTGAATCATGCATGCTGATTTGAAGGAAAAAGTTTTGTGATTTTCTTCGGCATAAGACTGAACTTAATCGAAGTGCAATCAACGCTAATCTTTATATTACCCATGGGAGTGGTGCTAGGCAACTATTGATAATGTCCGCAGTTTTGAGGAAAGGGTGCAAAACTGTTACAAATTACAAATTAAATCGTTAAAACTTTATTCTCAGAAAACAATTTAGGACTTAATTAAATATTTTCAACATTAATTGTGTGTGTGTGTGTGTGTGGGGGGGTATTTCAATAGCCTATAGGTGCTCAATAATATTGATGAGTAAAACTATAAAATGGACATATAACAGGGAATAAACAATAAATAAATTAAAGTGAATAATGTTTAAGGTGATACTACAAAGTCTGCGCAGCGAACTTCTGCATAGTTTATAAAAAAAAAATAATTAAATACCATTTTACTGGTGTCAGAGAAAGTGCTAGATTCATTGACTATTTTAAGAATCCATCTCTTACATGTAATTAAACACCCTCTTTCAATCTAGAACAGCCCGATTACACGTTATAATTAAATTGCAATATAACATTTTATTGCATCTGCTTCCATGAAGTAAATAAATGCCAAAATTCTTTTAAAAAATTATTTGTTATTTAGTGAACATGCATTCTCATTAAATCTACCGGGTATATATTTGATTCTCGATTTGAACTCAATTTTCTTGGATGCTCGCACGTATGATTGATATTCACAGAGAAATTTGAATTAATGAAATACAGTAGCTCTACACAGTAGCTTATTTAACTTATTGAATATGACTACATAACAAGTAGAATTGCACGTTAACTGACTCCATATCAGATGTAGCTAGGTAATTTTGGGAGGGTTCGGGCTTCATCAAGAAGCTTCAATGGACCAATTCTCCCTCTGGGAGTATAATCTTTTCATGTGAACTTTGAAGCGACATTTCATATCAGCAAGAAGCCCTATAGAGCATACAGATAATCTAAAATTTACAAACATTTATTGAACCCAATGATTTATAGATGGATATCATTTAATATATTGATTTTATACATGTAAATGTACATGTATGATATTATATAAGATTTTTATCCCCAAGCCTAAGCAATGCTTCTACTTAATATATCTTTTTTTAAATAACAATCAATATTTTACACTGTGATTTATATTATGAATCCACACTATTTACTTCATCATTTTCATACCCCCCCCCTATTTAACCTTAAGGGTTGTTGGACTTTTTTTCACATATTTTATTTATTACACTATTACACTTATTCATAATGTGTACCATAAGCAATAATCCTGAAAAAAAACCCAAAATATATTCGTTACACACACACAAACACTCCATCCATCACCCTAAAAGACTCCATTATAGTGTCCCTTAATAAAATGTATAGTGGGGTATTTATTTGTGGTTGAAAGATTATTTTGGATTTTTCACAATATTTTTCGTCAAGTACACATGATGATTAAGTTTAACAAATATAATAAATGAAAAAAATATCCAGCAAGCCCTGGGGTTGATTATCGAAGGGGAACCCCCCTGTCCACATGTAACTGTGGGATAAAGGGGTAAACATGTGATAAAGATTGTTTTCATTTCATACACAGGTATCCTTAGCAATTAATATACACAATCGTTACATTGTAAACGTGTGTTTAAATCAAAATGTGATATGACATATCCAGTGCCAAGTGGATACAGTAAAACTTCTCTAAACCGGCCAGCTGCCGGACTGAATAAAATGGCCGGACTAGAGGGGTGGCCAGTTTCCTGAGAATCTAACATACTGAAGAATTGCAGAACTATGTGACAGATGCTAGGAAAAATATATAATTGGTGTCTGTTATAATTATCTGTCAACATGTTATTAATTATCGGCAGACACATAATATATTCTTAAGGTCTAAAAAATAAATTAATATTATTGAGGATAAATTCGTCATACATGTTGGTTTTTATAGAAAGAAGTTAAAAAATAAAAGACAAAAAATCATGCAGAGTATCTTTATTAATTATATGCGAAGAAATAAACCAGGACCCTTTACCTTAACTGTATAAAGTATACTGCATGCATCCATGTATCGCTTACGTCATTAAAAAAATTGTACCTCAGTGAAATTTAGATAAATAATTAAAACATTTCTGAGCAATATTTCTGTTATTTTAATAAAAAAAAGTATATTTTGGTAAACATTTTACTAGTATAATATTTTTTTCTCAGCATTATGTATCTGTAACAAATTTTAAGGCCGCTTATGTGTATTTAAAAAGATGATGCAACATGGCGTGCGCGTGCGGTAATTTTTTGATTCAATCTGTGATTTAAATTTATAAGTTGCTTGATATTTTATTAATTCAAGTTTAATTTTTGTTAATCATAATTATGTACACAACTTAGGCCGGCAATTTTACTCATTTTCATTTAAACGCATGAATTATGGTACAGATTCCAGATTTCAAAAGCATTACCAGGAACATTCTTTTGCATGACTATTAATTTTTTTTCACCAGTACTATGATACAGAGTGTAATAGAACTGGCACTAAAACATTTCAAATAAGTTAATATATCAAATCTCATGAATTAAAAATGAGTAGATATAAAATAAAAAAAAATACAAATTAAATCAATGCAAATAAAATTTAAAAAATTATCATAATACTTAGTTACTATTAATTTGAATTAATTAAAATATGATTTTATTATTAAATATTGATTTCAATACAATTCATTAAATTGTCAGACTTTTTATTGTGTTCATCTAAAACAGACTATAGGTCACCTGTAATTAATTTCTTTTGTTCTCTGCCTCCCCTTACTGTGACAGGGGGCCTACGTTTTTAAGGTGACATCCAAAAGACCTTTGACTTTCACTTCTAGTGTCAAGGGCTTGGCGAAGGAACAGTCACTACCTTTGTTAACATCGTGGTTGTAACGCGGCGCCGCAAACAAAAATTTAACCTGCGCTTCCCCATAGCGACGCAAATTCGAAGGCAATACCACTTTAGGCTACCATGACTGGTTGAAATTCTAAAAATCCTTAGAATTCTTCTAAAAAATCATTGGGCAAGGAAAGCTGAAATTTATATGGAAGCATTCTGGGGTAGTGTAGATTCTAAATTGAAAAATTCATGACCTGGAGGGGGATGAGGGCAGGGGCACAGTTACAGAACTGTTTACCCTTATTTCGCCATATTTTGTACGGATTTTTAGTTCAAAATATGTCGCACCTTTTACTAAAATGAAAGTACGGAAATCAAAAATACGTTTGTTTATTAATTTTCTTTCTAAACTGTCTAAGTTTCAAGCTTTTTTATCGCTAAAAAGAAAAAGATTTCTAACATATAAGTGATGTCAAGTTACCAAAACTCTGTGGTGTTATAAAATGTCAAAGACCATTTTATTAAACCATGTTTTTTTGTAATTAGAAAACCAGATGTTCTCTTTTAATATATGTAAAATCGATGGAAAGTAAAATCTCAGTGGCAAGTGCCAAATCTCACGGACAGTTCTAATCAAAAGCACTGAGAGCTACACAACAATATGGGTAAACAGGTCTTCAATTAGTGTTACAAGTGGGGTTTCTGGTCAAAACATCATCGCCAGTTACTAGGGTGAGCAATGTGGCCCATGGGCCTCTTGTATTATTTAAGCATTCATTGATTGGTATTAAAATTCTAATAGCTACTATTGAAAATCATTCATTTGTCAACTTAATCATAACAATTTTCAAATATTTTATTTCTTATGTTTTGCCAATTTGAACTTTTTGCTTTTAAATTATGTTCTATGAGCAGGTTTCTCTGGTTGGTAGCTAAATATTCAAAAGTTTTCCGAGTTCATTGTCTTAATTGTCTATTTTTGATCATAAACTTTTATATCTTAAGGAAATTGTTATATTACTGGAAGCAAATTGGTAATTAAGAACTTTGCATGACCGATCAATATGTGTTATGCACGTACTTTGAAATCATGCTTTCTCCTAGTGTTTGTTGCAACAGGTTCTTTCGAAAATTGTTTTTAAACCATTTTCTGTTTTACTTTTTAAATGTTGGTTATGTATTTTTTATTTAATCATTGTAATTCATTCTTTTCCAACCATTTCTTTAATAAACCTTGTTCACCTTTGAATTGTTTGTCTTTGGTAATGAGTATTCTGGAGCGGGACGTAAAACAGTATACAATCAATCTTTGGTAATGCAGCATTATAGTAGAAAAAAGCTAGTAGCTGTCCTTCCAAGCAAAGTGATTACCAGTATTGACAGATAATAAATCCTTGTTGGAAAAGATATTTATTTGCCAGTGTCAAAAATAAGACACTAAAGAATTCAAATTCTGAAAAACAAGACTTTTGTTGGCCTTTTTTTCATTTTAGCTCACCTTAGCTGAAAACTAAAGTGAGCTTTGATTACCGATTGTCCATCGTCTGTGCACCAGGTCCTCAGTACTTTCTTGCTTTTCGTATATATCAGTGAAATATTCTGGAGAGGGACTTTAAACAGTATACAATCAATTGTCTGTGCACCTGTAAACTTGTTTATGTTTATGAAAAACAACATTTGAAAACTGTTCGCTGTTAACCATTACGTTTACATGTATAAATGAAATTTCGGGATTAAATTAAACTAAATTAAAATAAACAAAAACCCTCCCAAACTCGAAAATCCTATTTCGAGGGGGTTGGGGTTGTTAGAGGCTAACTTTTTTTTCAGATCTCGACTTCTTTCAGTACTATTTTTTGCATACAAAACTGTATTCCCCTTACATTTCTTTAAACCCCCTCCTGTTATGCTATACGTGTCTGCAGTGTGCATAAAAAAGTTGTTAAAAACCTCGCCTTTTATACAGACAGATTTTAAGAAAAATAATTAAATAATACAAAAAGGAAAGGGTATTATAATCTTGTTATTAAACCTGTTTGTGGGACATTATATACGTGAATATATGAAATTGTCCGATGATTTTATAGATACATAAAAAGGGTTGTTATGAAAGGCTGTCTGTGGGATAAGCAGGCATTAAATTATTATAATAACCTTACAAGGTGGAAGTTGTATAAATAGTAAATATCTTATATGTTTGTTCAATAATATTTAAAGGGAAATGAAAATTGATTGACTTTATTACGAATATTCTGTACAATTCATTAAAAGTGACACTCGTTATCTACTTTATCTTTAGAACAAAAAATACATAAATATATTACCGATTGTGGGTCACTGTATGTATGTATAATTATAAAGAATGGGGTGGAGGTGGGTTTATATAGTGATTATACAAGTTTGTGGGTCACTGTATATACATGTATGTATATAACGGATTTTGAGATACATATATTGCACTTTATTGGGATAAATATACCGCACTTGATTATACATGATTGTGGGACACTCTATATATATTAAATGTAGTGATCATCGCTGTTTTGTGGGTCACTCTATACCTATATATAACACATTGTGGGACAGTTGATTATAATTGATTGTGTGTCACTGTTAATTTGTTATAAAGAGTTGTTGGATAAAATAAGTAAATTGTTAATGTTAGCTGCGTGTGTTAAAATACATTAAAATCTTATGATAAACATTTAATACAAATATTCAAACACTCGGACCATCAGACCTATATGTCTCTTTTTTAACAAAAATAAAGTCCATATATATATACCGCTACACAAAAAAACATTATAAAGATCTGATCTGTTTTTTGTATATTCTGTACAATTCATTAAAGGGGCATTAGTTCTCTACTTTACTTTTCTTTTCTCAACTTGTTTTACTTATGCAGTAATATACCTTCATCACCTACATACGGAGTATTTATATCTCAGTTGATTCGATACGCAAGAGCATGCTCTACGTATGAACAATTTCTTAAACGAGGTAAATTATTGACAAGCAAGTTGATGAAACAAGAATATTAACAGTCTTGTTTAAAGTCATCATTTTGTTAATTCTATGGTCGATACAATGACCTTGTCAGCAAATACAATTTATCATTGAATGAAGGATATGGAAATAACGAACAGTATTCAATCTCAACGTCCATTAAACAAATATACAAAATAAGAGCAGAGCAAACACGGACCCCCAAAACATCAGAGGTGGGCTCAGGTGAATGAAATGCTGACTGACGTTTTTCATACCAATTGTTAGTCCATTTATGATTATTTATACACTGAATGGATCACGGATTTTTCCCGTTATTTCCTGATTATGACAACGAGCACACGTCGGTTGTGACCGGTCGGCAGGGGATGCTCACTCCTCCATGGCACCTGATCCCACTTTTGATGTTTTGGAGGTCCGTGTTTGCTCTGCTCTTATTTTGTATATTTGTTTAATGGACGTTGAGATTGAATACTGATCGTTATTTCCATATCCTTCTTTATCTTAAGAACAAAAATTACATAAATATATTACCGATTGTGGGTCACTGTATGTATGTATAATAATTATAAAGAATGGGGTGGAGGTGGGTTTATATAGTGATTATACAAGTTTGTGGGTCACTGTATATACATGTATGTATATAACGGATTTTGAGATACATATATTGCACTTTATTGGGATAAATATACCGCACTTGATTATACATGATTGTGGGACACTCTATATATAATAAATGTAGTGATCATCGCTGTTTTGTGGGTCACTCTATACCTATATATAACACATTGTGGGACAGTTGATTTTGTAAATCTTATTGGGAGAGAGGATATCCCTAGAATTTCTTGTTTAGATTCTCATAGATAATGTATCGCAGTTAATCATTATATGAAATGATCGGAAAGTACTTGAAAAATAATACTGAAATCAGTGAAACTGTTCTTAATGATTTATTATTGCACGTGATTATAATTGATTGTGGATCACTGTTTATATTGATTGATTATATACTGTTTAACGTCCATCTCCAGAATATTTCACTGATATGGAGACGTCACCATTGCCGATGAGGGGCTACAAATTTTGGCCTATGCTCGGCACTTACACCTGCTGTGACACGGGGTCTCGGTTATAGCCCCTTATAGTCTCCTTTTACGACAAGCAAGTGGTACTTTGGGACTATTCTAACCCAGATCCCCGCGAGGCGTCAATGTTTATATGTTATTTTAAAAGAATTTTTGAATAAATAAATAAGTAAATTGTTAATTATAGTGGCGTGTGTTAATATACAATACAATCATATGAAAAACATGTAATACAAATATTAAAACACTCGGCCCATCAGACCTTTATGTGACTTTTTTAACAAAAATGAATTTAATATATATACTGCCACACAAAAAAAAACATTATACATAGCGGTTTTCTGTACAGCATAGATTGCATTTGCATATATTATCAATATAAATATTTTGAGGTCTGCCTAGGAAAATTAAAGTATTTAGATCCGACATAGAAAAAGTTTTCTTGCAATAAATGCTAGTAAATGAATCTGATCTGTATTTCGTATATTCTGTACAATTCATAAAAAGTGGCACTCGTTATCTACTTTATCTTTAGAACAAAAAATACTTAAATATATTACCGATCGTGGGTCACTGTATGTATTTATAATTATAAAGAATGGGGTGGAGGTGGGTTTATATAGTGATTATACAAGTTTGTGGGTCACTGTATATACATGTATGTATATAACGGATTTTGAGATACATATATTGCACTTTATTGGGATAAATATACCGCACTTGATTATACATGATTGTGGGACACTCTATATATAATAAATGTAGTGATCATCGCTGTTTTGTGGGTCACTCTATACCGGTATATATAACACATTGTGGGACAGTTGATTTTGTAAATCTTATTGGGAGAGAGGATATCCCTAGAATTTCTTGTTTAGATTCTCATAGATAATGTATCGCAGTTAATCATTATTTGAAATGATCGGAAAGTACTTGAAAAATAATACTGAAATCAGAGAAACTGTTCTTAATGATTTATTATCGCACGTGATTATAATTGATTGTGGATCACTGTTTATATTGATTGATTATATACTGTTTAACGTCCCTCTCCAGAATATTTCACTGATATGGAGACGTCACCATTGCCGATAAGGGGCTACAAATTTTGGCCTATGCTCGGCACTTACGGCTTTTGAGCAGGGAGGGATCTTTATCGTGCCACACCTGCAGTGACACGGGGTCTGGTTATAGCCCCTTATAGTCTCCTTTTACGACAAGCAAGTGGTACTTTGGAACTATTCTAACCCAGATCCCCGCGGGGCGTCACTGTTAATATGTTATTTTAAAAGAATTTTTGAATAAATAAATAAGTAAATTGTTAATTATAGCGGCGTGTGTTAATATACAATACAATCATATGAAAAACATGTATTAAAAATATTAAAACACTCGGCCCATCAGACCTTTATGTGACTTTTTTAACAAAAATGAATTTAATATATATGCTGCCACAAAAAAAAAAACATTATACATAGCGGTTTTCAGTACAGCATAGATTGCATTTGCATATATTATCAATATAAATATTTTGAGGTCTGCCTAGGAAAATTAAAGTATTTAGATCCGACATAGAAAAAGTTGGCTTGCAATAAATGCTAGTAAATGAATCTGATCTGTATTTCATATATTCTGTACAATTCATAAAAAGTGGCACTCGTTATCTACTTTATCTTTAGAACAAAAAATACTTAAATATATTACCGATCGTGGGTATGGGCGACGGAAAGGGTAAAAAAGACGTTTATGCAAAACCAACAACTAATTTTATAAACATAATGAAATACAAAACAAACAACCTTAAAAACAAAATCAACAGACTCGTTTGCAAAATCAACAGACTCCGATGCGAAACCAACAATCACCAATGCAAAACCAACGATTATTCACTGAATTGTCGCTAGATGGCGCGCAAAAAATATGTATTACCTGAATTAATGCTAGATGGCACGCAAGTTTTTCTACGTCATCATTATTTTTGTACTATCATAGGAACGTAAATCACGCGAAATAATATATCAGGATCCAATTGGTAAACCTCGGAATGTATTAAAGAATATGTTATCGGTATCGAAATTATTTGTATATAATAATTACACTACCGGTATATAGTACATTTTATACCTATTTTATCTATTAGGCAAGATATGTTTGGGGGGGGGGGGGCTTAAAAATAAAGAGAAGGAATGTAGGACAGCGATTACTCCAGGTTTGGGCGATACTGTTTCGGACTCGGAGAAATTAGACAAAATGCACATGGGACAAGGTTTACTGTGCATACCATGGCAAAGATGCCACCACATCTTGTACAGGAGTACAATTAAGTCTCATCCTTGTAGCCTTATAGTGTAAATGTCATTGAAGGATCCAGAGGGGGGGGGCGGGTCCGGTGGTTGGAAGCCCCTTTTATTTTTGTACATAGCGAGAAAAATTTCTGTATAAATATAGAATAAGTCTAATATTTTGAAAAAATTGAAAATCTTTGTCTGCTCTGCTCTGTAGATCTGTAGATTTTCGCGTACCTTCCTCCGTGTACCTTCCCAACCCCGGCTAAGAGTTCCGACCACTCACAAGTAAAATGCAAAAAAAAAATGCAGATAGAGGGGATTTATTTTTTCTGACAGTAATCTTTTGCTGAAGTTTTAATTAATATTTTGATTTGGAAGCTCCCTCCACAGTTTTTATTGCCGGAAAATACGCAGATTCAAGCATTACATGAAAATATATGATGCAGTCCGAAGAGAAAAGTTACAGAAAGTCCCCTCTACCCCCAAAGAATGACTAAAAGTGTGGTTGGTTTTTTTTTTGTTTTTGTTTTTTTTTTTTTTGCTTATCAACTGTTTTTTGACCCCCCCCCCTTTTAAAAATATATGTAGTTACGGACTTCAAGTGGTCCTGTTGTGACTCTGTGCATGAGTGCTGGGGCATCGACCTTTCGAAAATTGCTGGATCCGCCCCTGAATTTCTTTGACGGTTTCAACTAGACTAAGAGAAAAAAAGAAACGCATAGTAAAACTTTTGAATAAAATTAAAACTATCCATTCGAATATGTTTCCAGATTTATTATCAAACATTTCTAATTAAAAATTCCTGTTTAATCAACAAGTAACCAAAATCTTGTGAGACTTTGACTGAAACTTCATGAGTTAATGATATCGATACCCCCCCCCCCACCTCTCAAAAAAATATCATCATCTCTCTTGCGCTGAAATTACCAACCTTGATTATCCTGTTCCCTAGAGCATTTATCTTTTCTGTCCTATATCATTCATATCTGTACAGGCGCAGATCCTGTTTTTCGGGGGGGGGGGGGGTTCCACCCCAATAAAAACAGCCCATATATATTTTTTTCACGTGCGCAGATCCTTTGATCCGCGCACATAGATCGCTAAACAAGTAGCGATTATTGAGAGCGGGTCAAAGGATCTGATTTTAATCAGATTGCTTTCTAAGTTAACTTATTCTAAAATAAATTTGATAGACTTCACTATATTAGTCGAACAAAGAAAAGCAAAAATGATAAAAGTACAACTTGCCAAGTGGATTTTCATGTATCAACAAATTGAGTTATGCATGAACACAATAAAATAATTTTATATGAACTTTTTTAAGAGTGTTAGGGGATTTTTTTTTCTTTCAAAGATTTTCTCCTGGGGGGAAAACAATATCTGCTACTGGTTTCTTGTAATAGTCGTTTGTCTTGCTGCCTCTAATATGTAAGAATTTTAAAAGTTCGACATGATGCTATTATCCGAGGTTTGCAAAATGGATGTTGATAGACAATTTCGCGGACTTTGGACCCGCACTACAATTAGCTTACATGTACATATATTTAGACTTATAGTAAAAACATGTGTTTTGTTTTCTTTGTAACTTTAAAAAAAAAATTCATTTCCAAAATATTTTTGAACACATGACAGTGTCAGATAAATATTCACATAAAAATGGGGGTGTTCAATGTGGAAATCCTTGGTTGTTAATAAACTTTTGACGTCGTAACATCCGAATAGCTCTCGCTTGGCTTAAAATGTGTAAACAAACAAAATGACCTCTCATTTCAATACATATTTCTATGCATAATTTATGCTTGAAATGCAACTTGATGCATATCATTGTAAACTTTTGACATTAAACTTTTAGTATACAGCCAGAAAGTTTCACAAACGTGAGCATTTTTTTATTTTTATCATTGAAAGGGAGGCATGCAAATTTCCTTTATGTGCTACTTTTCGGGCTTTAGACTTTCACACTATAATATTGTGGCCCTGATCCATTTACGTTCCTATGATAGTACCAAAACAATGATGACGTAGAAAAACTTGCGCGCCATCTAGCGTTAATTCAGGTAATACATGTTTTTTTGCGCGCCATCTAGCGACAATTCAGTGAATAATCGTTGGTTTTGCATTGGTGATTGTTGGTTTCGCATCGGAGTCTGTTGATTTTGCAAACAGTTCTGTTGATTTTGTTTTTCTGGTTGTCTGTTTTGTATTTCATTATGTTTATAAAATTAGTTGTTAGTTTTGCATAAACGTATTTTTTACCCTTTCCGCCGCCCATACGTGGGTCACTGTATGTATGTATAATTATTATAAAGAATGGGGTGGAGGTGGGTTTATATAGTTTGTGGGTCACTGTATATACATGTATGTATATAACGGATTTTGAGATACATATATTGCACTTTATTGGGATAAATATACCGCACTTGATTATACATGATTGTGGGACACTCTATATATAATAAATGTAGTGATCATCGCTGTTTTAGTGGGTCACTCTATACCGGTATACATAACACATTGTTGGACAGTTGATTTTGTAAATCTTATTTGGAGAGAGGATATTCCTAGAATTTCTTGTTTAGATTCTCATAAATAATGTATCGCAGTAAATCATTATTTAAAATGATCTGAAAGTACCTGAAAAGGAATATCGAAATCAGCGAAACTTGTCTTAATTATTTATTATCGCACGTGATTATAATTGATTGTGGGTCACTGTTTAAAAGTTATTAAGAACTTTTGGATAAATAGATAAGTACATTGTTAATTATAACGGCGTTTGTTAATATACAATACAATCATATAAAAACTAGTGTTGGCAAATCGGACGATTTTTAGTAATCGGTTACTCGCTTCATCTTCCGATCGACTACCCGGTTACTCGGATTATTTTTGGTAAAAGTATCGATATCTATCATTTATCTTATTCTATACTTATCGGTAGTAGTAATGCGCAAAAATACTTGATAGGGACAATATATTTACAATAGACACATACGATATCGTCAAAGCTTTTCGATTTTAAAATAAAAAAAAAATAATAGGGAATTCGACTCACAAAGACAAATATATACGTCACCGTCAATCACCATTTTTTACTTTCTTTTTCAGCCCTCGAAATATGTCGCAATCAAGGAGAATAATTATTTACATACTCCATAATTAATAATTAATACGTGGAGTGTCCAGTAAATCGCTGGTTTTCGAATAATTTAAGGTTAGGTGATTGAACAGATTTTGAATCAGCTGTTTTTTTGTTACAACTCCCAACTTATTATGTCTCGGGCGGCATCTCGTTAAATTATCAAATGAAGTAATTATAACTTAGGCCTTCAAAACATATATACCCCAGGCAATCAAAGCTATGTAATTATATTTACTGTGAAAACTAATCAAAACAATTTGATTCCCTATAACCATGCACTAGATCAAACCTAACGGTACCTAAAATTAGGGAAATGTGTAAGTTAGTATACATTTATGAATTATAAAACATTCATTTTCTATGCCTTTACTATGTAGAATTTATTTCATCCGAGTAACCGAATAGCAGTTTTACTAACCGATACTCGCAACGTTCGACGGTTAACCGGTTAACCGGGTACTCGTTGCCAACACTAACAAAAACATTAAATACAAATATTCAAACACTCGGCCAATCGGACATATATGTCACTTTTAACAAAATTAAAGGAAGTATATAAATATTTACACCGCTACACAAAAAATATCATGAATAGCAGTTTTCTGTACAGCAAAGATTGCATTTGCATATATGATCAATATAAATATTTTGAAGTCTGTCTAGGAAAATGTGTTATAAGGAAAAATAAAAGTATTTAGATCCGACATAGAAAAAGTTTGCTTGCAATAAATGCTAGTAAATAAATCGGATCTGTATTTCGTATATTCTGTACAATTCATTAAAAGTGGCACTCGTTATCTACTTTATCTTTAGAACAAAAAATACATAAATATATTACCGATTGTGGGTCACTGTATGTATGTATAATTATAAAGAATGGGGAGGGATTAGGGTTTATATAGTGATTTTACAAGTTTGTGGGTCACTGTATATACATGTATGTATATAACGGATTTTGAGATACACATATATTGCACTTTATTGGGATAAATATACCGCACTTGATTATACATGATTGTGGGACACTCTATATATAATAAATGTAGTGATCGTCGCTGTTTTGTGGGTCACTCTATACCGGTATATATAACACATTGTGGGACAGTTGATTTTGTAAATCTTATTGGGAGAGAGGATATCCCTAGAGTTTCTTGTTTAGATTCTCATAAATAATGTATCACAGTAAATCATTATTTAAAATGATCGGAAAGTACTTGAAAAATAATACTGAAATCAGCGAAACTGTTCTTAATGATTTTTTTTCTATTTTGTACATAGGTTAATAGCATACATTATATATCTTTAGATATTTTATCAAACATTAATTTTGAATTTGTTTAATTTTGAAACACAGCAAATAATATATAAACTTATACATGTATAGCATAAGATAATATTGTGGGTCATAGAATTCAGACGCGGAGAGCATTGTGCGATATATATATTTTATCCCACAGTTCTATATATATATAAATGTTTTGACCCACAATTATATACAATATTTTTAATATTAACTCAAAATTACTATTATATATCATATAAGGACCATATATAACGCCTAAATTATGAATATGACATAGCTATGCAATGTAGAAATGCGAGATCCCACAAACCATCTTAGAATCTCTGTGCCCAAAAACACCCACATATACCTATATATATATATATATATATATATATATATATATATATATATATATATATATATATATATATATATATAGGTATATGAGGTTGTTTGTGGGCACCGAGCTTCTAAGCTGGTTTGTGGGATCTCGCATTTCTAAATTGCATAGCTATGCCATATTCATTATTTAGGCATTATATATGGTCCTTATATAATATATAATATTATTTTTGAGTTAATATTAAAAATATTGTAAATAATTGTGGGTCAAAACATTCATATATATAGAACATTGTGGGATAAACTATATACATCGCACAATGCTCTTCATATATGAATTTTGTGACCCGCAACATTATCTTATGCTATATAATTATATTATTTGCTGTAATTCACAATGAAAAGATATTAGCATTAATGTTTGATAAAATATTTATAAATATAGTCATGTATTTATATTTACTTATATACAATGTAAAATAAACCATTTAGAACAGTTTCGCTGAATTTTCAATATCACTTTCCAATACTTTCGTATCATATTAAATAATGATTCACTGCGATACCTTTTTTAAAAGAATCTTAACAAGATATTCTAGGGATATCCCCTTTGGCAATATAATTTATACAATCAACTGTCCCACGATGATATATATATATTGTGACCCACAAACAGCGATGATCACTACATCCATTATACATAGAGTGTCCCACAATCATATATAATCACGTGCGGTATATTTATCCCACAATTCATTATGTACATATATACAGTGACCCAAAGCTAAAACCACCTCCAATATATTAATCCAACAATTCATAATTAACATACAATGTATAAACAGTGACCCACAGTAAGTTTTAATCAAGTGTAATGTGTTTATTGCACAAACCGTTCAATACATACATACAGTGACCTCAAAACTGGTATAATCACTACATTAACACCTCCACCCCATTCTTCGTATACATACATATATACAGTGACCCACAATCAGTGACATATTTATGTATTTTTTTCTAAAAGATAAAGTAGCGAACGAGTGCTACTTTTCATTAAATTATACAAAATACTCGAAATATGGATCACATTAATTTATTTACTAACAATTATGGCAGCCCATCTTTTTTATGATTGGTTGATTTATTGATATTGTTCAACGCCGAGGCGGCAATATTTCAGCCACAATTCGGCGGAACTTTTTTTTTATGTCGAATCTAAATACTTTTATTTTCCTCTTAATCCCTCAAAATATCTATATTAATATTGCATGCTTTTTTGTACAGAAAAACCGCTATACGTAATATTATTGTGAAGCGGTATATATTTATATACATATTTCCTTTATTTTTTTTAAAAAAAAGTTATATATAGGTCCGATGGACCGAGTGTTTGAATATTTGTATTATATGTTTCTAATATGATTGTATTATATAAAAACACATGCCGCTATATAATAAACGATAAACCTACTTTTGTATCCAACAATTCTTTATAACATATAAACAGTGACCCACATTCAGTTATAATCACGTGCGATAATTTATCCCACAATTCATTTTATATTTATAAACAGTAACTCACAATCAGATTTAATCATGTGCAATATATTTATTGTACATTTTTTATATTACTTTATGAGTATTATCGGATCATAATGATTCACTGCGATACCTTATTTAAAAGAATCTTAACAATATATTCTAGGGATTATGCTCTTTGGCAATATAATTTATATAATCAACTGCCCCACGATGTTAAATATACAATATATGACCCACAAACAGCGACGATCACTACATATTTTAAACAAAGAGTATCCCACAATCATGTATAATCACGTGCGGTATATTTATCACACAATTCATCATATACATATATACAGTGACCCATAGTTTTAACCACCTGCAATTTATTAATCCCACAATTTATTATGTACATTGTATATACAGTGACCCACAATCAGTTTTAATCACGTGCAATATATTTATCGCACAATCCGTTATAAACTTGTACATGTAAACAGTGACCCACAAACGGGTATAATTACTACATTACCACCACCCCACCCCCCCCCCCCATTCATTATATATACATACAAACAGTGACCGAAAATCAGTAATAATCTCGTGCAGTATATTTGTGTATTTTTTTCCCTAAAGATAAAGTAGAAAATGAGTGCCACTTTTATTGAAATGTACAGAATACTTGAAATACAGATCAGATTTATTAACTAGCGTTTATTGCAACCCAACATTTTCTATGTCGGATCTAAATACTTTTATTTTCCTTTTAACGTATTTTCCTAGGCACGCCTCAAAATATTTATATTAATCATACATGCAAATGCAAGCTTTGTTGTACAGAAAACCGCTATGCAAAATATTTTTTTGTGTAGCGGTATAAATATATTTCCTTTATTTTTGTTAAAAGTGACATATAGGTACGAATTTTTGGGCCAAGTGTTTGAATATTTGTATTAAATGTTTATGATATGATAGTATTGTATTATAACACATGCCGCTAATAAACGATTTACTTACTTATTTATATAACAATTCTTTATAACATATAAACATTGACCCACAATCAGATATAATCGCAGGCGATAATTTATCCCACAATTCATTTTATATTTATAAACAGTAACTCACAATCAGTTTTAATCACGTGCAATATACTTATTCTACGAAATTTTCAATATTACTGTATAAGTACTTTCGGATCATATCAAATAATGATTCACTGCGATACATTATTTATAAGAATTTTAACAAGATATTCTAGGGATATCCTCTCTCGCAATACTTAATACAAATACTGCCCCAAGATGTTATATATATATTGTGACCCACAAACAGCGATAATCATTACATTTATTATACATAGAGTGTCCCACAATCATGTATAATCACATGCGTATATTTATCCCACAATTCATTATATACATTAGGGATGGCAATCGAATATAGAGTTGCTAATGGGTTGACCGAAACACGTTCCGACCGATTAATCAGTTAATC
Organism: Saccostrea cuccullata; assembly: GCF_032062105.1. NCBI lineage: Eukaryota > Metazoa > Mollusca > Bivalvia > Ostreida > Ostreidae > Saccostrea > Saccostrea cuccullata. The sequence continues at coordinate 10,880 of NW_026929567.1, read as the reverse complement.
GTATCAATTTAGATTACAAGTAGATTGCTTGTACATTGTATACACAAAAAGACTGAAAATAACGAAAGTTCAAGAAGTTTTACTTGTCTGAATTAGAAAACTAAAGATTATTTTTATATGAATTTTAGTGGACAAGAAACAATTTAGAAAAAAAAAACGAAAAAGGCATAGAAAAATCATCGATAACTTTCAGTCACTGTGCAGATTCTCAGAAGATTAACAAATTGCTTGTTAAATTGGATAGATAACTGAAAACGAAATACAAACCAATTAACAGAGGATAGAGGGATTCATTTGTAATTATTAAAGAATAATATAGTACTATCGGGGTAACGACACTTGATATTTTCACAGTGATTAGCACTACACAAACTGACCAATCGTCCACAGTATCTCAATTTGGAGATCCATAATTACCTCCAAATTAGCTTAAATAATTAAGATAAACGCTAAATTAGCAACCTTATGCGCAGAAACAAAAAAAAATTCAAATGTATTTTAAGAAAATAGTGTACAATTTTACATTGTATTTTATTTTTTCCGACTAACCGATTACATATTTTCTAAACGATTGCCATTGTTCCAACCGATTAATCGGTTAACCAGTTACAAACTGCCATCTCTAATATTAGCATCTATTTGTGTATACAAAATAGATGCCTTTATTTTACGAGAAAAGTATATTTGAAGGGACCTATAAACTAGTTTATAGGTCCCAAGTATTTGTTATTTGAACGTTGGCTTTTAGGGGTTGGGTTCGGTTGACACATCAAGTGTAGTATATAAAACGTCGGGTTTGATCTTCACATTCCTTTCTCCTGAACCTTTCGAAGGTAAAGACGCATAACAATTGCTTGCAATAAAATACATGAAATTTTGTTTTGTAACTTTAAAATTTGTATGATTTTTCATTTATACATTGTTCTCAACCATTTTAACGCTGTTATTACTATTGATGTGCATTAATTATGACGGATGAGATTGGATTCAAACACTTGAAAAGCAGACGACGCGCACGCGGTTATACTAAAAATCGTTTACTTATACCTTTGTATTGTTTTACAATGATGTAATGTTGGTTATTAACATTAATAACTCTCTTTTTGTTTCCTACTGCTTCGAAACCCGGCAAAAGCAAACTAGAATAGGCCCTATGCATGTGAACAACAATAAGGAAACTCGGTCGGAGCTTCTCGTGGACATGGACCCAAATACAAGATTACAAGTCAAAGAAAGGCATTGAAAATTATCTTCAAATCGTTTGGAAAACCAGACATTGAAATAAGTATAATCACAGATTAACAGTCCAGTATATCAGGTACATCAATCACCTTTGTATTGCATTAATTAGTTGAGTGTGTATACATGTATACTTGAATTGTCTGTTCCACTGTAGATTGACACCAAATTATAAGCAATGTCTGCCAGCATAGCTTTTGATGTTGCTTCTATAACTGTTTGTTTAAGAAATGTTAACTTTCAAGATTAGAGGGGAAAAATGACTTTGAAAAAGAATTTTAAAAGAGAAGAGGGGGGCTAACTGGAAAAATCTAAGTACCAGAAATCAAGTAGCAAACAAAATGAAATTAAATATAACAACCAGTAAAACCTACAAATTAGGTTGCAATAAAATAATCTCCCAAAAATAACTGCAGATCTACATTCAAATCATAAAACTTTACATTGATATCTCTTAAAATAAGGACTTGCAGTTGCCTGAAATTTGTTTAAAACTATGGTCAAAATAACCCAATAGATTGTTTTGATATGCTCTTGTAAACTAAAGTTAGGTGCAGATAATGCAGCAGCTTAATTTTTTCATATGTAACATAAGAAGAATGTTTCAGACCCATTGCACATTTTCATTAAATTTCTATTTGTGAGATTATCTATTCAATTTTTCTTTTATAGATATTCAGGTATGTAATGTAAACAGTTGCAACGTTTTGTTTGATTGTAGGAATAGAATTTGGTGAGTCTTTTAAATCCAAGGAATATTAGGCATTACATAAAGCATGCTGAAAACTACTAGGCATGACGTACAACATGGCTCAACCTGGCTCAGAACTATTATTAGGCATTACTTACAACATGGCTCAGAATTATTAGGCATTACTTACAGCATGACTCAGAACTGTTAGGCATTTCAACATGGCTCAAAACTATTAGGCATTAATGCCTACATTTTTCAGGCTGACATAGTATATATCTCAAGTTTGTGATGAATGTAAATAAAAAGGAGAATGAAGTACATATCTTTTTCCAGAGTAGTTTTGTGATAGATATTTAAATGCACCTAATTTTCCTAGAGTTTAGTTCTTTGTATTCATGAAATATTACTATCTAATGTTGTGAAAGCCCTTGATATTTATAAGGCAAGTGATAAGATCAATTGCATATCATAGATTTTATAGATTTACACTGAAATTGGGCATCCTACTCATTATAGTTGACTTCAAGAAGAAAAGAGATCTAAATTTGGGGTCGGGGAGCAATGATCCTCTGGAAAATGCCTTTCTCAAGTCTGTATTTGTTGGAGCTTTCTGGTCATTGATTCTATTTTCTAGTTATTCAATTGGAAACAAAATGATTATTGAAATATAGTAATACAAAGGTGAAAATGAGAAAGGGGGGGGGGGGCATCTTCATTGTTAAAAAACATAATGTATCAATTCATATTAATTCTTGAATGAAAAGGAAAATACAAATTACATATATATAACCATAAACCATCCATTGCCTAAGACTGGAATTACTAGGATAGTTTTGTTTTGATCCAATAAAGTGGAAATGAAAGGTTGGAAATTGCAATATGTAATCCAAGAAATGTCAAGAATGTTTTGTAATCATTTATAAATGAATATATAATGGTTTTTAATAATTAAAGCAAAAAAGGAATAGTCAAATCTCATTTTCTTAAACGTTTGGGATTAGGAAAAGCTTTCAGTAGAGATATTGGATATTTGAGATGTAGGTAGACATGACCTTCCAGATCAGTTCAGGTTACTTAAGATAACAGTGTTAAAAATACCAAGTTAAATTACAATTACTTCTAGAATCCAGGTTAACTTATAATAAATGCAACAGAATGTATGTTGCAAATCAACTTATTTAAACTATTTGGTTATATTTACACACAGGAAGTGACACAATTAAGCAAGTTCCTTAAATCCCTAACAATGTATCAATTAATTTTCAAAAGAGTTCTCACAGAAAGTTTATATGTTTTTGGATTTTTATACAGATTGCTCAACCTTGAATGTGCATTTGACTTCATTTTTAAGATGTTTGGGCTATTAAAGTTCCTCACAGGGTGCTTTTATTTTGTAACTCTGTTCTTATTATGCGGACTTTAAAACTTAGGACTGCGCATTGTCCCTTGGGCTTGCATTTACATGTAAAATGAATTTCACTTGGTGTATGTTTTTTAATCAAAATACTATTATTATGGTTCGCAGTCGACTGTAAAGTTTCACGTTACGTCACGATCTAGTTTGACAGATGCGCCCGGCGTAAACAATACACGCCTCCTACATAAGATCTGTTTGATTGGTCAACTCATTTTTTAGGCGGAGTCAAGTATTACATCGAAAGTTCGGACGAACAACTCAGAATTTTTTTTTATTTTTAAATATTTGAACATTTTTAATGCTTATCAAGAAATAAATCATAATATTACAGAAAAAAAGAACATCGCAATCTTTATGCGCTATCGGTATTTGGATATTAAAATAAACTATATGAGCAAATATTATATAAAAATAGAAACTCTTATGGTATATAATTTGATTTCTTTATAATTATCGAAAACTGAAATTCATTATGAATCGAACGTTTTTTTTTTCATTGGTAGGAATTTTCTTATAAAAGTAAAAAAGCGAAGAGCTCAATTTTTCTAGTAATGAACATAAATTGTATACATAATTTATTTAAAAATATTAATACAGAGACTGAGAGTGTCTTCTTTGGACAATGAAAGTTTTTAATTAAAAACACAAGCTCGGTGTCATTATAAGCGCTGTTCCGGAAAAAAAAAATTACTGTTTGGTCTCTCTGAAATTCAAAATGAAAATAATAACTACACTGCTAATAGAAAATAATCCAATTTAATATTACGCTTTGTTGAAATTTATTCCCAATTATCTTTATACCCTGTAGAATTGGGTCCTAAAATCAGACTGTTCAAAGATAAAAGAAGTCAGTCTCAGCTTAGTCAATGTACTTGTATCTGGGACTGTATGACTTGTACCCACATCTCTATGATACGCAATGTATATACTATGTAGGGCATCGTCGAGAAGCGGAGATACAAATCTAATCTTTAATTAGATTGAGCTGCATCCTGTTTGTAATTCTTTATCACATAGATATCATGAAAAGAATGAAAAAAAAAACATATACATACATCTCACTTTAATAATTGATAATGTACTCTGTATTTTTGAAAAACGACAAGGTATCAGGTGACGTTATCTCTTTAAAAGCCTCATAAACAGCAATTTTTAAATCGACATTCAATAATGTGATGTATCTATCTGCTTTCAGAATTTTCTTTATTTTACGAAACACTGCTTCTACTGGGTTCAAATCAGGGGAATATGTAGGCAAAAAGGAATATTCGACTCCCACTGTTGGCAAATTATTGCGAAGCTCCCTTTCTGCCCTGTTGTGGTGTATTGCTGCGTTGTCGGCTATCAAAATATCCCCCGGGTGAAAGACAGGTTCCCCCTCGTCGGTAAAACTTTGTGTAGCCTCTGCGATAAATTGAACATATTCGTTACCATAAGATGGTCCATCAAATATTTTCACATATTCCAACTATGGCATTTACAGTATAACGTTTGCATGGCGATTGTATCGAGTTAATTCGATACATGGAAGACCCTTTGTAGAATGTCCATAAGTATTTTGCCCATCTGAGAGTGTTATTCCCATTTCGTCCATAAATTTTAGTGTGTATGGATCTTTTTGGCTAATGAGATTGATGAAATGTTGCGTGTAATTCAAATTTTGTGGAGTAAATCTGTTTTTGTTTATTTTTGATATCCGCTTATAGGTCATGTTTAAGTCATTTCGCAATGACCTAGAAATTGTACTAATACTAACATTCTCTACCGAAGTCGAATTTTTCAACAGTTCATCCCTAATCGATGACAAAGGCATTGATGGTCTCACTTTTTTCAAGACATGAACGTACTCCACATCTTCTTCCGTTAATTTCCTTTTACTTCTTCCATTGGGTTTATTAACTGGGACTTTTACAACCCCTTCATTACAATAATGCGTCCAAAATCTTTTAATTGTAACTGGGTTTAATTTAAATTCCTGTGCCGCTTTTGTACAAAGTCCTCTTGGTAAAGAGTATTCTCCGAGCCTTGCGCCATTTCTTTCCATGTAATCAATGACACTCCTTCGATAGTCAATTCCTGTAGGAAGTCCCTTGTCATAGACCCTCCCTGCGCTATTTCTTTTTTGATTCGACAACATGCCTTAAAAATCAATTAAAACAATTTGCAGTCGTTAGTATGTATTAGGGTATATAAAGAGAGGAAATATCGGTATCGAAACTTTTTTTTAATTGTTGTTACTCTATATATAGCATCGTTTTTAAAAGTGAGGGGTGGGACAGCCAGAAAAAAAAATGCTTATCTGAAAAAAAATTGACATGCGAAAGATATAATTTTTTTCACCAAAACTCGAAATCCATTTCTTGAAAAGGGGGGGGGGGGTATTCGAATTGGGTAGACCAACTTTTTTGAATAATAACTTCTTTTGGTTTTTGGTATCTTTTTTTCAATGTAACACATGTACTACATTACCCTTATTTTACTTTACTGCAAGGGGGGGGGGGAGGCTTTTCAATGAATGTTTCAATAGTTAAAGTTATGTTTGGAAAAAGTGGGAAGGCCATCCCTCCCTGTTTCGTATGTGCCTGGTTACTACATTCGGATTCATACGGAGTTGATTCAATAATAGATTTGCTATTGTAAAGTGGAGGGGTACAAAAAAAAAACTGTACACCGGTACACAAATATACATGTATGTCCTCGCCCCACCCACATCCCTCGACTTCTCATTAATAATCTACACAGTACTTATATTGATCATCACATAAAAATCACAGCAAGGCCTATCTTTAAATCCCCGATGTTCAAACTATATGATGCTACACTCAAAGTAAGTATGCGTGGACGAGGCACAAAACACAGTTTAAGGCAGTCTTATTCACCCCCTCCCCCATCTAAAAGAGAGGCAATAGCCCCCGGTGAGGCCTCCGCCCCTACGTTACTAATTCTTGAACTTCAAATAAACAGGGTTTAGGTTTTAATTAGGAATATTTCTCCCTTACCTATAGATTCTCAGCAAATTGTACAAAAGGTTGAAGGTCAAGTTTTATTTTTGTACATAATTTGGAATTTTTTTATGCAGCGGGTACCTATGATTCTCTGCAAATTGCGCAAAAGGTTGAAGGTCATGTTTTATTTTTATACATAATATGGAATTTTTTTTATGTAGCGGGAACTATCTTGTTGTTTGATTGGTCAATCAAATTTTGCACGAGATCTTTACATTAAGTCATTAGACTTTAGCTGTCAAAAATGGCGCTATCAAAAGAAGTTCAAAACGCAGCAGATGAGATTGATTTGAAGATTCACTATATGTACTACAATGAAAGTAGAGTCTCGCCTATTTCAATAGAATTTACTGAGCTGATGTCGCTTGGATACATCGGACTGGAAGCAGTCATACAGTCCCAGATAAAATACATCAGCCGAATGCCGATGCTGAGAATGTCATACAAGGACAAAGAGGGAGATTATGTGGATCTTTCTCCAGTTAATTTCTCAAAATTCCTCAGGACCGTGCGCACATCAGGTTCAGACGAAATCCCTGTCGTTAATATTAAAGTATCCGAAGGAACGTCGCCGGGACATTTCCAGTCGCTAAATAATCCTCGATCCGGAGAAACGGCAGCTCGAAAGGAGTTGAATTTCCAGACACCCACATTTACTAAAAGCACCTATAATCCGAGTGATGAATTTCTCGATTTTTACACCTACCGATCGCCGATCGAACAGTCCATAAAAGATCTTAACAATGACATAGAAGAATTGGAGACAGAAGTAGAAAGTGCAAAGGATTACGCATTGAGTATGCAAGAAAAATACTGTACAGCCCCGCAAAATATCGGAAACTTTACCGGTAAGCAATGCGGAAATTGCCATCTGCGACTTGACCACAATGCAAGACAGTGCACTATTGAAAAATGTGTGACAAGTCAGCAATGCGGTGATGTAAGTAAACATCCGGAAGAGAAATCAATTGTTGAAAGTTCAAATGAGCACCTCAAACGACTTGAGAAAAATTTGCGAGATAAAAAGTTAGAACAGGAGACAAAAGTGAAGGCAATTGATTCTGTTAAAAACTCTTTCAGTCAGAAAATCGGGGGATATCTAATTAACAGCGACAAAGGAAAATATTTACTAAAAACTGCAAACGGGCAATACGTACCAAGATCCGGCATTGTCAACATTGATACGGCAAAACTTGAGAAACATTTTCACGGAAAAGTGCCAGATAACTTGGAGCAAATATCGCACACGTTTCCTACAATAATAATAAAGAATTTTGACGGCGGACGTCCCAGACCTCGGAATATTAACATAGGAAATCCAGCTCGGCCAATTCTGGAGGCGAACTCCGTGCGGTTTCCTGCGGCATTAGGAAGGCCCCCAAGTCCAAACGAACCATGTCCCTGGGGTGAGTTAATGTTTTAATTACATAATTTTAATCATGTCACTTTGATATTAAGAAAAAAATCCCGATCTTTTATATTTACCACTTTATAATTTGTAGTTTTTTTTATATTGCAGATGAATCCGTGCCCCCTAAGAAAAGGCGTTAAATGTACATTGAAAACGTGTAATTAAATGGTTATGTCCAACTTTTTCTTGTTTGTGTTTTTTATTCATTGTCTGTCACGAACAACCAATCAGGGATAAGGAGAAACTACCAATCATTTAGCTTGCGTCTAGGAGGCGGGTACTATTTACCTTGAGCGAGCTGTCAAATTAAATCGTGACGTAACGTGAAACTTTACAGTCGACTGCGAACCATAATAAGAAGGATCAAGCACATATTGATAGCAGTACATGTAATACGTGTATTCAGGCTCATTGCATATAACAAATAAATAAATAAATAAAATTAAATATTTCCATTTGATGTAATTAATAATCAAACATCTATACCTTTAAGAATTTTAGACTTTGCTTTGCATTTTGGGCTACACAGTGGAAGAATGTGGTCATATAGAGCGGTAGAGCTCAGATGCACATACATGTATCACAGGCATTAATAATATTTATTGAAAGAATCTATGTAACAGGGAAGGGACTTAGTCAATTAGCACATAAATAAGATTAGTCGAGTACACAAGTATTGTAACCATCACTAAATAGTGTTGTACCTTCTTGTAATTGAATATGATTAAGAATTTCAAATTGCTCTGCTTCAATTGGCTAATTAGAGAGTGAATGAGTCGTCTTCGGAGATACAAAATTTGGTTTTTTCAACAGCAGGACATGGCTTTCCTAGCAATTTTTAAACAGGAATTATGATATAGGTAGTTCTCTTGAGTGAAACTCCCAATATTTGGTTTAAAAAAAAAAAAAAAAAAAAAAAAAAACCCAGATCTTTAATTTTGATTAACTACAACCATTTACATCTAACTTGCGTTGAATAATGGAGAAACGAAAAATTATGGTGGTAAAGAGCATTGCAAGGTTGCTCAGACATTTAGAAGGAATTAATAGACAGGTAAGTTTCTACAAGACAAAGCTTTATTAGGCATTGAGGAACTAGGTGAGATACATCACATTTGGTAAGATTTGATTGCCTTATGTGTTGTAAAACCTTTTCTAAATTAAGGGAAATTCAAAATACTTTAGTCTAAGTCTGCTGAAGGATATGCACATCTAGGAATCAAGATGTGTGCAAGGATCTAGCTGGGAAGGGGGGTCTTGGCAGTATTGGTCGTGGTCCAGTTGACTTGCTTTGCTTCCCCCCAATGTGTGGGGTGACTGCAAGCTGTGCCAACTTGCAGCAATGTGGCGTCTGCGCACACCAAGTCAACTGATAACTGAATGTTTGTGTGAAACTTGTAATAAACTGTCACCTTGTTGAAATGCTAATGCTAGTGTAAACTAAGCTAATAAGCTTACTCTTGGTGACAGTAATATATACTTTAGAACTGTACTACATCGTACAGGTTTGAAATATGAAAAATGTTGATATTTGAAGTTTGAGATGTTTGATCTATGAAGTTTGAGATATTAATGATATATGATATACTGTAAACCAAGTTTTATACGCGTGCGATAAATATCCGCGAGTTCCGCGAGTACCCTCTTCTCGCGGATATTTATCGTCGCGAACTAGTTGTTCATTTTGCCATGTTATGATTAGAGTTATTTGCCCTTTTTTGAGTACCGATCCCGAAGATTCAATAAGTAATCACGGAAGAATTTTAGTGTTCTAGAAGCAGTTGAAGTTTTATTACAAACATTCAGGAAAAAATATATAAACGAATGGAAAATCTAAAACTATTTGTCTAAAACGATTAAAACGTCAATAAATATTTCAGCTTGTGTTATTATTATTATTCATTTATTGTTACAGACGAGTTGGAGATAGCCTGGTTAATTACGACTAATTATGGTCTTGTCCTGCTCCGTCCCAACCATTTATAATAATTGCCCCTTGTAAAGCATCAATTACCCAATTAGCACGAGGTACTTTTACACTTGAGAGTTTTAAAGCAACTTAAATCTCTTCAATTTTTTTAAAAACAATTTTCATTCGAGCGTCGTGAATAATGCGTAAGAAGTATACTCATGGTAACATTTTGTCATTTTACCTACTTTAGGTGCCGATATAAGATTTTAAATAGACGCAATCCACAGAATGTCTTAAATATTACATAAGCAGTACTCACGGTAGCATTTTACCTAGTTTATGACCGGATATGAAATTTTGATACAAAAAATAGAATACTTGTGGAAATAAAAAAAAATGACCATTTGTTCGCGGAAATAAATCGTCGCGGATTAGTTCTCCAGCGGTCAGTCGCGAATAAAAAATGACGCGTATAATAATTGGTTTACAGTACAAGATTTGATAAAATAAGTTGATATGCTTGATATTTGGAATTTGAGATATGACTTATTGATTGATTGAATGATTGATTGATTGATTGATTGATTTGAACAGTTTGTATGTGTGCTGACCCTCCGCGGTTAACCCGGGACGGTTAGAAAAAAGAAACACACATTGTTGATGTTTGAATTTGGTGGGTTCGCCCAATTGAAATGGCGTCCCACAATTTTGTACTGTGCCACGGCCAATACTCGCCACAATAAATAAATATAAATTCTATATTGAGTTTTGTGTCAATTTTCTCTGTATAAATAAACATATATACAGTGACCCATAGTTTTAACCACCTGCAATATATTTATCACACAATTCATTATGTACATATATACAGTGACCCACAATCAGTTTTAATCAAGTGCAATATATTTATCGCACAATCCGTTAAAAACTTGTATACAGTGACCCACAATCTGGTATAATCACTACATTATTCCCCCTTCTTTATATATACATACAAACAGTGACCCACAATCAGTAATAATCACGTGCAGTATATTTAGAAGTAGAGAACAATTTTTATTAAATTGTACAGAAAACTCGAAATACAGATCAGATTTATTAACTAGCGTTTAATGCAACGCAACATTTTCTATGTCTGATCTAAATACTTTTATTTTCCTTTTAACGCATTTTCCTAGGCACATTTCAAAATATTTATATTA